>NC_034174.2:47076949-47386949 GCF_002021735.2 Oncorhynchus kisutch | reverse complement strand
ACTAGCACAGCTCAGGCTCTGTTTGTAAAGGCCCCAGATGAATTCACCACACAAATCGCACCAGCTGATCTGGGTATAACTGCAGGGCTGAAAGTCATGTCCCTTTCCAACCTGACCTGTGAACCACGAGGGCCCCTCAACACTCACACTGTCCCCCACCAGCCGGACCACGTGGCTGGGCCTCTCCGGAGCCCTCATCTGCCTGGGGGTCAGGGGCGCTGCTGGGGGCAGAGAGGCTGGTGGGTCTGGTGCCAGCTCAATGCGATCATTCAGGCTGAGGTCTTTCAGCTCAATCAGCTCACACTTGGACATGCCATTTACCCAGGCAAACAGCCTGGCGACGGCTTGTGGCGGCTCACTTCCCATGGTTAGCATGGACTACACCCCACTCAGTCTCGCTGGCATTAATCCATCCACTGGCTGTCGCAGCATCTGTATTTAGAGCATTGATCATGTCAGATGAGGTGATGTCTATAGTGCAGAGAAAGTGTTGACTAAGGCTATCTGGGTTTAGTCCATCTCCGGTGTGATGTGTAATGTGCCAGAACAGCTGTCCATGGAGTCCTCTTCAGGCTCTGTCATAGACCAAGCCGGTTATCTAAATCAGAGGGAATTCAAAAAAAAGGAATCATACAGGAGTTCTATAATAACCACTTAGACTTCATCACATCTCAGCATTATTCTGGCTGCAGTCTATACCAGCTGTTACGGTCATTCCCTTCACCATGCCATCACAGGCCTCATTTGTATCCACCTAAACTAGAGAAACATTTCAATTTTGTTTAACAGTTCAATAGGCAACAAACGTTGTTGGTAGAATATAGCTGGCTCTGACGACCACATATATATAGCCTACAAATGAAAAAAAACAGGAGATTAATATTTCTTGGCCAAAGCTAGAATTAATAAGATTATGTCAAATGTGGGACAAGATGACTAGTTTAATCCTGCATGAGAGCGCAGCGGAGAGCATAGCCTTTGACATGACAGAAATATGACAACATTACAGGCCACCTGCGTTCCTGTGACTGTTGGGAAAGAGGCACTCAGCAGGGATTGACACGAGGGAAAAACAATACTTGACTATAGACTGCAGACAAAAAAGCCACTATTCTACTAGGGAATGCATACAATTGAGAGGGTGAATTACAATAGCCTATCCATTGCTATCCCAAGCATGTGCGGCGTGCTCATTTAGGCCAGCGGTTCCCAACCAGGGGTACTAGGACCCCTGGGTGTACTTGGCCTATCCCTATGGGATACCTGCGGACACCCATGGAACCACAGCCCTACTGGTAAAATGCACATGAGGGGGTACTTCAGGTAGGGGTACTCCGGTGGAGGAACATTGAGTTGGAAAACAATGATTTAGGTTATAGGTTCTGGATATAGAATAAAGGGATTCCTTCCCTCTAAATTGAAATAGATATATCTCAGATAAAAGAGGAGCCCTGACAGAGGATACCCTAAATCCACTGGTGCCCTAGCTGTGACCAGGGCAAACGTACCTATCTTTTTATTTTTTATTTTAGGAATGCAGTTCATTTCAATATGTTTTCTCCCAACTCAAGCTCTTGTTGAAACTTTTCGTTCCCCTTTCAATGCACCCCTTTTGTGTCTCTTATAGACTAATTCAGTGATACAAATGAGAACAAGAGCTGCACGGATTTACACCTGGCCAACTGGGTCACCACTACGTGCAGCGCAGCGCACCAACTATCCACATTGGTTACAAATTAGTTACACAGACTCGACCATGTTTGCAGCTTTTATAATAATGACTAGACTAAAATATAGCCTCTGTGTATTGATGTTAAATTGTAATTTACCATCGGAGTTGTTATTGAGGTCATCACATCGAAGATTATTAGGTGGCCTACAGTTTCTATGAACTTAATTTAATTAAAACTATCCTATGCATCCCAGAACAACACTTTTATCGATGACCATGTTAATAACGACCAGTTAACTACCCGTTTCAATCCGACGGTTGAGCTCTCCGAGGGACCGGGTTTACTGACACAGGTTTACTGACACCGCGCGCGACCCAACATGATGCACCACAAACAGCACATTTGTAAAAATGTATTTTCTACCCAACTAACTCACCTCTCTTCGTGTCCACCTCCTCATTGTTGGTTAGGCATTAATCGTGGGTAGCCTACATTTTGACTGGGGTCCAAGGTTGAGGTCCATCAATTCGTTTTTTTCTCCCCACAAAACTGCCTGACAGTCACTCTCTTCGATGTTTGCGCATGCACTCTGTAGCGGTCAGATTACTGCTGCCTAATCCGGTATTTAACTGTCGTGTTTCATGTCGCTCCTCAATCTTCATGCCATGAGGTTTACCCGGATAGGCTGTTCTCCATCAAACAAAGCAAAATGTTTCTATATGTAGTATTTATATAGACTAAATTCCTAGAAATTATGTTAGTGCTCACATGAAACAAATTGTAAATGCATGCCAGTGGGGAGCTGTCCATTGCTGAAGTTGCTGAAATCGATCCGCAAGGTGTGGGAGAAAGTGAGATCTTAACAGTCCACTTTATAAGATGTGATATTAACTAGGCCTCCTATGTAATTTTGCATTCTACAATATTTAAAAGATCTGATATTCCAATACATTTTGTCACCCTAACCCCCCGAAATGTAGCCTGGCCCTAGTCAAATTGGCTGTTTTACGGATTAAATATTCAATGTTTTGGAAATCACCCGAAGAGAAGCCTCGGGTTAGAAATATGGAGCTCTGTTCTCCAAAACCACACAGTGAAGATGAAAGCAGCGATCTTAGTCTACATTGTATGAATATTAAAGTGTAATGTGTTTTTAGTATAGCATTTGCAGACAATATTGAACAAGATTAACAAGATTGGGACGGCAGGGTAGCCTAGTGGTTAGAGCGTTGGACTAGTAACCGGAAGGTTGCAAGTTCAAACCCCCGACCTGACAAGGTACAAATCTGTCATTCTGCCCCTGAACAGGCAGTTAACCCACTGTTCGTTCCTAGGCCGTCATTGAAAATAAGAATTTGTTCTTAACTGACTTGCCCAAACCCCCGACCTGACAAGGTACAAATCTGTCATTCTGCCCCTGAACAGGCAGTTAACCCACTGTTCGTTCCTAGGCCGTCATTGAAAATAAGAATTTGTTCTTAACTGACTTGCCTAGTTAAATAAATAAAATAAAAATGGAGTAGTGAGTAGGCCTATAACTATCATGCTCCCTCCTTTTTATGATGAACCCAGTGTGAGTTTATGTTGTCCTTTATCTTCTTCCTTGCTCAGAGAGGAAACGCTGTCTTCATCAAGGGGAAGGAAGGGAGGATCTCTGAGAGGCCCACAGTAGATAACAAACACTGGGCAGAGAGAGTGAGAGAGAGAGTCTGGCACTGGGCCATTGGTTACAAGAATGGAAGGAATCCTCTCCTTCTTTCCCATTGGAAAAATATGTTAATTGGTTTTGAATGGCTGATTTGCTATGGTTGCTGCCTGCTGGAGTCCGAAATTAATCCACTCATTTCAAAGCATCACTCTGAGCAGGCTCTTTTCTGACCAGTAATCCAACATTAGTGAACTGAATGCAAAACTAATTTGACAAGAAATATGTTGCATTATTAACACTGGCCCAGTTGGAAGTCCTGAACCGAAACCATTTCATAAATTATAAAATAGTTTATTCCTACATTTGATGGGTTGTATTGTATAAACATACTTTTTTTCTCATTCTTGAGAGGGAAAATAGAAGGCAAGAGGAAGTAAAATACACCTTTATCATGATGTCAAACATTTTGTATCCTTCCTGCCCATTTGTACACAGTTGAAATAGAAACCAAGAGACAAGTACTGTATAAATAAACAGAGAGAGAGAGCAAGAGAGAAATAGAGTGAGAGAGAGAGAGATGGAGAACATACTATGACCACATGTGAGTGAAGAGACAATTTAGTCCAGCAGATAAGAACCAAATATACCCGAAATTGTTCCATTTTATGATACAAGTATCAAACCATTTTATATAATGGCTGCAATTCGGATTTTCTGTTAGAATAAAATAGGGTAAAATCATCAATTACATTTGATGTTATCTACCCACTAAATAAACCCCACAGAAAATATAGACAATCATTTAATTCTGATCATAAAATAGTCTTAAGACCCAGTGGTGTAATGTACTTGAGTAAAAATACCTTCAAGTTAAAAGTTTTGGGTATCTGTACTTTACTTTACTATTCATATTTTTGACAACTTGTATTTTTACTCCACTACATTCCTAAAGAAGACAATGTACTTTTTACTCCATACATTTTCCGTGACACCCAAAAGTACTTATTACATGTTGAATGCTTAGCAGGACAGGAATATTATCAAATTCACGCATTTATCAAGAGAACATCCCTGGTCATCCCTACTGCCTCTGATCTGGCGCACTCACGTAACACAAATGCTTCATTTGTAAATGATGTCTGAGTGTTGCAGTGTGCCCCTGGCTATATGTCATTTTTAAAAACAAGAAAATCGTGCTGTCTGGTTTGCCTAATCTAAGGAATTTGAAATTATTTGTGCTTTTACTTTTTTATACTTAAGTATATTTTAGCAATTACATTTACTTTTGATACTCAAGTATATTTTAAACCAATTACCTTTAGACTCTTACTCAAGTCATATTTTACTGGGTGGGTTTCACTTTTTCTTGAGTCATTTTCTATTAAGTTATATTTACCTTTACTCAAAGCTGTCACGTGTTACAACTTCACAGGAGAGGCATTTGAACGTAAAACAATATATTTTTTAATAAAATGCATTTTTTGACAGAAATGTCTTCTGGAACATATGAACTTTCATGTGCCTTAATAACAAACTTGTATGCCATCTGTAAATACAAATAAAATGTTTTAATTATGAGCCTAGTTGGTTTAACAACTGAAAAAGTCTGGAACTTTCCCACTAGCCATTATTGGCTGAGATAATGGATGAGCTGAACATACCGAGAGATGCGTTCGGATTGGTCTGCCATGTATCATGCTTCTGTCTATAACATGAGTTGCTCAGTATGTGTAGATGATCCTTGCTTCCGCGGCTTTTTTGAAAGATATAACGTTAGCCATGGAGAACTGCAAAAGTGTTGCTGCTGCGCTCAACAACATTGCTGCCCTGAATTTAGCAGGCACTATTGACAAAGATCTGTAGGAAAAAGTTGTGATAGAATACTTTCTGCACACTGTCAGTATGAACCAGAGTGACTTGACACAATGGGCCAAACAAGCGTTCATCCATGCATACAGGTAAGAGTCTGCAGTGGAGAAGGTGGAAAGCTTCAAGTTTCTTGGCGTACACATCACTGACAAATTGAAATTGTCCACCCACACAGACAGTGTGTTGAAGAAGGCGCAACAGCGCCTCTTCAATCTCAGGAGGCTGAAGAAATTTGGATTGGCACCTAAAACCCTCACAAACTTTTACAGATGCACAATTTAAAGCATCCTGTCGGGCTGTATCACCTCCTGGTAAGGCAATTCCACCGCCAACAACCGCAGGGCTTTCCAGAGGGTGGTGCGGTCTGCCCAATGCATCACTGGGGGCAAACTACCTGCCCTCCAGGACACCTACAGCACCCGATGTCATAGGAAGGCTAAAAAGATCATCAAGGACAACAACCACCCAAGCCACTGTCTGTTCACCCCGCTATCATCCAGAAGGCGAGGTCAGTACAGGTGCATCAAACAAAGCTGGGACCGAGAGACTGAAAAACAGCTTCTGTCTCAAGGCCATCAGACTGTTAACTAGCCATCACAAGCACCTTATAGAGACTGCTGCTCTATATACATAGACTTGAAATCACTGGCCACTTTAATAATGTGTAACGCAGACGCTGGGAGTCAGGAAGCAAGTACAAAGGGTGAATTTAATAATACAAAAAAACATGGAACAGTACAAAACAAGAGTAGCGTCTGGACATAACTAATACTGCCTGCGGAAAGAACCAAAGGGAGTGACAGATATAGGGGAGATAATCATAGAAGTGATGGAGTCCAGGGAGGTGCGTGTAACGATGGTGGTAGGTGTGTGTAATAATAAGTAAACTGGCAACAGTGAGCGCCAGAGTGGGGGAGAGGGAATAGATATGACATAATGGAAAACTAGTCACTTTAATAATGTTTACATATTTTGCACTACTCATCTCATATGTACATACTGTATTCTATTCTATTATACTGTATTTTAGTGTATGCCACACGGACATTGCTCGTCCAAATATTTATATATTCTTAATTCCATCCCTTTACTTTATATTCGTGTGTATTGTGTGTATTGTTGTGAAATTGTTAGATATTACTGCATTGTTGGAGCTAGAAACACAAGCATTTCGCTACACTTGCAATAACATCTGCTAAACATGTGTATGTGACCAATAAAACTTGATTTGATTTGGTCTAGCTACATTTTTATATATTATACTTTACGTTTCTAATTTTGTCAGGAACTCGTTTTCATTACAAGTTAAAGCGTATTGTTAGCTAGCTAGCAAACATTAGCTTCCTGGCTCTCTAGCTAGCGTTACGTGTTTGATATGTGTAGTAATACTATTTGTATCTCAGAAACCCATGTGCATTGCTAGTTATAGCCTAATGTTTGCTAGCTAGCTAACATTAAATGTAGTTGGTTAACTTTATTAACCGACAGAGTCATAATACAGCATTTCATGCAAGGTGGCTAACTATGACAATATGTTTGTACTGTATGGGTTGGGATTATGGTTAATTTTTTAGCTAGCTATCTAGCTACATGTCTAAACAAAAGACTTCACTTCGCCATTATTACATGACCCATGACCCATCAAGTTAGCCAGGTGTGTCTGGGTAAGCATCATCTAATATTTATTTTTTATTTATACAATATTTTTATCTGGATACTTTCTATTTTTGATATGGCTACTATGCAAATATGCAAGTAACCATTTCACTGTACTGTTTACACCTTCTGTATCATGTGCATTTGACAAATCACCTTGAATGGGTGTTGACAAAGAAGAGCTCTCCAGCAGATGTACCAAAACATTCAAGGTACATTTTCTCAAAAGTGGGGTTAAAAGTTAATTAACTTTCAAAACAGAATTACTTTCCCATTGTACCTCAACTACATTGTATGATATGCTGTTTTGTAGCTCTGAGTCTGAACTTTAAAAAAAACACTATTTAGATTGTTGCTACATAAGACCGAATTGAGGTGGTGGGTTACATATTGGACTTGATTTACTTGGCTATATATCCATAAATAATAGGCACATACAGCCCAATGATGGCTTAAAATGTTTGAGGGGGTCTAAAAAACACAATGAAATGGACAAAAAAAAAGTATCCTTTAAACTTTTAGTAGACAAGTGGAGCAAACGCATGCCAAATGACAGTGTTTCGTTTTGTAAATGTTTTTATTGTTAGTTCCAATAGTTTACATGTAAACACTCTAAAAAGGTATATGGGTGTTCCCCGTAGTCTACTGACTGCAATGATATATAATGTGATACTCACTCAGTTTCATGAGCATATGCATTTAAACCCTCTTGAGTGATGTAAGTAAATACTATTTTAGTGGATTTCAGAGCATACGATATTAACAAGCTACCTATAGCCTACCCATATTGTTTCCATCTGTGGACATTTATTCTATGGTGGCATCATGAGAAAAGAAAACGCAACCATTCAGTACTATCATCCATACATGTCATAAGAAATTTACGTGGTGGTTTTGGTCTTACAGTAATGTTATAGTATGCTATTATGCTCAGGCTGTTATACATAATCATAATGAATAATTTACTAAGTGTCCTTGCGAGACATTGCTTCATCGTTCTGGTGTGCTCCGGCAGCATTATACCCATGATTATACATTGTTTTCCAAAATGACCGCCAACCAGCTCCATAGGGCCATATTGGACAGGATTCACATGGCCATATCTCCATAAATAATTAAAATGTTTGAGGGGGTCTGGAGAACACAATAAAATCTATCTTTTAAATATTTTGTAGAAAAGTGGTTAAAAAGGGCCACAACATTGTTTTCCAAAAATACTTTAGACATGCCCTAGTGTGTGAAATTTGGTAGCTCTATCACAAAGTCTCCAAAAAAGTAATGTAGCTGCTGGACTATAGTCAAAAGGACCTCAATATGACCCCTATTAAGGTCTTAAGAGTACTTTATGATCAGAATGATTGTCTATATTATCTGTGGAGTTTATTTAGTGGGTAGATAACATGAAAGTCATTTTTATATTGTTTAGAATGATTTTACCCTATTTTCTTCTAACAGGAAATTCCGATGGCAGCTGTTTTATGAAAGTGGCCTCCCTGGTTGACTGACAGGCTTCCCAGACTGCCTCCAATCTGTAAAATGTTCCTTAAGTTATCTAGTATTAGTGTACCAAGTTTGATACTTGTATCATAAAATGGAATGATTATTTCAGCTATCCACAGGACTAGTTGGTTGCAGTGAATCTGAGTGGACGAGGGCCTTTATGCCCTAGTGAGAATGTGTCATTCTAGTGTCTAGCCGTGTTGCACAAGTCCCAGTCTTGTTTGGGAGGAATTGGAGCACAATGAGTAGTGAATGGAGGAGCACTGTGTCCATTGAGTGGTGCAGTTTGAAATGGGCGGTAGCCTATTCCAGGTGCCCATTTAACAGCAGTGAGCAGCACACATCACAATGCTACAATTGATGAGTTTACAGACTGCATTATTCAAGATTTAGCAAATTACTTCTGGACATTCTGTTGTATTCTTAATTCCTTGTTCATTCCCTAGGCCTACTGCTCGGTGCTTGCTCTACTGGCAAAATTCGACTTTCCCCCAAAAATAATGATTAGGAAAGGTTAATCGGTGCAGTGAAGAAAATACAATGTTGGCCAGCTGATGGTTTGTGCTCTATGATCATTCATTTATTTTTTTAGCATTCCTTCTGAATATAACACAGTGTTGGTGCAACAGATGGAATCCAGCCTGTTCCATAATGGAAATTAAATAATTAACCCCTCTCTTTATGTAGTCTGGTCATGATAAGGAAGAATGTGCTCAGTGCATTCCAAAAGCGTTGAAATACTGGAACGCAACTGCTTTACTGAACTACAATTCCCAAAATGCACCTGAGAAAGTAGGAAGTGAATAGTGATTATTTTCCACGTCACACCGCAGCCCGAATTTCAACGTCAAGCGAACGCCGCATAGTCATGCTGATTGAGAATAGAACATTGCGCGCAATTAAGGACAATTTTCATAATCTCTATGCAATTTAAATATTGACATTCCGGTAGGTATTAGTCTTATTTAGCAAAACGTGTGGTTATTGTGGTAGGCTACTCTTTGACGTGCTTATCCCACTCTCACTTGTCAATAACGGTTTGCAATAGCTTTCTCGTTAAGCATATTTTACTTTACTGAATCAATTTAGTGAGGAACTTAATGGTGTTATGCTTTGGTATTAACTTTCTCTATGGGTTTCGAGGAATCTACAAAAAATGCAGCTTTTCTGTTTTCAGAAAAAGGTATCAACTCCCCCTTGTGGGGTAAAAAGGTAGCTGTGGTTGCGGGAGGACGTTGGATACGCACAGTTCTACCTGTCCGTCTCTTGTACGAGGGAAAGGCCGGAAACCATGGCGGAACTCCCCGGATCAGAACCCCGAATTTACAGTTTTGGGAAAGTCGCATGTGGGATACTGACTCACGTGCTTTGTGTTGTCTTCACTGTGCTTATCACGGTATTGGCCAAGCCTGGAACAAGTGAGTAACCCAGCCTTGGCGCCAGCAACAGAGCACCCATCAATGCTGTTCCATATCTGCATATAACACATGGAATACTTTATATTGAATTGATGAAACGAGACAATATTTTTTGGGGTTGATCTGTTTTTCAGGTTTGTTCTCTTGGCACCCTTTCCTGATGACACTGGCGGTAAGGTGACACATCTGTGTGTGCATAATGTATTCTGTGAATTCATCTCATTCAATTGTCTCAGAAGTGTTACAACAGTTCACGGTCATTCCATCTTTCCTCCACCACTCTCACCTTCTTTTCTTGCCGTTCTCTCCCCATCTCCTCTTGATCCCCCTCTTCCCTCTTAGTTCTCCCTCTTCATGACAGAGGCTGTGCTCCTCTTCTCTCCACATTGTTCTCCCATTCGGAAGCTTTCCCACAAGACCAAGGGGCGTGTCCACTGGATCCTGCAGTGCCTCTGTGCCAGCTGTGCCACCCTGGGCCTGGCATCCATCTTCTACAACAAGCACCTGAACGGCAAGCCCCACTTCGCCTCATGGCACGGCCTGGTGGGCCTGGGGACATTGTGTGTTGTTGGGGTGCAGTCTCTGGCCGCTCTGCCCCTCCTCTACCACTCCCTGGCTAAGGGGTGGTCCCTGGCTAAGCTAAAGCGCTACCACGCAGCGTCTGGCCTAGTCACTTATCTGCTGGGAAGTGTCAGTCTGCTCCTGGGCATATGCTCAGTGTGGTTTACAGGCGCTGTGGGAGGATACACCTGGTACCTGGCAGCACTGTGCCCTGCCCTCAGCACTCTGGTCATCATGAGCCAGGTGTCCAATACCTACATGGCTAAGAAACGTCTGGTGTCCTAACCAGGCTGGCCCCCAAAACCAAGCTCACAAACATCAGCCATAAACTATTACTGTATTCAAATGAAGCTTTAATAAAAGCTTTACCGTAAGGCTATCTTTGGAAGACCAACCTGCATTCTGCCTAGTGTCCAAAAGTACCAGTGCCTTATATTGGTGAAATTATGCTTTTGTTACATCTACTGCTGAACTAGTTCTAATTTCAAAGTTTGGTCTTTGTATGTTAATTCTACCTTGAGCAAAAAAAGTGCACGGAATCATCAATGAGCATAGCTTGGCTGTCTAAAAAAAAAAAAAATGTGATAACATGCCTCGGTCTTTTGGAGTATTTAGTAGTATATAGTAAAGTAGTATTTTGTATCCGAGAGCCAAGAAAGCCTGTTATGTGTCTAAGGAAGTACAAATATTGGTTGTTAACCATGGAAAACAACTAGAGGCCACTGATGCTGCTTGATTTTATTTGCCTTTAGGCTTGAATGGACCAATGCACATTTTTTGTGATTGGTTTGTTTTTATAAGGTGATACATTTGTGTATTAGTTTACACTAAGGTGTGAAATTCCAGCCAAATCCGTAAAATGTCATATTTACTGATGTTGTAGAATGACTGCAATGAAGTGTCAAAAAAACAGTGTAGTGTTTGCTCTCCCATACATTCTGTAACTCCATTACCCCCAATTGTCTTACTGAAAGGACAATTGTTTCATCATAACCGCATCATATTCAAATCCATTATCCTCACATGGGTGTTTCATAGATTCCCGTCTGCAAGAGTGCAATTGAAGGTCGAGTTGAACATAATTCTTGGAATATACTGTAGATTATTACTGATTATTGTTAACATGTTTTGTCAAATTTATATTTTGATGCAATTTCAATAAAAAAATACATTTTGCATATTGGTATGTTTCCATGTGCATATACAGTGCATTCGGAAAGTATTCAGACCCCGTGACTTTTTACACATTTTTTTATGTGACAGCTTTATTCTAAAATTGATTAAATAAATAAAACATCCTCAATCTGCACACAATAACCCATGATGACAAAGCAAAAACAGGTTTGACATTTTTGCTAATTTATAAAAACAAAAACATTATTTACATAAGTATTCAGACCCTTTGCTATGAGATTTGACATTCAATCCAATCAATTAGGTTGGCGCCCAGGTGCGTCCTGTTTCCATTCATCATCCTTGAGATGTGGTTAAATCAATTGATTGGACATGATTTGGAAAGGCACACACACCTGTCTATATAAGGTCTCACAGTTGACAGTGCATTTCAGAGCAAAAACCAAGCCATGAGGTAAAAGGAATTGTCCATAGAGCTCCGAGACATGATTGTGTCGAGGCACAGATCTGGGAAAGGGTATCAAAAAAAAATTCTGCAGCATTGAAGGTTCCCAAGAACACAGTGGCCTCCATCCTTAAATGGAAGAAGTTTGGAACCACCAAGACTCTTCTTAGAGCTGGCCGCCCAGCCAAACTGAGCAATCGGGGGAGAGGGGCCTTTGTCAGGAAGGTGACCACGAGCCCCATGGTCACTCTGACAGAGCTCCAGAGTTCCGCTGTGGAGATGAGAGAACCTTCCAGAAGGACAACCATCTCTACAGCACTCTACCAATCAGGCCTTTATGGTAGAGTGCCAGACAGAAGCCACTCCTCAGTAAAAAGCACATGACAACCCGCTTGGAATTTGCCAAAAGGCACCTAAAGGACTCAGACCATGAGAAACAAGATTCTCTGGTCTGATGAAACCAAGATTGAACTCTTTGGCTTGAATGCCAAGCTTCACGTCTGGAGTAAACCTGGCACCATCATCCCTACGATGAAGCATGGTGGTGGCAGCATCATGCTGTGGGGATGTTTTTCAGTGACAGGGACTGGGAGACTAGTCATGATCGAGGGAAAGATGAACGGAGCAAAGTACAGAGAGATCCTTGATGAAAACCTGCTCCAGAGCGCTCAGGACCTCAGACTGGGGAGAAGGTTCACCTTCCAACAGGACAATGACCCTAAGCACACAGCCAAAACAACGCAGGAGTGGCTTCTGAACAAGTCTCTGAATGTCCTTGAGTGGTTCAGCCAGAGCCCGGACTTGAACATCTCTGGAGAGACCTGAAAATAGCTGTGCAGCGATGCTCCCCATCCAAACTGACAGACCTTGAGAGGATCTGCAGAGAAAAATGGGAGAAACTCCCCAATTACAGGTGTGCCAAGCTTGTAGCGTCATACCCAAGAAGACTCAAGGCTGTAATCACTGCCAAAGGTGGTTCAACAAAGTACTGGGTAAAGGGTCTGAATACTTCCATAAATGTGATCAGTTTATTTTTTTTATACATTTGCAAAAAAATAAACGTTTTTGCTTTGTCATTATGGGGTATTGTGTGTATATTAATGAGAAATCTATTTATTCCATTTTAGAATAAGGCTGTAACATAAAATGTGGAAAAAGTCAACTTGTTTGAATAGTTTTCAAATGCACTGTAACGTCAAAAAACATCTGTGCATAGAACATACAAAGCCCATATAATAAATAATGTCAGTAATAATCAAATCAAGTAACAACGCAGGAGAAGTGTGTTTTATTATGTTAAAATAACATTAACGAAGTAACACAGTTGTCATATGCTGGATACATGGGGGTGGACTGTCCCTCCCGATCTCTCACAGTCAGTCTGTGCCACTGCTCTGCTCTTCCACAGACACTGGACAAAAAGATCAACGTGGACAAAAAGAGAGGGGAAAAAAAGTTTTACAAATAATACAAATAATACATCAGATGAATTCATATCCATTATTATAAATAAAGACTTTTGGTAAATTCATACAATGAGATAAATGACAAACTAGTCAGGGCAAGCTAATATTATCAAGATGTTATAAAATAACATTGTTACTTAAACAACATACAGACCATGTTCTCTTCATGATAACACTAAGAAATAATAAGCACAGTGAAACTATTTTGATTGGGAGAGAGGATGGGGATTCCTTCTCCAAGGAAATAGTGTTCCCTATTAAAAAGGACTGGGATGATTGGCTAAAACATGATAGACACAAGACATGGCCAATTAGAAAAAAGGTTGAGGTTCCGAAGTGAGGTGGAAAAAAACATGATCAACTTGAAACAGGCTGTAAGGAAGAGGACAAGGAAGTAAGCAGTAGTGGGTGGGTAGAGTGGAGGTTGTGAGGAGTGTATGGTGAAATAGGGAGTAGAGAGTAAACAAACTCCACAAAAAAGAGAGTTATAGAATAACTCCAGTAGGCTTATTCCATGTCCAATTGCAGATTTTATTCCAGTGGAGAAACAGAACCTTGAGGCCCGATCCATTCCACTCACAATGATTTTGACATGACATCACAGACCGAGAAAGGTACTGACCAACCCACGGAGAAACTTTTGACTACTTTAATACACTAAGTAAATGTCAAAATGCTTATGTAAAAAGAAAAATATTACGTATTCAAATGGGGGGACTAGACACATAGTGCTTTCATTTCTAAATGGTAAAACAGATACATTGCCGTCAGAAAATATTCACTCCCCTTGACTTTTTCTACATTGTTGTTACAGCCTGCCTGAATTTAAAATGAATTACATTTAGATATTTTTTGTCACTGGCCTACACACAATACCCTACTATGTCGAAGTGGAATTATGTTTTTCAAAATGTTTACAAATGAATTCAAAAGGAAAAGTTTAAATATCTTGAGTCAATACGTATTCAACCCCTTTGTAAAAAAAAAAGGTACACATTGAATATCCCTTTGAGCTTGGTGAAGTTATTAATTACACTTTGGATGACGTATCAATACACCCAGTCACGACAAATATACAGGTGTCCTTCCTAACTCAGTTGCCGGTAAGGAAGGAAACCGCTCAGGGATTTTACCATGAGGGCAATAGTAACTTTAAAACCGTTACAGAGTTTAATGGCTGTGATAAGAGAACTGAGGATGGATCAACAACATTGTAGTTACTCCACAATACTAACATAATTGACCGCGGGAAAAGAAAAAGCCTATACAGAAAAAATTATATTCTACAACATGCATTTTGTTTGCAACAAGGCACGAAAGTCATTTTGCAAAGAATGTGGCAAAGCAATGAACCTCTTGTCCTGAATATAAAGTGTATTGTATAGGCAAATCCATACAACAAATTACTGAGTACCAAATGTTACGAGTATGCTTTTAATCGATAAAGACTGGGGAGTTTTTAGGATAAAAAATAAACAGAATGGAGCTAAGCACATGTAAAATCCTAGAGAAAAACGTGGTTCAGTCTGCTTTCCACCAGACACTGGGAGATGAAGCCACCTTTCAGCTAGACAATAACCTGCAAAACAAGGCTAAATCAACACAAGTTGCTTTCCTAGAAGACCGTGAATGTTCCTGTGTGGCCAAGTTAGTTTTGACTTACATCTACTTGAATGATGAACAAAATTTGGCAGAGCTTTTGAATTTTTAAAAGAATAATGGCCAAATGTTGCACAATCCAGGTGTGGAAAGCTCTTACAGACTTACCCAGAAAGGCAGTGATTACATCTGTGGGTCTAAGGTGCTACTACAAAGTATTGATTCAGGGGTGTGAATACTTATGTAAATGAGATGTCTGTATTTCATTTCCAATACATTTCAAAACATGTTTTCAAGAAAATATTCAATCTATTTTGAATTCAGGCTGTAATAAGTCAAGAGGTGTGAATACTTTCTGAAGGCACTGTATGTATGAAAATACACTAAAATAAAAGGTGATATTTTGTACTGTTGCCTCATGAAAAACTTGATCTCAAATTCAAAATGCTGGAGTATAGAGGCAAATGTAAAAATGTTAGCTTCATTGTCCAAATAAATTTGTAGGGGAGTGTATATTGTCTTCTAGTCCTTTCCAACTGGGTTTGCTACAATGTCTATCAAACAGCTAACGGCTCTAAAATCACATTTTTTGTATTGATTTTGAATGCAAACGGTCCAACAGACGATCACATAGTACCATCTGATGTGAGCTCCGAGGAGATAGTGTCCTGACAGGCCTCAGTAATCGTCATGGGGGTAAAATAACTGCACGGCCATGCTAGAAGACATAGCAGGAGAGGCAGTGCTTGGAAGCCCCAAGTTCAACCAACTGGTCCCCTACAACAAGAAGTCCATCCATTCCCGTCCATGGTCTCTGGTGCTCAGCCTCACCAACCTCAGGGGCTCGGGCAAATCTTCAGTCTCTTCAGTAAGATATTCAGCATAAGGATTTTGTTACTTTGTCTTGGTAAGCACATTGAGGTACGCCTCGTTCCCTCTCACTCGCCCGCTCATAGGAGTCTGTGTGTGTGTGTGTGTGTGTGAGGGGGGCTAAGAGGGTTAGCCAGGTTAGGGTGGGGAGTTGTTTTTGCAACTTATCCCTTCAGGGTTAACGAATGCTGGCTCATTGTCCTGTTACCTCAATGACGTCATCGTCCGAGCTGCTGCCGCCGTTGTCCGTGGCCATGTGATGGGTGTCAGGCCGGCTCAGGGCTGCACCCAGGAGGCTGGAGGGGGAAGAGGAGTAGTGGGAGAGGAAGCTGGAGCTTCCTCCAGAGCTGGCTGGGCCTCCTCCCAGGGTGTTGGGGTACATCCTGGGATCAGGCAGCAGGGACTGACTGTAGTTCAGAGGGAAGCCTGGGGACAGAAGGTCAGCCACACTGGGATTCATCAGGTAGGGGGGCAGGGTGGTGGAGGCAGAGGACACAGGCATGGTGTTGGTGGAGGAGGAGGTGGTGGTAGAGGAGGAGGGGAGGTGTCCATTGCTTCCTGTGGCTGAGGAGGCGTGGTTGAGGAGGTCCGCCCCTGCCAAGGGGAACATGGCCTGCAGGTCTCCCAGAGTCTGTCCTGCTGACTGGAGAAAGGGGGATGAGGAATTGCCTCCCATCAGTAGCGGGTGGCTCATGTGTCCTTCCAAGGCCTGGTTCAGGGGGGGGAAGCTGAGGCCGCCACTGCCCAGGGAGAGGCCGGGGAAACCGGCTGCTGTCGAACTGCGTTTGCCCCCCGCCTGCTTGTGTCCACGGCCCTCGGCCATCTTGCGTTTGGAGCGTTGCAGAGCCTCGCCGATGCTCATTCCGATGTCATCTCTGAACTGCCGGCTGTGGTCCGATTCTGTGGTCTGATTGTGCTGCTGCGTTCTTCCCCCTCCCCCTCTGTCCCCTGTAAACGTGTCCGATGGTGACGGCAGCTCATTGCCCACGGTGACGGTATCCGCGGTGACGGCGTAGCGGCTGAGCTCTCGTAGGATCTCGGGGCTCTCTGGGGTGGAGGGCCACAAGGCGCTGTCGGGGGTCAGCCGTTGGCGCTCTGCGGGAGACGAACAGCCGTTACCGATGGCGTGAAGAAGGGAAACCTTGGAACCTGAGGAAAATAGAGGGTCAAAATGGAGAGTAACTATTCATTTTTCAAACAGTGCTTCAACTAGATTCCCTTAAGTCTGCATCTTGATGAGGTCTCACTACTTGTGACCCCCAGGGCTCGGTACTAGGTCCACTTTGGTTCTCTCTGTAGTCTGTACACCAAGTCAATCTATCATATCCTGTCAAATGGATTCCTTATCAAATGTAATGTAATTGAACTTATAGTGCACCTCTGTTGGTAGCAGTTCCTCCCTGCACTGCTCTGCTGAGCTTCCCTGAGCGGATGGCAAAAATCCTGCCATCATTGGTCTTGATGTAGGTACCTGTGAGGAAGACTGCAGTTAATGGATGATAGCAAATCAAATCAAACTTTGTCATATGCACAGGATACAGCAAAGTTAACACAGTGCAATTAAATGCTTACTTGCAAGCTCTCCTCTCATGACAACAGCTAATAAAAGCATGAAAGGTATTCAGACAAAAATAAGGCTGCAAGGAAACACCAGTCAGTTTTGATGCTTAGGTTAATGTACCGAGCCCTCTATCTAAATGAGATAACTTGGGGAATTCAGGTGCCCATGTGGCTGTTGATAACCACTCGCTAAGGTGTGTACAGTATTTGGATTAGAGTATGTAGAGAAATGATTTGACGACATGCAGGTAGATGTGGGGCCACAGCTTCTACAGTATACAGTGCATTCGGAAAGTATTCAAACCACTTTACTCAACATTGTGTTACGTCACAGCCATACATTAACATGATTTCCCCCCCCCCCCTCATCAAACTACATACAAACCCCATAATGACAAAGCAAAAACAGGTTAAGAAATGTTTGCAAATTTATAGTTAAAAAAAACAACTGAAATATCACATTACATAAGTATTCAGACCAGTACTTTGTTGAAGCACCTTTGGCAACGATTACAGCCTCGAGTCTTCTTGGGTATGATGCTACAAGCTTGGCACACCTGTAATTGGGGAGTTTCTCCCATTTTTCTCTGCAGATCATCTCAAGGTCTGCCAGTTTGGATGGGGAGCATTGCTGCACAGATATTTTCCGGTCACTCCAGAGATGTTTGATCGATCGGGTTTAAGTCCGGGCTCTGGCTTGGCCACTCAAGAATATTCAGAGACTTGTCCAGAAGCCACTCCTGCATTGTCTTGGCTATGTGCTGAGGGTTGTTGTACTGTTGGAAGGTGAACCTTCTCCCCAGTCTGAGGTCCTGAGCGCTCTGGAGCAGGTTTTCATCAAGGATCTCCCTGTACTTTGCTCCGTTCATCTTTACCTCGATCTTGACTAGTGTCCCTGCCGCTGAAAAACATCCCCACAGCATGATGCTGCCACCACCATGCTTCACCGTAGGGATGATGTGCCTTTTAATGAGGAGTGGCTTCTGTCTGGCCACTACCATAAAGGCCTGATTAGTGAAGTGCTGCAGAGATGGTTGTCCATCTAGAAGGTCCCCCCATCTCCACATAGGAACTCTGGAGCTCTGTCAGAGTGACCATCGGGTTCTTGGTCACCTCCTTGACCAAGGCCCTGCTCCCCCGATTGTTCAGTTTGGCCAGCTTTAGGATGAGTCTAGGTGGGTCCAAACTTCTTCCATTTAAATATGATGGAGACCACTGTGTTCTTGGGGACCTTTCAATGCTGCAGACATGTTTTGGTACCCTTCCCCAGATCTGTGCCTTGCCACAATCCTGTCTCGGAGCACTACAGACAATTCCTTCGACCTCATGGCTTGGTTTTTGCTCTGACATGCACTGTCAACTCCGGGACTTTATATAGACAGGTGTGTGCCTTTCCAAATCATGTCCAATCAATTTAATTTACCACACGTGGAGTTGTAGAAACATATCAAAGATGATCAATGGAAACAGGATACACCTGACCTCAATTTGGAGTCTCATAGCAAAGGGTATGAATACTTATGTAAATAAGGTATGTTTTTTTATACATTTGCATACATTTCTAAAAACCTGTTTTCCCTTTATCATTATGGGGTATTATGTGTAGATTGATGAGGGAAAAACTGTATTTAATACATTTTAGATTAAGGCCGCAATGTAACAAAATGTGGAAAAAAGAAGGGGTCTGAATACTTTCCAAATGCACGGTATATAGTGCCTTCAACAAGTATTCATACCCCTTGACATATTCCACATTTTGTTGTGTTACAGCCTGAATTCAAAATGGATTATATATTTAAAAAAAACATCTTACCCATGTACACACAATACCCCATAATGACAAAGTCAAAACATGTTTAAAAACATTTTTTTTTAGCAAATTCATTGAAAATGAAATACAGAAATACCTAATTTACTTAAGTATTCACACCCTTTGCTATGATATACAAAATTGAGCACAGATGCATCCAATTTCCTTTGATCATCCTTGAGATGTCAATACAACTTGGAGTCCACCTGTGGCCAATTCAATTGTTTGGACATGACTTAGAAAGAAACAGTTCCCCACAGTTGACAGTGCATGTCAGAGCAGAAACTATACCACAAAGTCCAAGGAACTGTAAGTAGACCTCCGAGATAGAATTGTGATGAGGCATATATCTAGGGAAGAGTATAAAACAATTTCTAGAGTGTTGAAAGTTTCCAAGGGCACAGATGTCTCCATTGGCAAATGGAAAAAATATGGAAAAACCCAGACTATGCCTAGAGCTGGCAGTTCGACCAACCTGAGCAACCGGGCAAGAAGGGCCTTGTAGTCGCCACTGAAGATGCTTCAACAAAGTATTGACTCAGGGGTGTAAACATTTGTAAATGTGATATTTCATTTTCAATAAAATGTGCTAACATTTCTAAAAGCATGTTTTCACTTTGTCATTATTGGGTATTGTGTGCTGATGGGTGAGAAAAATCAAATCAATTTTGAATTCAGGCTGTAACAAAATGTGGAATAAGTCAAGGGGTATGAATAATTTCTGAAGGCATTGTAGGCTGTGTTCTTGTTACCTTTTGACCCTTTGATCATGTGGATACTCTCTCCTGCACCGATACGGGCCTGGACATCAGTGGTGCTGTTGGCTCCTGGGATCACTATATCTGAGAGGTCAAAAACAAGGAGTAAGATACATCCTGTATTTGTCTTTTTTTTACTGAAATTATTCTAGCCTTCTAAAATTGAACATAGCTGCATGACAAATGGCACCCTATTCCCTATGCTGGTCAAAAGTAGTGAACTATATAGGGAATAGGGTGTTATTTGGGACATAGCCCGGTGTTATAGGGTCTATCCTAATGCAGCCCCACAGCGTTTCAGTTATTCCTTCAACTCTTAAACCTACCCGTGGGCCGTGTTCAGTAGGCACAACATGTAAGAAAGTGCTCTGAAAAGGGGAGGTACCATCTAAACGTAATCCAATAAGAAAAGCTCATTTCCATTTTACGTCGCAAACCGCTTCGCTGCGGTGTGCCCTAATGAACAGGACCATGGCAAGCATATCAGTGTTTATCAACACCAATTCTGTTAAATTCAAACTTTAATGTCCCCGCGGGGAAATGTATTGTACCAGTGGTAGTGACGATCCTCTGGACGTAGACGCCAGCCTTCTGCAGGTAGTTGACGGGGAAGCCGACCCCGGAGCTGGAGCCCGCCACGCCCATGCCCGCCATGCGGGGCATCATGGGAATGGGGGTGGACTGGACGGGCCGGACGCTGGCCACGGGCTTCTCATCACCCCGAGCTATGGGACGCCTAGTGGATTCAAAACACACAAGGATGAGGATCATACACAGTCTGATGTGGTTCAGATGGCATGGTTGAATTTGGAGGCGAGAAGGGTGAATCTCATGAAACAAGTTTTAACCATGTCTGTAGAAAATAGTTACAAAACCATGATGCACCTGCAAAAACATACTATCGTTCTGAAGAGTAAGATGCATAGTTTATGTCAGTGTCTTATTTTTAATACATTTTCTTTAGAATTTTGTAAATGTTCACCCTTATTCTCATTACCGAAATGCGTCCGGATTAAATTCTCAGGTCATTTTATACAAATTTATTTGAGAAAAAACAAACTTATTATAATAAAACACAATGTTGCTGTAGTATTTCCATAATTCATAACAACGGTAAACTAGCTGAAGTTTACATTTGACTATAATATTTATTACATAAAAATAGTGTCTGTGGACATGTCTCATTACCCTAACACTTTATCAAGTTCCTGTAAAAACTTTTTAAATAGAATTTTATTCACCCATGATGCATCATCTAGATTAGTTACCATGACCCTTTGCTAAGACACTCGAAATTGAGTTCAGGTGCGTCCTGTTTCCATTGATCATCCTTAAGATGTTTCTACAACTTGATTTGAGTCCACATGTGGCAAATTCAATTGACCGGCACACACCTGTCTATATAAGGTCCCACAGTTGACAGTGCATGTCAGATCAAAAACAAAGCCACGAGGTCTAAAGAACCGCCATAGAGCTCCAAGATAGGATTGTGTCGAGGCACAGATCTGGGGAAAGGTACCAAAACATTTCTGAAGCATTGAAAAGTCCCCAAGAACACAGTGGCCTCCATCATTCTTAAATGGAAGAAGTTTGGAACCACCACGTTTCTTCCTAGAGCTGGCTGCCCGGCCAAACTGAACAATCGGGGGAGCTGGGCCTTGGTCAGGGATGCGACCAAGAACCCGATGGACATTCTGACAGAGCTCCAGAGTTCCTCTGTGGAGAAGAGAGAACCTTCCAGAAGGACAACCATCTCTGCAGCACTCCACCAATCAGGCTTTTATGGTAGTGACCAGACGTAAGCCACTCCTCAGTAAAAAGGCACATGACAGCCTGCTTGGAGTTTGCCATAAGGCCCCTAAAGACTCTCAGACCATGAGAAACAAGACTCTCTGGTCTGATGAAACAAAGATTGAACTCTTTGGCCTGAATGCCATGTGTCACGTCTGGAGGAAACCTGGCACCATCCCGACAGTGAATGATGGTGGTGGCAGCATCATGCTGTGGGGATGTTTTTCAGCGGCAGGGACTGGGAGACTAGTCAGTATTGAGGCAAAGATGAACGAAGCAAAGTACAGAGAGATCCTTGATGAAAACCTGCTCCGATCAAGACCTCAGACTGGGGAAAAGGTTCACCTTCCAATAGGACAACAACCCTAAGCACACAGCCAAGACAATGCAGGTGTGGCTTCAGGACAAGTCTCGGAATGTCTTTGGGTGGCTCAGCCAGAGCTCGGACTTGAACCCGATCTAACATATCTGGAGAGAACTGAAAATGTCTATGCAGCGACGCTCCTCATCCAACCGGACAGAGAGGCTCTGCAGAGAAGAATGGGAGAAACCCCCCAAATACAGGTGTGCCAAGCTTGTAGCGTCATACCCAAGAAGACTCAAGGCTGTAATCACTGCCAAAAGATGCTTCAACAAGGTACTGAGTAAAGGGTCTGAATACTTATGTAAATGTAATATTACATTTGCAAACATTTCTAAAAACCTGTTTTTTGCTTATTATGTGTAGATTAACGAGGGGGGAAAACTATTCAATTAATTTTAGAATAAGGCTGTAATATAACAAAATGTGGAAAAAGTCAGGCTGAATTTTGTTTGGTATTCCGTGGATTTCATTTCGAGAAGCCCATGTTATCACACACACGATCCTGCAGCCACTAGCTAGCTTGTCACTTGACGTTTGAAGTTACCGCCATTCTGCCCGTGGAGCAGTGACAGTGTTCTATTGAGTAGTGACCACTCTTTGACCATGGCCATAATGACATTCTATTTACTTTAATCATGCTTAATCCTCTGAGTAAACCGTCTAACTTTTAAACCATATACGATTCATAAACGATGAATGAAATCATTATGGGCGAACACCCTACAGAAAACCTAGTTATTTTGACAAAAACGATTCAGAAGATGGCAGAAAACAAGATTCATTAGGGTAATGAGAAATTAGAAAATACATTTTACATCTACGAATTATGTTTGACTCAGGCCCTTTCATTAGGTAAGCAATGTTAAAAATGATTAGAGATGGGGTTGTTTACAACTTTTTGGGACTTTAAGGACAACAAAGTCAAGGTATTGGAGTGGCCATCACAAAGATCTGACCTCAACCCTATAGAAAATGTGTGGGCAGAACTGAAAAAGTGTGTGCGAGCAAGGAGGCCTACAAACCTGACTCAGTTACACCAGCTCTGTCAGGAGGAATGGGACAAAATTCACCCAACTTATTCTGGGAAGCTTGTGGAAGGCTACCCGAAACGTTTGACCCAAGTTAATTAAACAATTTAAAAGGCAATGCTACGAAATACTAATTGAGTGTATGTAAACTTCTGACCCATTGGGAATGTGATGAAAGAAATAAAGCTGAAATAAATAAATAATTCTGACATTTCATATTCTTAAAATAAAGTGGCGATCCTCACTGACCTAAGACAGGGAATCTTTACTAAGATTAAATGTCAGAAATTGTGAAAAACTAAGTTTAAATGTACTTTGGAAAGTTGTATATAAACTTCTGACTTCCAACTATATGAGAGATTCTAGAGCGGAGACAGACAGCGTTTTTCACCAAATTATGGAATTTGTTGTGCAAACATTGTGTCACCTCCCTCCAATACAGTTCCATACACAAGTACAATCCATGCCAAGGAATATTGAAGCTGTTCTGGCTCAATCCCCTACTAAGACACTATGTTGGTGTTTCCTTTATTTTGGTAGTTACTGGTCTGTTAGTGCTGTGATAGCGTAGGTAAGAGAATGGAGAGATTGTCACTCACCAGTTGCGCTGGTTAAAGGCTGGGATGTTGATGAGGGTCTGGTCACTGGTTGGGTAGTAGTGGGCGTAGGAGGGGCGAGAGTAGGGCACGGAGGCACGCTTCTCGTCCTCGTAGCTCTTCTTAGCGGCTCTCTTCTCTGCTTTAGTGAGCTTGGACTCCTTCCGGTCCACCAGCAGAGACTCATGGTGGAAGGGTTCCTGGTGGGGTACAGATCAACGGGGTTGATCGATTGCACGTGTACCATAATAATGATCTACAGTGATGCATGACAGTGTGCATCTGTGAGAGAGAGTGAGTGTGTGAGCATACCTTAGTGATGAGGTGGGGGTAGAGCTGGCAGGCTTGGCTGATGACTGTCTCCATCTCTTTGTGGGGCTGGGGAGGGGCTTTGGTCGAGTCAGGCTCCTCCTCTGCAAAGTGCAGCAGAGACTCCACCTCCTTGCGGGTGAACGTCAGAACCGGGTTCAGGTCATCCACCACGCGGTCTGAACACAACCAATCACAGTGTGTTATTGACCACTGAGACATAACCAATCACAGTGTGTTACTGACCAACTATAAACTGGGTGATTTGAGCCCTGAATTCTGATTGACTGAAAGCCATGGTTTATCAGACCACGGGTATGACAAAACGTTTCATTTTACTGTTCTAATTATGTTGGTAAGCAGTTTATTATAGCAATAAGGCTCTTCGGTGAGTTTGTGATATATGGCCAATATACCACGACTAAGGGTTGTGTCCAGACACTCCGCGTTGCATCTTGCAAAAGAACAGCCCTTAGCCATGGTATATTCGCCACACCTCCTCAGGCCCAATTGCTTAATTAGACTCTCCTGGCTTGTACTACGCTGTCATTCATAATTAAACTTCTACACACTTAAATCAGAATGAATGGCAGATTCTCAAATTAATCGAGCAATTTCCACACACACACAGTCATATCGTGCATCACTGTACCCCTCCCTCTTACCAGACATGCCCTGCTTGGAGACCTGTCGGTCGTAAATCTTCTTCTCCAGGGTGAAGTCACAGACCAGGCGGTAGATGTGGCAGGGCTTCTTCTGGCCGTAGCGGTACACTCGACACACAGCCTGGGCATCGTGACACGGGTTCCACGACGCATCAAACACCACCACCCGGTTGGCCCCGATCAGGTTCACCCCCAAGCAGCCCGCCCTGCAAGTCACACAACACATTCTTATTAACAACATGCACAAGTGTGTGTGTTACCCTGTGTGTGTGTGCCTAAGTGAACAGCTGATCAAGTTCCCTGTTCAGCTGTTGACTTCTATGCAAAAGGAAGGGGGAATATATGCAATTGTGTGTGTGTGAAAATATATCTGTGTGAGCGAGTGTGTCTAATTGAGTGTATTTGTCTTCGGTTACACAGGCAGCCCAATTCTGATCGTTTGCCCAATTATAGGCAAACGAGCTGATCTGATTGGTCAAAAGACCAATAAGTGGAAAAATAATCAGAATTGGGCTGCCTGTGTTAACACAGCATTTGTTGTGTATTTGATTGAACAATATAAGCATAGAAATAGAATTATTAGAAAGGGCAGAAGCCATCAGATCACAGCAATTTCACTTCTATGCGTATCAGTGTGTGTACAGTCTAGTACCTCGTTGACAGGAGGAAGACCCACGTGGAGGTGTTCTCTGGGTCGTTGAACTGGTTGATGAGTCTCTCTCGCTCTGAAGCAGACGTACTCCCATCCAACCCTGGGGGTTGACAGACAAGACACATTCACCACATCAGCATCATGGGACGATTCCAGTCAAATCGTCTTGCGTTCCAAATGGCACCCTATTTCCCTATGTAGGACTCTGGTAAAAAGTAGTGCACTATGTAGGGAATAGGGCGCCATTTGGGATACAAAAATACTTCACTAGTGGATCTAGTGTAGTGCGGTGGTCAGTGCAGTAGGGGGCGGTACGACTTCATAAAGAAAAATAAAACACCTGGGCCGCTCAGATTCATTCATTGTTTTTTTTCCGGCTGAGATTATAACGAATGGACAGAGGTGACCTGATCCTGGATCAGCACTCCCATTCTGAGATTATGAATATGGGCCCTGATGGTTGAGAAAATGGCGAAGTGAGAGTGTAGATGAGTAAAGTTATCAGGTTGAAGCCAAGTACATGTCACAGGACTATTTGCTGTGAAAACAACTCCGGTCTAATAGTCTGGAACAACAGAGTACGTTAGTGGGCATCTAAATTGGATCTGGGTTCACAGCTGAGCCGACACAGAGTCAAAGGGTTGCCATGGGCTCGACGACACTGACACCGTCCCGGGAGTAGTGGTTGCCATGGGAACAGGGTCGTGTGGACGATGACTCACTGTAGTAGTTGATGTTGCGGACCCAGGTCTGGTTCTGGCCATGGTTGTTCGGGGAGACACGGCCTGCTGGTATTGGCCGTCTGGTCAGGAAGTCTTCAATGACGGTCAGGGTGGACAAGCTCTGGCTGATGGACACACACACACGTTAAAAACACGTTCAAGTCAGTTAACTTCAACCATATGGATACTTCTAGGTTAAAAAGCAAAAACACACATTTCCGTCCTCTGCAAGAAAAAGGTCAATAACGTTAGAGTATGCTCATAGAGAAAACACTTAATTCAAACCGATGATGTACATAAACACACTCCAAAAGAGCCGCAGGAATAGATCCAACCTGAAGACCAGGATCTTGTCTCCTCTGATCACGCTCTCGTCGATCAGATGGAAGAGCAGCAGCATCTTGGCTGAGTTCTCCAGAACTCCAGTCTGGTAGTTGCTCATGATGTCCTTGGCCTGAACAGAGAAGGAACAGGACAGGAAGTGGGTGAGTGAAGCTGTCCATTCTTTCACACCAAGGGGAGGTCTAACGTTTTACAATATAACGTTAGAATAGGGCTGTGGTCGTTCATGACATTGTCAGCCGGTGATTATCAAGTAAATAACTTCCGGGTCTCACGGTAATTGACTGTTAATTACCAGAAAAACATTTTGCATTTCCTGGCTTCCACACATAGCCTACAAGCCAGTGATGCAGACCTTTGGAACAAAAACATTTTCAAATGTATAATAAATCCATATGATATAGTCTACACCATCACAATAAATCAATTATTTATTTTAGACCAGTCTAAAGAAACATCATATGAAGAAAATGTAGTCTGTTTCAGAAGAACAGAATAGCAAACTGAGTTGTCCTTGTTAGGCCCTGATCTGGCTATGCCAAATGGCTGTGGGCTATACCAGTTCATTAGAAGACAAGATTTGCTTAGAATTTTGTGGCATTATTTTATATTATGAAGAATAGAATTGAACATAGCTCAATAAAATGAAGGATCTTTTCTCCAAACGATTTGGGGGAGTGCGCACATACGGCTATTCTGTGTTGAGAGGTTAACAAAGAGACAGGTACCCCAATATGCTTAATTTAGAGTTATTAATGTAACTTTAGTTGTGATACAAACTTTGCGCTATATGTTTTTATTTTTAATACATTCTAAGGATGCATGATGCAACTAATGATGATTTGAAAAAAGTAGCTTGAAAGGCATGAGCTCTGCGTTGTATTTTTTGCACAGGCTGTACACACTTCATCAGTCTCTCATTCAAAATACATGCCTTTTGCAGCCAGTGGCCATTGTGCCCTTGGGCTGAATATAATAGTTATAATTTACTTTTCTCCACTGCGTGCCAAAGCACCTCTCTCACGCACATGGCTCTCAGTCACATGATCGGGTCTTTCTCACAGGCTACAAGTGAAGACAGACACATCGGGGACACAACTGCGCTCGTCCTTTTCCAATTCCAAGGTGCATATTGAAGATATTGGAAGAACGAACAGTCCACATTTACCAAAAAAGATGAGTAGGCCTAACGAACAGCAAAAGCACTAGCCTATGTCAATCTATTATCCCCCACAGTACAAAAGTTGACCTATTCTGTGTGAGAAATAAATATTCAAAACAGTCCGGGACAGTTGTGGGATGCAATAGATCCCAATTAATACAATCACTATCATAAAAAACAACTGTTTTAAGCAATGAGCCTGACGCAACAGAATAGAACGTTTAGCATAAAATGTTGATAACCTATTAGGAGATTTCTTCACATTATAAGCACATCAATGTGCACACGGCAGTAGGCTACAAGCACAAATGTTCCATTAGCAGGAAAACACCAATCTCAAAAGTGCACACAAATACAATTACGCATGTAATACTTTTATTAAAAGGTGTATTTTTTAATGGTGAAAATTATCATCCCCAAACTTGAAACCAGTGGTGTAAAGTACTTAAATAAAAATACTTTAAAGTACTACATAAGTCATTTTGGGCTATCTGTACTTTACTATTTCTATTTTTGACAACTTTTACTTTTAATTCACAACATTCCCAAAGAAAATAAATTGACTTTTTACTCCATACATTCCCGGACACCCAAAAGTACTCATTTTGAATGCTTAGCAGGTCAGGAAAATGGTCCTAATCATACACTTATCAAGAGAACATCCCTGGTCATCCCCACTGCCCCTGATCTGGTGGACACACATGCTTCATTTGTAAATTATATCTGAGTGTTGGAGTGTGCCTCTGGCTAAAAACAAGAAAATGGTGCTGTGTTTGCTTAATATAAGGAATTTGAAGTGATTTATACTTTTGATACTTAATACTTAAATCCAAATACTTTTAGACTTTTACTCAAGTGATATTTTACTGGGTGACTTTCAATTGAGTCATTTTCTATTAGGGTATTTTTGCTTTTACTCAAGTAATGACAATAGGGTACTTTTTCCACCACTGCTTGAAACTCAAATCGCTGCATATGTAGTGGTTCCTCCTTCAAACGTTGCAGCGTACTGCGGCGCAGCTTGCATGGTGCCGCAGAATTCTATGGCAGGTTATTTTAAGTGTGAACCACTGGTACCATTAATGCTAGTCAGTGCTAGTTTGACCACCAGAAGGCATCTTTGAGAAGCATTTGGTAGCCTTCAATAAATGGCTGTACTAGAGACCGGGGTTCAATTCCCCGATGGGGAGGAAGGAGTAGGCTGTCCTTGTAAATAAAAACTAATTCTTAACTGACTTGTCTCGTTAAATAAATATGCTCTATTTATAAATAAGACCTACACCACATTACTCAACACTAGTGAGACTCATGTCGCCTAAAGTATATAGAAAAACATGACGTGACTCTCAGCCAATAATTACATATAGAGGATTGGAGGATATTTCTGTAATTCAGTGATAATTCAGTGGTAATTCAGTGATATTCCCAGTACCTAATTACCATGACTAAACGGTCACATGGAAGTTGACTGACGTTTTTTTTTTTACCTTTATTAAACTAGGCAAGTCAGTTAAGAACAAATTCTTATTTTCAATGACGGCCTAGGAACAGTGGGTTAACTGCCTGTTCAGGGGCAGAACGACAGATTTTGTACCTTGTCAGCTCGGGGGTTTGAACTTGCAACCTTCCGGTTACTGTCATGACTCGTGACCGCTGGTGTGGCATAAATACAGTCAAAGTAACAGCACTACGTTAGAATCCCCACAGTGGAAATTCATGCAATAATTTTGCAATAATGGTGTTATTTTTTCATTTTTCCCAACACTAAGGTAGCCTGGTTTAACTAGACACAGCAACGTTCGGTGTGGTTTGACCAGGCTAACTCAGGAGAAGTACCTGACAAAATTCCAGCCAACCAACCAGCGGATGGGTTGGGAGGACAGAGACAGAGAGAGGTGTCAAGGCGTACCCATTCGTAGGTGATGACCTGATTGGCTCTCTCCTGGATGGGGTTGAGCGGGGGCAGGGTGATGTTGGACCGGCTGTTGGCCGAGTCGGCCGCTTTGGCCTTCAGGCCAGCGCCATGGCAGCGGGGGTTGGTGGCCGCTGTGATGTCATCCAAGTCCAAATCCTGCTCGTTGGCCAGGTTCTCCTTCTGAAGGGTCTCATAGAGCACGTCAGGGTGGTTCCAGATCTACACACACACACACACACGATTAATGAACAGACTACAATAATGTTACTCTGGTCCAGGTGTCAAGAGTAGGCTGATTAGCCTGACTGCTTTAAAGGGACAGTTCACCCAAATTACATATTGGTTTCCTTATCCTGTAAGCAGTCTATGGACAAGCTATGACAGCAATCCATGCTTCAGTTTTGTTTACCTGGCCACTGTCTCCAAATGCTAACTTTTATTTGTAGCACAAATCCAATACAAGACCCTTTGTCCCTGCGTTTCATCACCAAATCATCCGAAATTGTGTAGCTGCTGTTGCCTGGCTCTCTGTGTGTGTGTCTGTCTGTCTGCCTGCCTAACCCCACAGCACCAGTGAAGTCATCTCAGACTAACCTTGCAGCAGACGCAGAAGGCCTTCAGCGGGTTGAGGCCCAGCCAGCCGCTGTTACCTGCTTCTCTGAAGCGGTCCATAAATTCTGCGTAAAGGGCCCTCTGCAGGGGCGACAGGCGCACCATGATCACGTGCTCGTCCTTGGAGGGCAGCTGGTCCCTCAGCACGTCGTGGCCTCGCCTGGGACAGGCACGGAGGAAACAACGTGCAAAGATCAGTTTAGTACTAGTACGTATACCTAGACAATTCAAAGAGCTATAGGAGAGAGTAGGGGCTAGGGGTTGATTTGGGATTGGGGATGATGCCTGGGTCACCCAAAATCTTCTCCCTAAACACCAGTAAGGCTGTTCTCTGCTCTTGAGTAATGCGATAATGGGTCGTATATGTATGACCCTCGATACATATGGCTATTGGACAACATGAGATCAGGATTTTGGTTAAGTCAGGGGAAAGGGTTGTGCAAATAATATGTGAATGGAGGATAATGTGAGCAAAGTGGGAATTCTTGATTAAGTCAGGAGAAATCCCATTTGTGGAACTTACCTCTGGACGAACCCCTCCAGCAGGCTATGCAGCACGTGGCTTCTGTATCTCATCAACCTGGCGTCCTGTGGCGTGCTGTCCACACACTGCCCGTTCAGAATGGGCCTCTCGAACATGTTACTGAACTCCTGCCTGGTGCCCAGGAAGTCAGGCCTGACAAAGTCCACCATGCACCAGTACTCTATCAGGTTGTTCTGGAGGGGGTAGCCCGTTAGGACCACGCGTCGCCTGGAGCGAATGTTCTTCAGGGCCTGCGAGGTGCTGGCGTGGTAGTTCTTGATGCGGTGGCCCTCGTCACAGATCACCACGTCTGGACCGGGCCTGGCCAGCGCCTTCTCGATACCTGGGTGGGTAGGTGGAGAGGTAGAGAGAGCGCAAAACACAGGTTGAGGAAATGTATGGAGGAGTAGAGGGAGAGTGTGTGTAGGTGTGTGAGAAAGGAGAGCGTAAACACAGCTTACGGGAATGCCTGATGAATAAATCAAATAACACAGTTCTCTAATGTACTATCAGTAGTGATTAATACCATCATTTTCATGTTATTGATGTGCAGAAAATACATCAGCCTTGGAATTTGAATAATGCTAATTTATGCAGATATCGATAACACATTATTCTCCAACATCAACTCTCTATACTCTATTGTTTCATCGTTATACTGGTACGCAATTTCTCATTTTCAATGGATCAGGGGTTTCTTGTAGGAGTTCTGATCTAGGATCAGATTTGCCTTCTAGATCACTATGAATAATATTAGATGGACAGGTGGGACCTGATCCTAGATCAGCACTTCTACTCAGACGACTACGGCCCTAGATCCACCTACAGCGGGCCACGCAGCGACCTCTAACCCCTGACCTTTCATGAGCTCCTGCTGCCTGTCCTCTTCGTCCAGGTCGATGATGACGGGTCCCTGGGGCTTCTTGGACTTCCTCTTCCTGCCCGTCACAAAGCTCTTCTTCAGGGACAACAGGCGGTACATCTCATAACCCATCAGGAGCACGCCCCCGTCACGTGACCAGTCCTCCACTACCTTAGCCCGGGCCACCGTGGTTCTGTAGGGCGCACACACACGTCAAAATTGGTAAACACGCACACATACTAGTTAGTGTGTTTTGTGTTATGGATATAAGACACACAAGTGTGTTAGCTAGCTCTACTATATAATGTTACGTACTTGTGCTCGTCATTGAGGATATGGACTCTGAAGGTGCGTCCTGCGACTGCGGCAGGGTCACTATCAGGGGGCAGGGCCTCTTGTGATGGGAGCCACAGGTTAAACTCTGCCAACCAGTTCTGGAGCGTGTTCACCTGGGGGAGAGAGAGAGAAAAAGCTAGATAGATGTATGCATACACACACACACAAGACAGACAGCGATACCGACAGACAGGGGTGATGCACAGAGAGCAGAGAGAGAGAGAAAGGAAGAGAGACAAACACACACACACACACTCACTCAAACCACACACCCAACCACTCTCTCTATCTGTGAACTCACAGGGACGATGGCCAGTACGGTGTGGGCCCCGGTGTATCGCAGCAGGATGTCTATGAAGGAGATGACCTGCAGTGTCTTACCCAGGCCCATGCTGTGGGCCAGGATACAGCCAAACCCGCTGCTGCCCTTGTAGCGCTCCAGAGACTCCACCAGGTTGTCATAGAGGAACCGGATCCCACCAACCTGGGAGGGAGGGAGGGAGGGAGGGAGGGGAAAGAGAGATAGAAAGCAACGGGTGAGAGTGAGAGGTGAATCAAGAGCCGAGTGAAGAGGAGATCGGCGATGGAAAAAGTGAATGGTGTCACGTCTGAACTATCTTCATAGGTGTACGGTAGAGTACACCTTAGCCCTTACCCTGCACCGTGAAATGCGGAGGCCAACAGGCATGCTACACTGGCCGTGTTACTTTTGCAGAGCGGGAGACGTTCCCCCCGAAAAATGGCAATGAGGCCTAAGTGTAAAATTGCACCAGTTCTTTTTTTCACGAATTCGATACTTGGCTCACGCCCCGAGACCACCTTGACAAAGTGGTTCACGCTCTGCTCCCGCCGGCCAAAGTCACCCGTCCACTGCAGCAGCTAGAAGACTAGGACCGGTTTCCCAGACATGGCTTGACGTTAGTCATCGACTTAAAAACACTTTCAATGGAGATTAACCAGTGAAAAGGTAGGTTTTTAAAATCCAGGACTAGGCTTAATCTGTGTACGGGAAATTGGACCGTAGTGACGGCCCAGTGGAGCTCCCCTGTACTACCTGGTGAGGTTTGACTGCACGAGCCAGCTGTGGGACGAGGTACAGGTCTTCCTCCTCCGCTGGGTGGTTGATGTTGACCAGGACCCTCCCCTGGGCGTCTGGTTGGTTGAGTGAGTCGTTGATGTGCGCTCCGCTGCTCTCCTCCGTGCCCCCCGCACCTTCATCCTCATTGGCCGATTCGCTGCTGATCGGCAGTGTGTCGTCGTCCCCAGAGCTCAGCTCGATCACGTCTGGGTTGGGGAAGAATTTGATGTATTTATTTTTGGGAGGGTAAAAAACTAAATAAGTTAAAAACGTAAAAAGTAAAAGCTTTATAACACACTTATTTCCAATGTAGAGAAGGCTTGGTCCAGAGCAGGGGAATGTATATCTATCTATTCATGACATTAACCGTTCATAACCTGACAGCTAAACATGACATTATGACTCACATAGATTATTAAGTAATTATGAGGTCTGTGCTCCCTCTAGATACAGCATTTTTAGTACTAACCAAGAACTGTGTATATGTTCCTGTTTGTCTAACCAAGGATCCTTATAACTAGGTTTTTACCTAGAATGTCTGGCTCTAAGCCTGTAGTGTAGATAGTAGGGTTGTCACAATACCTGTATCCCTATACTCAGAAGTAGCATGGCAAGGAATCAATAAAATAAGAAGCAGACTTCGTTTCTCAAGGAAACACACAGCCTTGTGTCGTCACCCAGAGTCATATTTGTTCATTTCCCAAGCTATTGGCACACAAAACATGTCACTGGGATAGTTTGGGATTTTGGCAATGAGGACCTTTATCTACTTCCCCAGGGTCAGATAAACCTGTGGATACCATTTTGGTTTGAAAGAAGTCACTAGCGTTAGCTCCATTGCTAACTAGTGTTAGCACAATGACAAAGTCTTCCTGTAGACTTCCAAAACAACCTCTAACCTTCACACTGGACGAAGATACATACATGGTATCCACAAGTTAATCTGACTACGGGGAAGTAGATGAAGGGCCTCACTGACAGAATTCCAAACTACCCCTTTTCAAAAGGACCAAATAGTGAAGTCTGCTTTGTGTTTTTGCCATGGAAATTCGAGTATCGTAGTATCGTGATACTGGTAACGTGACAACCCTACTAGACAGAGGGTGGATGGTTGTTCCCTCCGTTTTAGCAGTCCTTCTACTGGTCTTACCGTCTCTGATAGTGGGTGTGATAGCGGGGATAGCTGGTGGCTTGGCGTCCTCCTCCTCCTCCTCTCCACTGCTGTCGCTGCTGTCCAGGCAGATTACGTCCTGCCTGGCTAGGAAAGCAGCCTCTAACGACCCCTGGCCCTGAAACTCCTCCTCTCCGGGCCTCCCTGACACCGCTTCCACTGGAGGAGAGGGGGAGATGAGAGATAGCGCACCAACCATTGTTGCTATTTTTTTAAACCTTTGACAACGTAAGGGATTTAACGTTCCATGTGAATAAAGACAGAGAGAGAGACATGCAAAGAAATAAGTAAGAGGTTAGGAAAATAAATCTCCCTCGACCATGGGGTGGAAGAATTAGGGCTCTATAAAATCTGCGTTGTGGAGAACGCAGACGGAATCCATACATTAAAACTGTATTCAACCATATTAAAACATTTATTGAACTTGGTAGGAAATCAACTGAATATATTCAGCTTATTAGAAAAGTAATTAATTTGCCCAAATGAATCATAAGACATTAACAAAATGCATCAATGATTCATATTTTCCTGCAACTTTCTGAAACGGCACAGGAATGCAGTCAGCGATTCGAGAACCTGTCAGAGGTGATGCTGATGACAGTCATCTTCTAGTAGAGATGGAATGGATTTCCCAAAAACATTCTCAACTGAATGTTAACTACAAAGTAGACTATGTTTTAATTTTAATGGTCAAAAGAGCAGTTTCTCAAGAAATCATTTTGCTAGGACTGTATGGGAGTGGTCTGAGCGAGGAGGGGGAAACTAAAAACAAGCTGTTATTGGCAGAGAGGTTTGGAAGTCTTCTAATTCACAAACTCTGCCATCACATGAGAACTATAGAAACGTTGCTAACCAAACAATGGCCTCTCTGCTGGTGCACAATTTAATTAAAGTGTCACTACACCCACATCAGGAGACTTTTTGAGGTCTCCTGATGTGGTTTAAGCAGTGTTGTGGATTTACAACATCCAATTGGGTTGTTTTTCTATATATGAAAAAAAAAGTGTGATTTTGAGAGAAAAAAAAACCATGAACATTTGAAAAAACTTGAACCTGGAAAAACAAAATAGAGAAAAATGGAATTTGAAAAAAAAAAAAAAAGTTTTCATATTTTATAGGACCCTACAGAATCGTTTGTATGACAAACCACGAAATGGAGCCCCTCTATGACAGTTAGTGTCCAGAGGGCTTCAGGCTGAAATAGGACTCTCACCTGCTGGAGAAAACTCTTGGACGGGTGGTGCCATGAAGTCCTTCCTCTGCTGCTCCAGACGCCTCAGCCTCTCTAACTCCTCCTGCTGGGCTGCTTTGGTCACTGCCTCCATCTGGTGCTCCTTCAGCAGCGTCCTGTTGGGAGGAGAGGAAGATGGGTTAGAGGAGAGGAGGAGGACAGGGGGAGGGCGTTAGAGGAGAGGAGGAGGACAGGGGGAGGGCGTTAGAGGAGAGAAGGAGGACAGGGGGAGGGCGTTAGAGGAGAGAAGGAGGACAGGGGGAGGGCGTTAGAGGAGAGAAGGAGGACAGGGGGAGGGCGTTAGAGGAGAGAAGGAGGACAGGGGGAGGGCGTTAGAGGAGAGAAGGAGGACAGGGGGAGGGCGTTAGAGGAGAGAAGGAGGACAGGGGGAGGGCGTTAGAGGAGAGAAGGAGGACAGGGGGAGGGCGTTAGAGGAGAGAAGGAGGACAGGGGGAGGGCATTAGAGGAGAGAAGGAGGACAGGGGGAGGGCGTTAGAGGAGAGAAGGAGGACAGGGGGAGGGCGTTAGAGGAGAGAAGGAGGACAGGGGGAGGGCATTAGAGGAGAGAAGGAGGACAGGGGGAGGGTGTTAGAGGAGAGAAGGAGGACAGGGGGAGGGTGTTAGAGGAGAGAAGGAGGACAGGGGGAGGGTGTTAGAGGAGAGAAGGAGGACAGGGGGAGGGTGTTAGAGGAGAGAAGGAGGACAGGGGGAGGGTGTTAGAGGAGAGAAGGAGGACAGGGGGATGGGTTAGAGGAGGAGGAGGAGAGGTGGACGGGTTAGAGAAGCGAAAGAGAGAACAGGGGGACGGGTTAGAGAAGCGAAAGAGAGAACAGGGGGAGGGCGTTAGAGGAGATAGGGTGGTTTCAATCCCTTGTTATCAAACAGATGAGTGTACCTACCTGATGTTCTTCCTCATGTGTACCGTCTTCGAGGGTTTAGCAGGCTTAGGCTCCTTAGACTTAGAGGTTCTCGGTTTCTTCTTTTTGCCAACTGAGGTCTTGTCCTTGCTGGGGGTCTCAGGACAGGACGAAGGGGCCTGGGACTTTGAGGCCCTCGGTTTCTTCTTCTTGCCCGCAGATGGCTTGTCCTGGCTGGGGCTCTCAGGGCGAGAAGGAGGCTGGGAACTGTGGCCAGAGGGGGGCTGGGAGCGAGACTCAGGCCTAGAGTTGGGCCGGGAGGAAGCCCTGGAGGGGGGCTGGGAGGTTGGCTGAGACGGGGACTCAGAGGGAGTCTTTTCTGAGGGTGAGGTAGCTGAGGGGGAGTCCCTCCCTCCCTGGGTCTCCGTCTCTGTACTGCCCTGGCCACTCTCTGGGCAATCTGTGGGAGAGAGGAGCAGAGAATGACAATCAATCAACTAATTCTAAAGTCCAGGCCTGGGCTTAATCTGTGTCTGGTCAATGAGCTGAAGAATCTCCAATGAACAAGATTCTTAGTTCAGGATCAGGCTTAATGATTTATCAGGGAAACCATCCCTAAATCCTAACTCTTGTATTGTTTACTGGGCCAACTGATCATCTTCTCTATGGTCTATTCTGACCGTCAGTCAGACAGACGCGAGCGACCGGCCCCAGTCAGACAGACGCGAGCTTCCGGCCCCAGTCAGACAGACGCAAAGGTTCGGCCCCAGTAAGACAGACGCGAGTGTCCGGCCCTAGTCAGGCTGGCGTTACAGACAGTGTCGGTCCTCCCAAATGACACCCTATTCCCTTAAATAGTGCACTACGTCTAACCAGTCAAAAGTAGTACACTAGGAATAGGGTGCCATTGGTGACGCATCCAGTGTCTTCATTAGACTCCCCTCCACCCAGGCTGAGTGTGTGTGTCAGTGAGGCTTGCCCAAGGCTCTGACCCTATGGGCCCTGGTCAAAAGTAGTACACTTAATAGGGAATAGGGTGCCATTTGTTGACGCAGCCAGTGTCTTCATTACACTCCCATCCTTCTCGACAGTCATGCCCGAGTGTATGAGAATGAGCGGGGGTTGCCTGGTGTTACCCCTGGCAGCCTCTCACATTCCTGGCATTGAACACGTCGTTTGAGAGGCGCCGCTCAGAGCAGCTGCCGGCAGCTCCAGGCTGGAAGTCTCGTTACAGAAGCGGTCAGCAAACCCTGACCTGGACTCTCCTACCTGTTGCTCTAACACGCTCAAAACTGGTCCGTCTGGCAATGTGGGCCTTGGCGGATCAGACTCTCTCCGAGTGCCCGGTTCACTGCCCGACTCCCTCCCAAATGGCACCCTGTTCCCTATGTAGTGCACTACTTTTGACCAGGTCCCCTGATGCAGGGCACTACGTAGGGAATAGCGTGCCAGACTTTGTAACTGATTGGTTGACTACATTAGATCGTATTTGAAATACAGACAGCCTATGTTTTGCATCAGACTTGACAAAAAAAAAGAAAACTAGTTGAATCACTTTTTCTTAGCAGCTGGGCACTTTGCAACCATTGTTAAACTGAGACTTGGCGATATGACGCTGTCACAAGCAGCAACATGAACTGAGAGTATTGCTGGTGAGAGCAATGCAAAACGATGCACTCGTACACAGTATCTGCGCACGTGCACGGTTCCCTCCGCTGCAATGTAAAAGCACGTAACGGCTGCGGCATTACAACAGCGTTGAAGTTTGGCCTTGCGCTTTCAGTTGTCGCGGAAGGCAGCGCAACTCCGCTGTTCACAACGTGCACCCCCGACTTCAAGTCTTTAGATTGAATTAGAACCACTTCTAGAATGTCTTCTGTTCTGAACCAGTACTAATTGTGAGTATTAAGTCAGAGGCAAGACACCAGCCATGTCACTCACCAACTGCATCATCTTCATCATCCCCATCGTTGTCACCCTCATCTTCATCCTCAATCTCCTCCTCCTCCTCCTCCTCCTCTTCGCTGTTAACGCTGGGGTCCAGGTCGCTTCCTGAGATGGCCTCTTCAGACATGACGTCCTGCAGTGCTCAGAGAGCATTACCTACACACATAGTCATTGGGAGTACCTGCAATACAATACACATCACTTAAAGCCAACGGTCAAACAAAGCACAACAAAATGGAGACCCCCTTTAAAAATGGATAGTTCACCTCGGCTAAATCAAGGTAAGGAAACCAATATGTGGCCAATTCCACGGTAACAAAATTACACAGACTCAGATTTGTATGCCAAACAACAACCATTGATTTCAAAGTTGAACTCCATGCACAAGGACTACTTTACAAAAACACATTTACTGTAAAAACAGTGCAGATACGAAGTTCGGTAACAACATTTCCGCATAATCTCCCTCTGTTTTTTACGTGTCCACATTTTCCCAAAAACCTAGGCTAAATCAAGGTAAAGAAACCCTATCCCAACCCCATCCCAAAAACTGAAATATCTGCTGCGAATTAAAGATTCAACAATATCTGCAGAAAGAATGGTGTGTCAGCTATGACATGCCGATTTGAAGAAAAATACATCTATTTTGGTTATTGAACTACATTAAGCAAAGGAAGGAAAGGGGGGATACCTAGTAAGTTGTACAACAATGCATTCAACTGAAATGTGTCTTCCGCATTTAATCCAACCAAAATGAAGTGCATTTAAACCCGGTAACAGAATTCCATCATGGGTCCCTGAGCTGTACTTTACAGAAACTATGGATATGAATGTCATGGTGATGTACCCTGAAGATGAACACAAAAAGGTGGAAATATGCAATATCCTCCTTTGCATCTTTGGGTATTATTCTACACACATATTTTTATGAGCCCCACCCCAAAACAAGGGACCAGACTGGACCAATCATAGACGTCTATGTTTCTTTATGTTGAACTTGTATTTAACTAGGCAAGTCAGTTAAAAACAAATTCTTATTTACAATGACGGCCGACCCCGGCCAAACCTGGATGACGCTGGGCCAATTGTGTGCCGCCCTATAGGACTCGCAATCACGGCCGGGTGTGATGCAGCCTGGATTCAGGTACTGAACCAGGTACTGAACCAGGTACTGAACCAGGTACTGAAGTGACCCCTTTTGCACTGAGATGCATCGTCTTAGACCACTGCGCCACTCTGGAGCCCTCACAAGTTTGGACATCAAAGTACAGCACAGTAGAGTGCATAAGAGTAGAGTACAGTAAAGTAGAGTTTAGTACAGTAGAGTTCAGCACAGCACAGTACAATACAGAACATAGTGTGCTCAACTTGTGTGTTCTACTGTGTACTGTACTGAACTCTACTGTACAGTATTGTACTGTACTCTAATTTTCTTTACTGTACTCTACTGTATAACAAAACTCCGGTACCTTTTTGATACTAGAACATGAAAAATGGTTTGGTACTAGAATTCTTGTTACTTTCGGTACTTCTGTCAAATGTGTCTCACGGCTCAAGTCTGTACCAGCGCAGCCGACGTACCCCTTATATCATGTTAGCTCCCCACTCACGCTGCACAGAAGTTAACACACTTGAATAACGCGACACCGCATTGTGAAACTGTCAATTGCTGTTTGCAAAGCAATGTCCATACAGGCTAGTCTGGCTAGAACACTTTACCATGCAAGACGATACCGGTATTTTCCAGCTTTGTAGGCGAACTATCCTTGCTAGCTTACAGCTGAAGCCAACATCAATTCCCTACCCCAGTACTTTGTTCGCAAATCATTACGCTAAATATTCTGACTTCAAAGCTGATCGGCCTCTCACTCACGTCTCTCCCAAAGATGATCTATTGCCTCAGCGAACTGACTATGGCTCCGACGGGCTGCTCCTCTCTTGCCTTGTGAATGACGTCATTACGGGTTAAAGAGACAACGCTCACTTTTATTTAAAAAAATAAACTACTTCTATGCAAATGCTGTTGAACAGTACAAGAAATTAAGTCCCAAATTGAAGGGAAACGGATTTTGTCATCTGTAGCCCCATGAAATCAGCCCAAAACAAGCTCAATAACTCAATGCATGCACACACTCACTCCTGTTGAATATGCATTCACCTGTATTGTGAATAGGCTTAGGCTACATTTTGACTTACCCAGTTCTTCAAGAGATATACCATTCAAATACAATTATTACCATTATGTTGTTATGTAGTTATATTGGCAAAAAACTAAGTCAAATTGATTTGTGTAATTGATTCATTAATGCATACATGGCTGTCTCTGAAAAACGTCTAAGAAAAAAAATATTGGTATTGAACTCAAAAGATGCCCACCGATTGAAAAGAGGAGTAGATGAGTTTATCTGTCTGGACCAAATGCCATTCTGTGACTTTGGTTAATATGCATTTTTTTCCTTTCAATGGTATCATTTTGGTATTGAGTATTGTGATACTAATCTGGTATGGAAGTAAAACATTCTGGTATCGTGACAACACTACTGTACTCTACTGCAGTGTTTCCCAACCCTGGTCCTCCAGTATCCCCAACACTACACATTTGTATCATAACACTGGACAAGCACACCGGATTAAACTTGTCAACTAATCAGCAAGCCTTCCATGAGTTGAATGAGGTGTGTATGTCAAGGGCTACAATGAAACTGTACTGTTGGGGGTACTCGAGGTCCAGGGTTGGGAAACATTGCTCCACTGTCCAAACTTGTGAACCCAACTGTGGTTTGTGACTACTATGATTTCCCAATGTAATCAATTCAATTGTCGAAATTCCGCGACAAATTTTTCAGAAATAACATAATTTAGAGTTTTATTCACTCAATTACTAAACAAAATTGATATCAGTAAAAACACTAATTGATAGGGATACCTGTACTTGTTACTTCTGTGAACTTTCATTATCTTCCCTCATCATGAGGACGTGCGTTTTTGGTAACGGCATTTCAAGGCACAAGGCAATGTTTCTTAAACTTCCAGAACTAAATATAAGTGTTGATATTAGTTGGCAGGGGGTCTTCAAGTCAACATTATTTTTGTTTTGATCTATTTCTAATACCTTTTAAATACTTTCTTTCTGGTAGTTGTTTTCTAAAACCATTTTTCCATCTGTTAGGATGGAAAACGGTGGAAAAATGTACATATACCGTGATTCCAAAATATATAGAAATAGACTCGTAGCTTTCATTTGATATGCTCCTATGAACTTCACATGTTGGTGCTCTAATTTTGTAATTTTGGTGAACTCTCTCGTTCAGCGTGGCAAAGTGGGGAGAGTTTGATCTAGGGTATGAAATTACTATGTTGGGTAAAACAGGCTGGTTATTATCATCAATAAATCGATTCATTTGGTACATTCATCATCTATGAGAGGGATGCATGAAATAGAGCAGGACAGTAAAACAAACTGTCGTTGCTTTACCTTCGTCTTTCCTAAGGCACTCTCAAAGTAGCAGAGAGAAAAAGAGGAAAGGGAGCTCTGCGAGTGTGTGTCGAAGTGTGAGTGTGTGAGTATGAGTGAATATGTGTGAGCGAGCGAGGCGGCAAGAGTGTGAGCGAGCTGGCCAATTACATAAGAGCTCAGTTACATAACAGGCCTTTGCAACTCAGACAGACTGTGTTAAACAGCAGGATATATAGGCTAACCCAAGACACACAGACTATAGTCGTCGCTCCCGTTTTCTCTCACCTCACATACAAAGGCCTGTACACTGTTCCTTCAGATGGTTATGCAACGACTGTAAGGTCTGAGTGTCACAAACCCTCCCCGCCTCCCACACTGGCAGACAGAGGCTGCGTCCCCATTCTCCCAAGTGGGCACGTCCCTTCAGCCATCGCCTACACCGATCCTATGCTTTTCAATCTGAGGGGGAGATGTGTGCAAGGGCACACTTTTAGGAGAAGGGATGTCGTACCCAATGGCGAAGAAACATTTTCTCTCACTGCCTACTGTTCTCCTATTAATAACATACAGTTGAAGTGGTCGGTACATCGTAGATGTCTTCCCAGCTTTTTTGTAACATGTGTGGCGCAGCATTCAGCGTTTTTGTCCTCAAATGGAACTGTAATATACTTTTATTTGTCATTTCCCCCCCCAGCCAAGTTTTATCTGTAATATTGGGAAGAGAAACAGGTTCCCAATGGTACCTATGTGGGTTTGTACCATAAATGCTGAAACGTTAGCCAGGTAAACAAAACCAAAGCACGGGTTGTTCTCAGACCTTGTCCTGGTGTTTCCTTCTGAAAAATGTGTAGCAGTGAGGGGAAAAGGTAATTGGAGACTGAGAAGCTGAGTGAAATTACGCTGACACCTTTTAAAATATAATTTCCACCTCCAGAAATGAGTCCAATAATATATTGGTAAAATTAATTTGACATATTGGTCCATGCATATATTACCAGGTATGCTATTAGCAATAAGCATAATCACCCGAGGCCCAACTGATGCAGCATAGTGGCTACAAATAAATACAGTAGGCAACCCCATGCTTCAGCCTATCTGCATTTACCCTATTGGGCTAATCATTAGATAGATCCCAAAATAGGTACTTTAACTAGTTAGCATACTAGTGTTGAAATGTATGTCCCAAAAAACTTAAACACAGTGACTATATATAGGCCTATCTGTTAGGGTAACTTCGGGTAATATGCCCAATCTGTACTTGTCACAGAACCCACTTCATGTCACCATTTTCCCCTCCAACACTTTCCCTGGTTGCCACTACTCTTGCTCAACTAAAAATGTAGTCTGTCTCATTACAATTTAAGTCACACCCCCAAAAAATATTTTGAGGTTGGGTGGCGGTTTACACCAAGGTTGCAGCTGTTAACTCAGGGGCCTATTCAGACGTTGAGAAATAAATAAAGTAGGAATGGAAATCTGGAATCCAAGCCAACTACGTAAATAGATAAACTATCTACTATGGGGTAGTCTGATTGTTCTATTAATTCGTTGTTTTGTTTTCAGAGGAAAATTAAAAGTGGACTGTTTTATCATCTTCAGTGCGCCTTGGTAGAAATATTTTTTTCATGTTCCATATTTTTCGGGCATGGTGGCGATTTTGCGATGGCTCGACACCACATAAATGACTGCAGCGGAAAACAGCCTTGTCAGCAGGAACAGCACCATTTAGTGGTCAGAACCTGTTAATATCAAGATGTAGGATGGGACATAAACCTAAAAACTTCAATGACTAATTTCTCTGAACGGGGGGGGGTCACAAAAGTCACTGAGAATACATTACATAGGATGAAGAAACAATAATCTGAGCCGCAGCTCAACCCGGCTGTGCGAATGTGCCATCGCGCATAAATGTATTTTGTCACCCCACACCAAACGCGATCATGACGCGCAAGTTAAAATATCAAAACAAACTCTGAACCAATTACATTAATTTGGGGACAGGTCGAAAAGCATTAAACCTTTATGGCAATTTAGCTTGCTGTTGCTAGCTAATTTGTCCTATTTAGCTAGCTTGTTGTTGCTAGCTAATTTGTCCTGGGATATAAACATTGAGTTGTTATTTTACCTGAAATGTACAAGGTCCTCTACTCTGACAATTAATCCACACATAAAACGGTCAACCGAATCGTTTCTAGTCATCTCCCTTCCTAGGCTTTTTCTTCTCTTGACTTTATATTGTGATAGGCAACTTTCATAAATTAGGTGCATTACTGCCACCTAACTCGTTCGTCTTTCAGTCACCCACGTGGTATTATCAATGAGGAGAAGGCACATGGGTACCTGCTTCTATAAACCAATGAGGAGATGGGAGAGGCAGGACTTGCAGCTCGATCTGCATCAGAAATAGAACTGACTTCTATTTTAGCCCTTGGCAACGCAGACGCTTGTTGGTGCAATAATTGAATAATATAGATTTCTATTTTGCGATGCGAGCGGTGTAGTCAGCCTGTAATACTGTAATATCAGATATAGAGAACTGATACTGATGTTGGGTTGGGATTGTTGTGGGGGGTCGTTTGACCATTTCTTTGGATTCCTCATGTCTTAGTCACTGTTAGAAAAAAATGTCTCTCCAAATCAGATGTTAGGTACTATATTTATTATATGAATCCTATTCATTTAAATTGTCAATTTGGGTGCAATCAATTAGCTTAATTTCTCAGAGATCAAAATATTTCAACAGAATAATGTTGCAGGAATGCTAATCTTATCTGTGTCTAACTACAGAAACGATTTCAGAACAATCTGAGATGGTGGGGTTCATAGCTTGCTGAAATGACATGGAACAACCCACATGCATGTCCAGCATCAAATATGACCACAACACTGAGCAGCATGTGGATGATATACCCCTTCTCACCTGCAACTCCCAAGGGCAAATCCATATCAATCCCTGTGTATATTTTTTTGCGTTCTGTTGACATTTCAATGTGTCAAATGTTAAATCATAGGACATGAAGATGTTGTTGCACCTTGGCGTGATACTTTTGTGTTACTTGAAATACGGAAAAAAAAAAAAAGATGTGACACTTTTGGTATTGCACCACAATAACATGGAAAAGACAGTTCAGGAATATATCTGAGAGTGAGATTTTGTTTCCAAACAACAATGGCAATGTTCCTGCTAATTAATATAATATGGATGCCAACATTAACCTCTGACTGTCACTCCCTCTCTCACACACACACAAACACAATTGAGCAATTATATCGCAGTGTTACAGGAAATGCTAAATGCAAGAGATAATAACCAACTCTAGCTTCTGTATGTAGCCATCACGTGCAACCATAAACAGGTAGATAACTAGCTAGAATAGGGGCGCATCATTAGCAAATACCTAGCTGGCTTAAAGTTACTTGTCGTTTTCTACCTTGTGCCCATCGTCAAATATGTCATTATTAACTCGCGAAAATCAACATAATAGCTACTGTTATTAGGACACTAACTAGCCGGATATTGAGATGTTGGCTTATTAAAACGCTCATCTGAGATGAAATATTGCTAAGAGATGCTGTTGCTAACGTAGCTAGCTACGCGTCCGGCTATAAACAGATCACAATCCAAGATCATGTATTTTACGCTAGCTAGCATAGCTAATTTGTTACAATTAGTTAGCTAACAGCAGTTAACTCGTTCAACGAGTTTCCATAAACTAACAGACGAGTCGTACCAAACACAGCCTGCTAACGTTAGCTAGCTCGTGCGTGTTTGAGCAGCTAGCTAGCTTGTTGTTAGTGAGCTAGCGTCATGTTACCATACACTCGCTGTTTTCAGCCAACGTCTATTGTCCAGAGGATGGCTAATCAAGAAATCCCCTTATGTAACATTGTAAGACTGAAACTAAAATGAAATTCGAGTCAAAAAGTTGTCAAACTATGTACTTACATGTTGCATTCCCTTGGGAAATCGAATTGATGATATGCTTATGATTAATACATTATTCTTTTTACAAACTGTATTTTTTTTAATTTCCCCCCTCACTGTTTCTTCAAGGGTAACAGTAACACGGTTCCCCTGCACAGATGGAAAAACAACTCGCTAGAAGTCGGTTCCCGAAGGCACACTCGAATGACAAAAACTGTTTATAAGAAGACAAAAACTGCTATCAGTAAAGGTTAAAAAAAATCATATTAGATTTTAGTTTATGCTGTACGCGCCAACACTAATTCATTAAGTTAATAGCATAGAAATTAGAGCATGTCATTGTTCTATTAATGCACATCACGACAAAGTATGTTATGGCACCATCTGCCGGTGTAGTCTTGAGGTTAATACGGAGCTGTGCTTTGGGATGCACTATTGAACGCAACATCCTGAGAGGTTCGTGCTGATTGTAAAAAGATTGTGTCAGCTTGTTAAATGTCGTCCCTTGACAAGGCAAGAACAATGTGTAATGCAGGAGAAGTGCAGTAATCTCATAAGGAGCGTTATACTTGGAATATGGAGGAGGAATGGAGGGAAAAGAGAGGGAGAGGAGGTCTAAGAGAGAGAGTGAGGAGGAGGGTGAGCTTGAGTCAGTTGAAAAAAGAGATGGTTTGTTAAATAAGAATGGTAGAAAGTGTAAGCAGAGAGAGTTGAAGACAGGAGGAGAAATATAAGTGAATGAGGGCGATGTATTGGAGGTGGTAGGTATGGTGAAGTTCTCAGAGCTCGAGGCTTGCACCACCGTAGGAGTGAAGTTTTTGTAAAAAGTGGATCCTTGACTTTTGGCTGATCCATTTGAGGTTTCATGGTGGGTGCTGTGCTTTTTCAGAGTTGGGTGCTCTGGAATTGGTGAGGGTAACCAGAAGTGGTATTGTGATAATTGTATGTGTTCCTGCTGGTCAGAGGGAGCAGGTGCTCCGTGTTAAACGAATGGGGCCAAGATATGTGAATTATTTTGCTCTCAAGAAAAGGGTGCCATTGATTGGAGTGATTACTGGGGTTGCGGTAAATGTGAAAGCTGACCAACCGAAGGGAAAGATTCCCGGGGGTTGTGATGCTCGTCGTTTGGTGCTACGCAGGCAGGGTGGCGTGAGTGGAGAACCAGAGTTTTGATGTTGAGTCTTTGCCCGATAAAGTGATGTTAACATATATAAGTTATCCTGTATGAGCTTTTATGCTGACTACATTACGTTGTTACAGGTGTCAAGCGTATGGGCATGTGGCAGTAGTGTGTAGGAAGGAGGTTCCTATGTGTGCAGAAGGGCATGAGACAAATGTATGTGTAGAATTGGGAAAAGTAATGGTTTGTGTTAATTGTGGGGGTGCGAGAGAAGCAGGTTGAGGTTTCCAGGGTTAGAGTAGTGCAGAAGTTGTCATATGCTGAGGCAGTGAAGAAAGTAGAGTAAGATGGGTCCTGGCCCCTTACGCTAAGTCTGAATTTGTCCTGCTAGGTGACCTAAACTGGGACATGCTTAAACCACCTGACGAAGTCCTAAAACAATGGGACTCTCTAAATCTTTCTCAGATTATTATCAATCCCACAAGGTATGACTCCAAAAACTCAAAAAAGGCTACTCTCCTCAATGTTATCGTCACAAATAATCCTGATAGGTGTCAGTCTGGTGTTTTCTGTAATGACCTTAGTGATCGCTGTTTTACAGCTTGTGTTGGTAATGGCTGCTCAGTGAAATGACCTGTCCTGATTTGTCATAAACGCTTGCTAAAAAACTTAAATGAGCAAGCCTTCCTTCATGAACTGGCCTCTGTAAAATGGTATAGAATCAACTTGATCCTCTCTGTCGAAGATGCTTGGACCGTCTTTTTTGACATTTTCAGAGGTATTGTTAACAAACACGCCCCCATAAAGAAAATGAGAATTAAAAACAGGTTCAGCTCCTGGTTCGACTGTGATCTGGCAGAGTTACTCCGCCTCAAGAATTGTATTTGACGAAACACTCGGCACACACATAGTCAGGCTGACTGGCTCTCGTTCAGGCAAATGAAAGCCTGAGTGCACTTATTTATCTGGAAGGCCAAAGTTAGTTACTTTAAGGAGCAGTTCTCTCTCTGTGGGTCTAACCCCAAGAAGTTATGGAAAACGGTTAAAGACCTGGAGAATAAACCCTTGATGATGTGGTTGTTACTGACAAGAAGCACATGACTGAGCTCTTTAATCACCACTTCATTAAGTCAGGATTCCTATTTGACTCAGCCATGCCTCCTTGCCAGTCCAACATTTCCTTATCTCCCACCCCTTATAATGCGACTATCCCTGATCCTTCTCCGTATTTTCCCCCCGCTACAAAGTTTCTCCCTGCAGGCAGTCACTGAGTCTGAGGTGCTAAAGGAGCTCCTTAAACTTGACTCAAAAAAGAAAACATCTTGCTCAGATGGTTTAGACTCTTTCTTCTTTAAGGTTGCTGCCCCATCATTTCCAAGCCCATCTCCAACCTTTTTAACCTCTCTTCTTTCTGGGGAGGTTCCCATTTCTTGGAAGGCAGCCACAGTTTGTACTTTATTTAAAGACGGAGATCAATCTGATCCTAACTGTTATAGGCCTATTTCTATTTAGCCCTGTTTATCAAAAGTTGTGTCACTGCAACCTTAAAGGTCCTCAATGATGTCACCATTGCCCTTGATTCTGAGCAATGTTGTGCTGCTATTTGTATTAACTTGGCCAAAGCTTTTGATACGGTAAACCATTTCATTCTTGTGAGCCAGCTACGGAGTATTGGTGTCTCTGAGGGGTCTTTGGCCTGGTTTGCTAACTACCTCTCTCAAAGAGTGCAGTGTGTAAAGTCTGAAAATCTTCTGTCTCAGCCACTGCCTGTCACCAAGGGAGTACCCTAAAGCTCGATCCTAGGCCTTCTTAATTTACATCAACAACATTGCTCAGGCAGTAGGAAGCTCTCTCATCCATTTATATGCAGATGATACAGTCTGATACTCAGCTGGCTCCTCCCTGGATTTTATGTTAAATGCTCTACAACAATGTTTTATTAGTGTCTAACAAGCTTTCTCTACCATTGACATCCAAAACAAAGGTCATGTGGTTTGGTAAGAAGAATGCCCCTCTCCCCACATGTGTGATTACTAAGTCTGAGGGTTTAGAGCTTGAGGCATTCACTTCATACAAGTACTTGGGAGTATGGCTAGACGGTACACTGTCCTTTTCTCAGCACATATCAAAGCTGCAGGCTAAAGTTAAATCTAGACTTAGTTTACTCTATGGTAATAGCTCTGCTTTCACCCCAGCTGCCAAACTAACCCTGATTCAGATGATCATCCTACCCATGCTAGATTACGGAGACATAATTTATAGCTTGGCAGGTAAGGGTGCTCTCGAGCGGGTAGATGTTCTTTAACAGTCACATTCTGTTAAAGGTCCCCAATCACACACATCCCTTGGTTGCTCCTCTTTTCAGTTCGCTGCAGTTAGAAACTGGAACGAGCTGCAACAAACACTCAAATTGGACAGTTTTATCTCAATCCCTTCATTCAAAGACTCAATCATGGACACTCTTACTGACAGTTGTGGCCACTTTGTGTGAAGCATTGTTGTCTACCTTCTTGCCCTTGTGCTGTTGCCTGTGACAAATATATTTGTACCATATTTTGTGCTGCTACTATGTTGTTGCTACCACGTTGTTGTTATGTTGTGTTGCTACCATGCTATTTTGTAATGTGTTGCTGCCTTGCTATGTTGTTGTCTTAGGTCCCTCTTTAAGTAGTGTTGTATTGTCTCTCTTGTTGTGATATGTGTTTTGTTCTATATTTTTATTTCATTTTACATTTTTAATCACAGACCCCGTCCCCACAGGAGGCCATTTGCCTTTTGTTAGGCCGTCATTGTAAATAAGAATTTGTTCTTAACTGACTTGCCTAGTTAAATAAAAATAAATAAATCAAGGGGGAGGGATCCTGAGAGGAGTGGTGTGACTAATAAATCTGTACCAGTACAGAGGGATCAACCAACAAGTGATCTATGTTTCAGTAAGATTGGATTTTTTTCCATTTACAGTGATAGTTATGAACTGTACAGCAGGATGGAACATAAGTTGCAGAAAATAGAGGTTGTGGTGGCAGCTGCAGAGAGGAATTAGACTATCCAAAAATCCAATCTTACTGAAAATCATTTCGCTACACCCACAATAACATCTGCTGAACATGTGTATGTGACCAATAAAATTTGATTTGACATCAGAAGAGTTACATGGTGTGAAGGGGTGGTGTCCCATCCTTTCAGACTGTTGGCCTGAAGTAGGATTAAATATATTTAAATAGTGGAGTATGATATTTATTATTTTTTGGGGAGTGTACTGTTAGATGGTAGGGTATTTGTTGTATTTTATTGTTTTGATGTTCTTTGGGGGGGAGAAACATTTTTTATATGCAAAGTATAAGGGAGTTATACTCCAGTCTAGTAGGTGGCGGTAATGCAACATTTATTGAATGCCAACCGCCGTTAAACCTAATCGAAGAAGAAGAATAGTAGTCTTGAATTCGACCATATCGAAGTCACACATAAATGACGTGCAATTAAAGCGTCCAAGCTGTCGTTCTTTTGTGTTAGAAATGAATATGTCTTCGTTCCGTTAGCTAATTGGGTAAAACTTTTGTAGTGGTCATGTGAATATGGACTGGCTCAGTACTTAGCCAAATGTCGATGGACTGTAATTTCATACAAAAATGAACAAAGGGTGGCTGGAACTCGAGAGTGACCCGGGTAAGAAGCTAATGCGTTAGCTGCGAACGTTAGCGAACAATTATTTGTCAGATATAATCTAATCTGCAATCAAAATGTTTGATCGTCTCTATGTTTTACTGCCAGTAAACACAATACATGTAATAGCAAATTATGTTATATAGATTTATAGGCAGGGCTATGAGTTAGCTAGCTACTGTAGCTTGTAATATATCAATTCAACACTAGTTAGTACAATAACATTACATTGTTCATTAGTTGCACCAGCAGGAGGAATTACCTACATTGTTTCTGTTTGTATGATCGATGCCATTGTTACATTTTCAATTAACGTGTTTTCTTATGGTTCTGTGCAGGGCTATTCACGCTCTTGGTGGAGGATTTTGGTGAGTTGATTTGACAGGTTGGCTGATAAAGTAAACCTGTACTGGATAAGTGTGAGCACCGTGTAGTTTGAGTATCCCTTTGTGTATTCTGCATGTGTGTTTGTAATGTAGGCGTGAAGGGGGTTCAGGTGGAGGAGATATACGACCTACAAAGCAAGTGTCCAAGGTATGGAGCAATAGTCATCAAGCCACTGCCACTGTGTCAAACTCTCTGAAAGCCTCAATATTTACAGCCTACTGTGTATATATAGCCTCGGCCTACTAGTGTATAAACCCAAATATGTGGACAGCTATCTGATTTCCTTGACTCTTGTCTCCCACCCAGTCCTGTCTATGGCTTCATCTTCCTGTTCAAGTGGATTGAGGAACGAAGGTCTAGGAGGAAAGTCTCCACCTTGGTGGATGAGACCTCTGTCATTGATGATGACATTGTTAATGACATGTTCTTTGCCCACCAGGTGAGTCTGTTTAATCCTTGACTATAAGATTCAGGCCAGTCAGTTTGCAGTAATAGTGATTTGCATGCATGGAGGCTATATTGTTGTCAGAATGTGGTGCATTCCACCATTTCCTACTGTGTCAGAGGAAGACATTGTTTTTATTTTCTTTCTCTCATTGAGTTCCTTTACATGGTTATTTTTTTCTGTGCGCAGCTGATCCCCAACTCCTGCGCCACCCATGCACTTCTGAGCGTGCTCCTGAACTGTAGTGGGGTTGAGTTGGGCACTACCCTCAGCCGCATGAAGACCTTCACTAAAGGCTTCGGTCCAGAGGTGAGGACAAACACACTTACCTCTCTCCAATTTCTGCTGTGGTGTTATGATTATAATCAAATATTACATTGCATTCTTTTGTGTTCTTTCAGAGTAAAGGCTACGCCATTGGAAATGCCCCAGAGCTGGCCAAAGCACACAACAGCCATGCCAGGTAGGTGCTGCTGCGTTTGTCCCTCCCTATTGAGTATGCCCCTTCCTACAACTAGATTTTATTCAGTAGGCACATTAAAAAAACAAGGCTGAAACAACAGAGAGGTACCAACCTGAAATCGTCCAATTAGAAACAGTTGTTTTAATTTGCTGTTGCAAAACATTGTCTATGTTGTGCAGGAATGAATACAACCCTGATTTGTACAAATGTGACTGCCACCCATGATTGATTCTTCCGCCTCTTCCTTCTCTTGTTTCCATGGAGACCGGAGCCCAGGCACCTGCCGGAGAAGCAGAATGGGATTAGTGCCGTGCGGACCATGGAAGCGTTCCACTTTGTCAGCTACGTGCCCATCAAAGACCGACTGTTTGAGTTAGACGGCCTCAAGGCATACCCCATTGACCACGGTGAGACTGCACACTGTGATGGACTAAGGGAAGCAGCGTAGTACTGCTCACTTGCGTTGAGACAGCCTAGCGCAGCCTTAAAGTATGGGTCACGACCCAAAGTGGGTTGCAGACCTGTTAATTGCGGCTCGCGATTTGTCCTGAGGAAATGTATAATTATTTAATTTAATTACTGGAATTGATTTGGTTTAGTGCAACTGCGCTCAGTGCGCTCTCAGCTGAGCAGCGGTGTCTCTGCTCAGTTTGGCAGCTGTGCGAGTGGGAGGGAGATGCCCGTGTGCTTTGCAGTTTACCCAATCTTTTTTTCTGCAGTTTTATTGAAGATCACGCTGCTGTCATTCAGCAGTAGATGATGCGCTGTCAGCCATTCCCACTCGCCATCACTCACCGCTGTCATCCAATGGACTCAAGCTAGCCACACGTTTTGACTGAGCGCAATTGTCATGAAATGCAGTGATGAGTTTCTCTCTCGGTTTCATACAAACTTTGAGATGTAACGAGGAACCCAGGGAGTTATTTCAGAACAGGGCAGAATGCTTCAGGAAACAGTGCTTCGACAGTGGGAAGAGTAAGTCAGCTAGCAAAGCATTGTTGTCATTTCATAACGGGTGATGATCCGCAGAAATAAGGGGAGTGCTATCTTTCATAGTAGTCGATGTCAGTTTCTCTTTCAAACAATCCCCTTGGACACAGCTAATAGCTAGCTAGCTAACGTTAGCCAAAGCAAACTAGCTAGCTACTGCAACCCTAAGTAGCAGTACAGATGATGAAACATTATCAGGACTACTGTACAACTTCCTGTAGAAATTATTGTTGAAAGCAAGTTAAGTTGAAGCTGTTCTGTTAAAATACAAGTAATCATTTTGATTCTGGAATTAACTGATTTAAAGCAAGATGCTTTTTGAGGCAAACGCGCACAGTTCTGGGTTGCTCATCTACAGCAGGAATCTGTCTTCTGCCTGACTGAGAAAACAGTAGATGTGAGTCAGGGTTCTCAACTCTGCCGTCCTTAAAAAAACAAGTACAGAAACGGACTCAATGCTGAGCATGACCTCCGAGTTGCACTGTCAAAAACGGAGCCGAGAATAGACCTGCTTGTTGAAAACTTCAACCAGCCATGCACCTGTGTGTGTGTTTGTATGTTTGTTTTCTGGTCTACATCTGTGTGATGTGATCAATCAGTTTATTCCATTTCAGAATATTTTTTGTTGTATTTTAAGAGCAACAGTTCCAACCTAGACGTATATGTAGGAAGGGGGGGAAAATAAACATGAGGGGGAAAATAAACATGAATTACTATTTACAGTTGAAGTCGGAAGTTTACATACACCTTAGCCAAATACATTTAAACTCAGTTTTTTTTGCAATTTCCTAGTACAAATTCCCTGTCTTAGATCAGTTAGGATCACCACTTTATTTTAAGAATGTGAAATGTCAGAATAATAGTAGATTTTATTTCCGCTTTTATTTCTTTCACCACATTCCCAGTGGGTCAGAAGTTTACATACACTCAATTAGTATTTGGTAGCATTGCCTTTAAATTGTTTAACTTGGGTCAAATGTTTCCGGTAGCCTTCCACAAGCTTCCCACAATAAGTTGGGTGAATTTTGGCCCATTCCTCCTGACAGAGCTGGTGTAACTGAGTCAGGCTTGTAGGCCTCCTTGCTCGCACACACTTTTTCAGATTTTCTGTAGGATGGGCTTTGTGATGGCCACTCCAATACCTTGAATTTGTTGTCTTTAAGCCATTTTGCCACAACTTTGGAAGTATGCTTCGGGTCATTGTCCATTTGGAAGACCCATTTGTGACCAAGCTTTAACTCCCCAACTGATGCTGCTTCAATATATACACACAATTTTCCTGCCTCATGATGCCATCTATTTTGTGAAATGCACCAGTCCCTCCTGCAGCAAAGCACCCCCACAACATGATGCTGCCACCCCCGTGCTTCACGGTCGGGCTGGTGTTCTTCGGCTTGCAAGCCTCCCCCTTTTTCCTCCAAACATAACGATGGTCATTATGGCCAAACAGTTCTATTTTTGTTTCATCAGACCAGAGGACATTTCTCCAGAAAGTACTATATTTGTCCCCATGTGCAGTTGCAAACCGTAGTCTGGCTTTTTTTATGGCTTTGGCTTCTTCCTTGCTGAGCGGCCTTTCAGGTTATGTCGATAGACAGAACGCGTCTCCTTCCTGAGCGGTATGACGGCTGCGTGCTCCCATGGTGTTTATTCTTGCGTACTATTGTTTGTACAGATGAACGTGGTACCTTCAGGCGTTTGAAAATTGCTCCCAAGGATGAACCAGACTTGTGGAGGTCTACAATTGTTTTCTGAGGTCTTGGCGGATTTTATTTAGATTTTCCAATGATGTCAAGCAAAGAGGCACTGAGTTTGAAGGTAGTACTTGAAATACATCCACAGGTACACCTCCAATTGACTCAAAGTATGTCAATTAGTATCTCAATCAGAAGCTTCTAAAGCCATGACATAATTTTCTGGAATTTTCCAAGCTGTTTTAAGGCACAGTCAACTTAGTGCATATAAACTTCTGACCCACTGGAATTGTGATACAGTGAATTAAAAGTGTTTTTAGAAAAATTATTTGTGTCATGCACTAAGTAGATGTCCTAACCCGACTTGCCAAAACTACAGTTTGTTAATAAGAAATGTGTGGAGTGGTTGAAAACCGAATTTTAATGACTCCAACCTAAAGTATATGTAAACTTCTGACTTCAACTGTACATTTGTATTTCATTCAATTATTTGTTTTTGTCTATTTTGTTTTTAGGCATAAGAGCAATGAAATGTACCGATATTTACGCATGGGTCCATGTTTTCATAAGCTTGGGTCCAGAAAAACACAATTTCTCATTTGGGTCCCAGGCTGAAAAAGTGTAATAACCCCTGGCCTAGGGCCTAGTGTCTTAGCGCTGTAATGCCATGTGAAGCACATGACTATGACTTCTCTAATCTACTGTGTGGCAATACAACCCTCTACGAAATTCTGTGAGACTGCAGTGGCTCATTTTCAAATGGCAGTCTATTCCCTATGTAGTCCACTACTCTTGGCCAGGGCCCATAGGGTGACCACATGGGCTCGGGATTCTAAAAATGTCTTCCTCCGCCTCGCTCTCAGGGCCATGGGGAGAGGAAGAGGAGTGGACGGACAAGGCGCGACGGGTCATCATGGAGAGGATTGGCTTGGCCACAGCTGGGTGAGCCTATTTCCTGCCTCAGTAACACTGAATGAGATGTTACACATACACACACGCGTGCACACACTCACACACACTCACACTCACACACTTTCTCTCACCTCTCAGAGAGCCATACCATGATATCCGCTTCAACCTGATGGCAGTGGTTCCTGACCGCAGGGTGAAGTATGAGTCCAAACTAGAGATCCTCAAGAGGAACAGACAGATGGTTCTGGAGGGATTACAGCAGGTCAGGAAACCCACACAGAGGAGCCAATTGATACACCCCTGTGAGAAAGTGTGTGTGTATCTGATTGGGTGTTCCTTTTAGCTTGCCCTTTGTCCTGGTTAAGCAGAGATTTGACTTTAGGATCAATAGAATGGTCTAAAATGTGCCAACTCTACCCAGCCAGTGCCCCTGGCGAGCTAAAACGAATGCACCCAGACCAATACACCATGTGTGTCCAATTGACTTGACATGAATGTCACCTGTTCTCCAGCTGATCCGGGTCACCCAGCCAGAGCTCGTCCAGGACAGAAAGCAGCAGGACTCTGCCTCTTCAGAGGACACACCCCCTGCTATCAAAAAAGAAGAGGCAGAGCCTCAACCTGTTACATCACAGGGGGCTGAGCAGACTCCTCCCACAGGTATTACATTCAGCTCCAACCACCCCAATGTAGATTCTCTTTATAGACATGAGAAATGGTTCTGTGAGTCTGTCGTTGTCTCCCAAATGGCACCCTCTTCCCTATGTAGTACACTATTTTTGACCATAGCCATATTGGGCGCTGGTCAAAAGTAGTGCACCATGAAGGGAATGTGATGCCATTCGGGGTTCATCCTGTCTCAGGTTATGATGTGCTGCAAAAATTCCACTGATGTTCATGACTGTCTCTCCCCTTGTTCTGCGGATGCTGCAACAGCCCAGTCCCAGTCGACACCCAGCCCCTCAGGCAAGGGGAAGGCCATGGGGAAACCAACCGCCCCAGCGGGGGGAGGGGGAGCCACGCAGCCTGTCAACAGCGCCACCTTAATCGCCCCGCGCCTGCCCGCCTTCCTGGACAACCACAACTACGCCAAGTCCCCCATGCAGGTCAGCAGGAGAGGGATGGGTTACAATGTGACAACTCAAATTTCCACACACACAAGTCTCATTAATGTCAATGCGTGATGGATTGTGACGACAGGCTTGACTTTCATATCTCAAGTTAGGATTCGGCCCCATGGACCAATACTATATGTTTGCCCGTGACAAGGTAGGTGATTGGTTGGTCTGTGATTGACAGGAGGAGGAGGACCTTGCGGCAGGGGTGACGGGGTTGGGTCGTCCCCGGGTCCCTGGCGCAAACCAGCCCCCCTTCTCTGATGTTGATGACGATGAGGAGGAAGAAACTGGCACAGCAGCAGGCACACCCACCAGGTCAGCTCCACACAACTAGAGTTATTCTCTTTCTATTCTATTTCCATTATATTTCTATGCTCAGCTTCATATCGCATGATGTTTCAATTAAGACTGTGGTAAAGGCCTGAGGTGATGGTGTTATTCTGACTAAAAAGCGTTATACCACATTTTTCATTGAGTCCAAAATGTTCCCCTCTGTAACTGGAATGTTCGCGTATGTTCATGTGTGTTTAGGTTCAGGCGGAAGGCGGGCCTGCGTTCCCGTACGGGCCGTGCAGGCGGCGGTGGCGTGGAGACCAAGCTGGCGCTGAGTGTCCTGGCCGAGAAACTCAAGAAGGAAGTCCAGAGGAAGGACGCTCTGGCCACGCCCCTCTCGGTCCGCACCGAGGGCCGCACGGGGGGCATCGCGATCACCGCCACCTCGCAGCCTTCGCCCACGCCAAGCAACGAGAGCACCGACACCGCCTCGGAGATTGGCAGCGCTTTCAACTCGCCACTGCGCTCCCCGGCTCGCTCCCAGGCGGCCACGCGACCCTCCAGCCCCGTGGCGTCCCACCTGTCCCGGGTGCTGTTCGGGGAGGATGAGGGTCTACTGAGGCTGGACGCCAGGCACAACCGGGCTGTTAGAGAGCTGGGGCCCTCCGTCAGCACTGCCCTGCTCCATCTACAGGAGGACGGCGTTATATATGCTGTACCGCCACCCGGTGAGGATGTGTGTGTGTGTGTGCAAGATGGGGAGCGAAAGAGACTGGACATGTGGGGAAGCGAACATGGGCACTCGGATTTAAGATTATCATCATAAATGAATTATCAAAGAGCAGCTGCTTACCTTCAAACCTAATTACATAAGCCATATTAACACCTGGATTATACTAATCTAATACCAGACTGACACTGCTCTGGAGATGCAAGAGCTGAACAGTGCGTTAACTAGTAGGGATGTAACGATTCACCGACACGCACCGGCCCCAGATTTCAAATGTTTAAGAAACAAGTGCATCGGCCCACAAATCGATCCAAATGTAGCATGCATCAGTCAGAAAATCGATTCAAACGTTACAAATCGCCGGTTGACTAAAATGGTTTGCTCATATTACCTTATTTTTACATTCTGAAAATGCCTCTCATCTTTCAGTGTCGACCTGCGTGTAACTGTGTTGCCCGTCATTGGTCTACAATTAATTTTGCATGCAGAACAACCCCAGGCGATATCGGTAGCCTAGTCAAACTGCACACTGTGCCCAGCTGACCAACGCCAGGCAGGCAACCTGTTCCTGATCTTGCATGATATTCGGCTGTATTAGTTGAGTAACAACCTATATAATTTTCTAGGTTATAGTTATCTATGCACTGTTAAATTGTGTTTTACCGGAATAGATGTAAACTACAGGAGACACAACTCTCGTTGGCTGCCCCTGCCGACAATAGATTTTTATTTGTTCAACATCGGATGCGTCCCATCAACTACACTGATTTTGAAGTAGACTTAACAAGTGACATCAATAAGGGATAATGTTTTGTACACTCAGTGCATATGGTCATTTTTAGATATACAGGGTTAAGTTGATAATTCCACAGTGAGGGCAGCAATCACTCGCAGACTGCATGGCGGAAGCAGAGGAGAAGAGATCACACAGTTAAAAACGTCAAAACGTGTGTGTGGGGGGGGGGGAGAATCTAAAGTGTGCTATGTTAATTGGAAAAATATTGATGCATAACTAGCTCAAACACTTAATCTGCAAAAATGACTAGTTAATTAGTGGGTGATTTCAGATTCAAAGTGGGGCGACTGGCTACATTGTCTCCCTTATGTCTCAGGTACCTACATAGTACCTACACCATAGACATATGTAATTCACACACACAGCCCTCTCAGACAGATCCAGCTCAGAGAGGCGCAACTCATGAGCTCTATCAGCAGCAGATTTGAATTTAGAATGGAAAAATAATGTGTTTATGCAACAAATGTTGGTGCATCGAGTCATATCAAGCCGAATCCCACCGACTCGCTCTCAAATCAAACCAAAACGCACTAAAACATCTCGTTCATGAATCCTATCGGAGCCCATGTACAGTTGAAGTCTTAAGTTTACATATACTTAGATTGGAGTCATTAAAACACGTTTTTCAACCACTCCACACATTTCTTGTTAACAAACTATAGTTTTGGCAAGTCTGTTAGGACATCTACTTTGTGCTTGACACAATTTTTCTAACACTTTTAATTCACTGTATCACAATTCCAGTGGGTCAGAAGTTTACATGCACTAAGTTGACTGTGCCTTTAAACAGCTTGGGAAATTCCAGAAAAGGATGTAATGGCTTTAGAAGCTTCTTATAGGCTAATTTACATACTTTGAGTCAATTGGAGGTGTACCTGTTGATGTATTCCAGTGCCTCTTTGCTTGACATCATGGGAAAATCAAAAGAAATCAGACAAAAATATTGTAGACCTCCATAAGTCTGGTTCATCCTTGGGAGCAATTTCCAAACGCCTGAAGGTACCACGTTCATCTGTGCAAACAATAGTACGCAAGTATAAACACCATGGAACCACTCAGCCGCCATAACGCTCAGGAAGGAGATGCGTTCTGTCTCCTAGAGATGAACATACTTTGGTGCGAAAGGTGCAAATCAATCCCAGAACAGCCAAGGACCTTGTGAAGATGCTGGATGAAACCGGTATAAAAATATCTATATCCACAGTAAAATAAGTCTTATATCGACATAACCTGACAGGCCGCTCAGCAAGGAAGAAGCCACTACTACAAAACCTCCATAATAAAGCCAGACTACGGTTTGCAACTGCACATGGGGACAAAGATCGTACTTTCTGGAGAAATGTCGTCTGGTCTGATGAAACAAAAATAGAATTGTTTGGCTATAATGAACATCGTTATGTTTGGAGGAAAAAGGGGAGGCTTGCAAGCCGAAGAACACCATCCCAACTGTGAAGCACGGAGGTGGCAGTATCATGTTGTGTGGGTGCTTTGCTGCAGGAGGGACTGGTGCATTTCACAAAATAGATGGCATCATGAGGGAGGGAAATCATGTGGATATATTGAAGCAACATCTCAAGACATCAGTCAGGAAGTTAAAAGCTTGGTCGCAAATGGGTCTTCCAAATGGACAATGACCCCAAGCATACTTCCAAAGTTATGGCAGAATGGCGGACAACAAAGTCAAGGTATTGGAGTGGCCATTCACAAAGCCCTGACCTCAATCCTATAGAAGAATTGTGGGCAGAACTGAAAAAGCGTGTCGGAGCAAGGAGGCCTACAAACCTGACTCAGTTACACCAGCTCTTTCAGGAGGAATGGACCAAAGTTTACCCAACGTATTGTGGGAAGCTTGTGGAAGGCTATCTGAAATGTTTGACCCAAGTTAAACAATTTAAAGGCATTGCTACCAAATACTAATTGAGTGTATGTAAACTTCTGACCCACTGGGAATGTGATGAAATAAATCCTTCTCTCTACTATTATTCTGTTCTTAACTGACCTAAGACAGGGAATTTTTACTAGGATTAAATGTCAGGAATTGTGAAATACTGAGTTTTTAAATGTAATTGGCAAAGGTGCATGTAAACTTCCGACTTCAACTGTAGAAATAACAAAATATGCTGAAAAGCTGCTGTGTTGTTCAATGTAACCAGGTATAAAATCCCGACCTACGGTTCGGTTTGCAATGCTCCCACATAGGGAAATAGAGAATGTGAGAAGAATCCTGTGGCCTCACGCTATTCGACGTGGGAAATGTGGGCACCCGGGGTCCATCAAATCGTCTTGAAAGGGATCGATGCACATTCCTATTAGCTGAAATCTGATGGCTAGTTGATAGCTGGGACATATTCACTACAAACTAAATGAAAGAAAATGGACAAACCGGGAGGAACTTCCTGAACTTGTCTAATAAGAAACCCTTTTTTTTGTGGGGGGGGGGGGGGGGGGTGGTCCAAAATGTTTTTTTTTATACACTGTGCAATGATGAATATTTGTTGGGGTTTATTTATTGCTCAATAGATGTTGTTTCTGTGCCAGTGCAGCTGATATACCACCTGAGGGGTCCAAGCGAGAGAAGGCAGGCACTCCAGAGAAGGTAAAAGAGCAAGGGAGCAACCCAGCAGGAAGGGGGTTAGGTGTGAAGGAGGATGGTAAGGAGGGACCATCGGTGGAGGTGAAGGAGGAGCGCAAAGACGTCAAACCCAGAAAGGAAAAGATCATCTCCACGGAAACCGTTGGAAGCAACAAGCCCTCAGGGGAGAAATACTCTCCTAAAGTAAGTCTTTTTTTTTTTTCTTCTTTTCTCTCTCACTTGCTAGAAACATCTCTGGAGATTTCTGTATTTTATGGCTCCTCGATCCTTTTTTTCTTTTGAGTTATTGTCCTGTTTTCCACTCTCGTTTTGTATGCCTTTTTGTTTTCAAATTCGTCGTCTTTCACTGTATTGTGTGTCGAATAGCTAATTCGAGCTAGAGGTTGACTTGCTGTATGTAACAGTTTGCTGTTTATAAATGTCAGCCAGATGATTTCTTCTCCATCTCTTGTTTTCCTGCAGGAGCTGCTTGCTCTGCTGAAATGTGTGGAGGCGGACATCGCCAACTATGAAGTGTTTTTGAAGGAGGAGGTGGAGAAGAGGAAGAAATACAAGGTTAGAATAAATTCTAATCAAGTTCCTAAGTAGTGGGATGAATGAGTTTGGTCACAGAAATCCAAAGCTGTGTGGGTGTTAATGAAAATGTTCAACTGTGTTTTGACCAGATCGATGACCAGAGAAGGACCCATAATTATGACGAGTTCATCTGTACCTTCATATCCATGCTGGCCCAAGAAGGTACAGTCACCTCTCAACTCTTTCCCTTGGTAGAACTAAAGGTGGAATGTCATGCATGAACACATCCAGTCTTAGTCTCTCTCTGTTTATTAGCTAATCCCTGTTCTATATTTAACCTCCCTACTGTGTAGTCGGGGACCCACACTGCCTGAGAGTAGTCCACATAATGGTACACTCTCTCCACATCTTCCTCTCTGACAAGTGTTTTTAATATGATTTCCTGTAGAAAATGTGATAACATTTTACTAGATCATAGGCAATTTTACAGTAACCAATTTTACAAGTTCTCGCTCTCCTTCTGTCTCCAGGCATGTTGGCTAGTCTGGTCGAGCAGAATATCTCTGTGCGTCGTCGCCAGGGCGTGAGCATCGGCCGTCTACACAAACAGAGGAAACCAGACCGCAGGAAACGCTCGCGACCCTACAAGGCCAAGCGCCAGTGACCCCCAGGAAGTGTTTGCTCGGAATCACCGGTCACCAATCACAGCAGAGAAAATACAAAACCCTTGTTGCACTCATGACACTGTCCTGTGACGTCAGGGAGAAAAGGACTCATATTGCTGTATTTGTGTCAGTCTCTGACTTCCTCCAATGGACCATCTGTTGATTAGTTTAATCAGGTTTGCTTTACTGTAAGCAGAAGAGTAATTTTGTATGTTTGTGTTCCTGAGTGACACCTTATTCCCTAGTGCACTACTTTTGACCAGAGCCCTACATAGTGCAATACTTTTTTATGGGCCCTGATCACATGTTGGGCACTATATAGAGAATTGGGTGCCATTTGGGATGCACTCCTAGTCTCTCATGTAAAAGGACCTCTGTCTGTGCCATCACACTGTGTACTGGGTCGTGTTCATTAGGCACGCGGCGGGCAAACTTTATGAACGTTTTGCAAATGAAAATGAGTGTTTGCAATTCCAGATAGTTCCTCCCTGTTTCAGTCTGTTTTTCTTCCATTTTGGTGCCTAATGAACACAAAGGTGTGACAACGGATTGTGAGGGACACAGGAAGCTTCAGGGAAGTCTTAGAGTTGGTCGGATCATGTGATGTGACTCTTTCCTGTCAAGAAGGGCTGGTTTACTGCTATTTGCTTGCTTGTATTATGCTTTGGCAGTACCGTACTATGCCTCCCAAATAGCACCCTATTTCCTATTTAATGCACTACCTTTAGGTCTCTGATCAAAAGTAGTGCACTATATAGGGAATAAGGTGCAATTTGGGATATACTGTATCCCCTTTTGAGATCCTGTAAATGAATGGATGAGATCTACTCTTGTTTTTTAAAAATGTTTTAATCTGTAAATGATCTCTAAATGTAGACTGTTTCAGAGTATGAGATGTGTGTGTGGGGGAGTGTGTAAGCAGTTTGTATGTTTCTGTACATATGTATCTGTCAGCTCAGCATCAGTGGTAACAGAAGTGTTTAAAAATATTAATAATCCTAGTCACATGAATACAATGAACTCCACAAAAGCACTATTGACCTCACTCACTTCTCATCATGCCATAGGTGGATGCTCTGGGTCATATATTTGGTGCGATAAAAACATATCACATGGGCTTGGCTTTGACTGCGTTTATTCCATTACTTGCACAAAGAGACTTCCGTCCTTTTGGCAGACTGAGTTTAGTCCGCGACCATCCTCTCTGATTTGAATAGTGTTACGAATGGAACCCGCTGAGGCGCGGAACGCAAACACCTTACTTACGCTTCGCGCCAATAGGAACTCCTCTTGGTGGGAATTGTAACATGCTTCATATAGCGAGGATCGTTACAAGAGCTTTATATGTTGAGACACCGCTGGAGCTGGAGACTTTCCTAAGGAGGAATACCCTCTGGAGTCCAGAGGGCAGACGTAAGCGGGGGAGGCCCAAGACACCATGGCAGAGGAGAGTCGAGACTGCGCTAGGGCCACGGTGAAGATGGCCAGAGACCGACAGAATCAAAGGGCCTTTGCTGTGGCCCTGTGCCCCAGCCAGCACGACTGAGATGAGTGAGTGTTAAGAAAATGTCCAAGCTGACATTTTGTTTAGTTGCTGCCTATGTCCACGAGGTGTAGCAATGGTTCCAGGATGTGCTGCTGAACCCCCTTAGTCACACAGTTATATCATCGGTCAGCAAGGCCTCTCGCCACATGGGTTCCTTCCAATGTTGTGTCACTTTGGAGCCGTTTAGGCACGTTAATATATGCACCCAGAGAAAGTAATTGTCTCTCCATCCTCCCCCATGTGTTTGCATCCAAAGCTGTAGTATCTCGGTGGGTGTACACAAGAGTATCCAAAACATGAAGAACACCTGCTCTTTCCTTGACAGACTGACCAGGTGAAAGCGATGATCCTGTATTGATGTCACTTGTTAAATATACTTCAATCAGTGTAGATGAAGGTGAGGAGATAGGTTGAAGAAGGATTTTTAAGCCTTGAGACATGGGATTGTGTATGTGTGCCATTCAGAGGGTGAATGGGCAAGGCAAAATATTTAAGTGCCTTTGAATGGGGTATGGTAGTATGTGCCAGGCGCACCGGTTTGTGTCAAGAACTGCCACACTTCTGGGATTTTCATGCTCAACAGTTTCCTGTGTGTATCAAGAATGGTCCACCACCCAAAGGACATCCAGCCAATTTGACACAACTGTGGGAAGCATTGGAGAACATGGGCCGGCATGGGGGGTGCAACTCAATATTAGGAAGGTGTTCCTAATGTTTGATATAATCAGTGTATGTGTGTGCTTGTATGTTGGTGTGTTAATCAAGATCTCTAACCATGTTTTGACCAGATCGAAGACCAGAGGAGGACCCATAATTATGACAAGTTCATATTCACCTTCATATCCATGCTGGCAGAAGAAAGTAAGGCCATCTCTCACCCACATATCCAGTCTTCTATGAGGCGTGCCCTAAATATAGGCTAAAACCTTGGTATACCTTACATGCTTGACACCAACTATCACAAGTCAACAATTCTGCCTATGGACATATTCATGAGCTCTATATATTGCAGGAGATCGACCATTGAGCAGTGTAAACCTAGCATTATACATAGCTGTACCTGTACATAGCCCACCTATAATTTAGCCCAAACAACTACCTCTTTCCCAACTGTATTTAATTTTAATTTATTTATTTATTTTGCTCCTTTGCACCCCATTATTTTTTTTATTTCTACTTTGCACATTCTTCCATTGCAAAACTACCATTCCAGTATTTTACTTGCTATATTGTATTTACTTTGCCATCTTGGCCTTTTTTGCCTTTACCTCCCTTCTCACCTCATTTGCTCACATTGTATATAGACTTGTTTATACTGCATTATTGACTGTATGTTTGTTTTTACTCCATGTGTAACTCTGTGTCGTTTTATCTGTCGAACTGCTTTGCTTTATCTTGGCCAGGTCGCAATTGTAAATGAGAACTTGTTCTCAACTTGCCTACCTGGTTAAATAAAGGTAAATAAATAAAATAGACCTACAACCAGGAAGCCATAACCCAAGCTAGCCTCAATCTTAGCTTTGGTCAAGTCAGCACAACTCAACATTATGAAGTAAACAATCCACTCCGATTGTTATTTTTTTATTTTTATGTTTAGGGCCAAAGTGTCATTATGAATGTGGAGTGTATGTATTAAATAGGGTTTGTTCCGGTGTACTGGTTTCACCTTCTAATCTTCCTTAACCCAATGGCATTGTCACACCACCATGATAGAGATGGCCATGCACCTTGAAGATGTAGTGCTCTATGTCGGGAATAGGGTGCCATTTGGGACACAGATTCACTCTGAGCCAACAGTGCACTGACATGACTACATTGTCGTTGGCATTTTCTTTTTCATTATTTTAGGCAGGAAATGAATCGCGTTATGCTTACCCCAATGTTAACTTTTATGCCTTTCCCTAAATCTAACATTAACCTCACTGAAACTATACCTCATTTTAACGTTAACCTAAGTCTGGACCATATGCCTGTTTTCATTCTGCCTGTTGATTCCATTCTGCCACTGCACTGCGTCTCTCCAACAACACCCTGGAGAGGCGCGCAGGGCATGGACAAGCTAAATATTTTGCACCCCTGCCCTTGGCAAACTGGGCACTGCTTATCATGAGGCACTCACCTAAATAGCCCTTATGCCACTGGGTGAGAGAAGTCATCATTGTTTAGGGGCAGAATAATGTGAAGTTTTATGTGTTGTTGGTGGTGTGTCTTTGTCAGTTTAGCTCGGAACATGCTGCCCTCTTCAAACTGCTGCTCTAGGCGGCTGCCTAATGGACTGGCCGACACTGCTCTACATGATTATTATTTACCACCTCTATCATTAGTTTTAATGTAAGGTCAGGGTTAGCAGTGTGGTTAAGGTTAAGTTTAAAATCCAACTTTAAGAAGATATTTTTTTTAAATAGGCAGGGTTTATAACTTTGTGGCTATTGAAGCTGGTGACAACCGGGTTTTTCGCAGGAGTGTGAATGAATGAGAGTGGTCCTGAGGGGAGAAATTGTAGATATCCTTATCAATGGTGGAGTAGCCTGAGCTGTGGAGGAAATGACATCCGCTGGGTCCTGCAGAGCACAGCGCCTGGAGCTGATCAATAGTTAACTGATCAATAGTCACAGAAACCATGGCCAGAAAGGACAGACAGGGGGACTGGAAGGGAGGGGACAGGGCAGCTGGCTGACACCCAAATAGCACCCTATTCTCTATACAGTTTACTACTTTTGATCAGAGCCCTATGGGCCCTGGTTAAAAGCAGTGCACTAAATAGGGAACAGGGTGCCATTTTGGATGCATGATCTGTCTAGTGCCCTTTGAGAATGTAGCCTTTTAACGAGGAAGAGACCGTGCAGGCGTCATAGAATATGTGGTTTATTCTATTTAGTGGTCATTATTTTCAATCCATCTCAGCGCTTTAATGCATAACAGGTTGCACAACCTGGAGAGCACCACTGTAATTGGTCCACTGTTCGGGAGACACGCCTCTCCGTGGAGCATAGTAGGCCAATTAACAAACACTACGCCTACGTAACATGCAGTGAACAATGGAGATGAATGACAGTTTCCTGTTAAAATTGCTTCTATATTGGAAAATGTCATGTTTTTCATAGCGGTTCAAGTGTCTTGGCAGGCGACACAAACGAGGACTTAAGGGCACGCGCCCGTACGCGCTCACTCCCTTTTGCGTCAGCGCGCGTCCTCTGTCTTTCCGCCAGTGCGCGTGCTCCATGCAGGAAACAGAATTATAGGTGATGATGGCGGAAGGGGAGCAGCGTTGAGTTTCCTCTGAGTTTTTTTATTCTAACTGTAGAACCCTCTACAACTTCGTTTCTCTCCTCCGAATCATCTTCTGAGACGATGGGGAACGAAGGCAGCATCGAGGGTGAGGGCCAGCCGGGGCAACCCGGCTCCGCTGTTCCTTCCCCGGGGGCTCCGACTTCCATTTCAGCACCAGCAGGCTCTGGACAGCTCATCAAGCCCAGCAATGGTGCGCCAACGGGAGGGACGGGGGCCGGACCCGGCCCGGGGATTAACAGGTACTATCTGGGACAGTTCTCTGCAGAACCGTGACAATAAAACAACAGTGTTTCTGTTTCCAGGATATTTATTTATCGTGATGCATGTCATGTAGCGTAGCCTTTAGTGGACGATCAGCTATAGCCTATAGTGGCCGTTTGTCAGAGTGTGGAGAAAATAGACTACAGCTGGTGTTTTTAATTATTTATTTACAATATCGTTGTCAACACATATTGTCCATATAGGCTAGGTTATTCCTAGTTTTGCAATGTAGCCATTTGTTGAATCGGTTACTTGTACAAATGTGATGCAACAGTCATGCATAAATGGCTAAAACATCACGTTAACGGGCGGGTGAGCTAAAGTAAGGCAGTCGGCTACTGTATAAGCTATAAAGAGAAGGTAGACATTTTAAATCGTGAATGGTCACAGCTCTATACTGTATAATTATAGCGTGCGTAAGCATATTGTAGCCACCAAATTGAACATTTTCATTGATGAAGATTCCACGCCCGCTCTTGCACGGCGTGCGTGAGATTGGGATATCAGATTGTAGCTATACTAGAGGGGCCATCTCTTTACGATGAAGCGAAACACCACGTTCATACTTTTTACATTCTCTTTTGGTGATCTCTAAAATGTAGCCCTTTTAGTAGATAAGCGATTCCATTGCTTTTTACACTTTGATTCCACGATGGGCGTGACGTGTGAGGAAAAGCAGCTGCAGTGACTGTAGTGGTCTTTTCACGTGACGTAGATTCAGAGAAAGATCAACCGTTTTTTCTCGTCAATTGACCACAACACCTGCTCAAAAGCGTTCTAAAAGGCGACCGTTAGAGTCTTAGCAGAAAATACAATAATCACTTCTTCAATAGAGAATATTCCAATAGAAAAATAAAAAACGATAGATTAGTAACATACTGTACTTTAGAGACGGGGTGATGGGATGAAAGCATATTGAGTCAACGTGTTTCCAACTCTTGAATCATTTGTATCGCCACACCTTTTAAATTGTCGGTTGCTGTTGGAGCACCATGACGTAAATAAAACATAAATATTTTCCCACGTATGAGACAGTAAAATGGACTGTGCAAAGTAAAGTTTGCATGCTACCTTCATGATTAATGTTACATCAACGCCGAATCGAGTGAATCATATGCCTCACGGGAAGAAGAAAAGTCGCATTCCCTCCCCATATGGTCTTTTGTCAATTGTATAATGTAGCCCAGCCTACTGTGTGTTTACTATTAATATTCATTTGCTACTCATTATTCATTTGTAACACACACAAACACACTCACTCACTCACTCACTCACTCACTCACTCACTCACTCACACACACGTCTTCAGCTGAGCATCCTGTGTGTGTAGATAACTGTCAGACTGATGGTCTCTAACATCATTGTGACTGGATGACACAAGCTGAAGACCAGAATACCATCAGCAGATAGCGCTGCCTGTAGTATGTACAGTATATAGGCTTATTTTGCATGTATGTAAGCCTTGTCTGAGACAGAAAGCATACGGTAGTGAAGGCCACCCCCTCCAACCATCCAAAATAATATACGGTATATACCGTGCATTCAGACCCCTTCACTTTTTCAACATTTTGTTACATTACAGCTTTATTCTAAAATGGATAAAAATAAATAAACAGGCAGGCGGAAGCCACTCCTCAGTAAAAGGCACATGACAGCCCACTTTCTTTAGGTGCCACAAGGAACCTAAAGGACTCTGACCATGAGAAAAAAGATTCTCTGGTCTGATGAAACCAAGATTGAACTCTTTGGCCTGAATGCCAAGTGTCAAGTCTGGAGTAAACCTGGAACCATACCTACGGCGAAGCATGGTGGTGGCAGCATCATGCTGTGGGGATGTTTTTCAGTGGCAGGGACTGTGAGACTAGTCAGGATCAAGGGAAAGATGAACAGAGCAAAGTGCAGAGAGATCCTTGGTGAAAATATGCTCCAGAGCACTCAGGACCTCAGACTGGGTTGAAGGTTCACCTTCCAACAGTACAATGACCCTAAGCACACAGCCAAGACAACGCAGGAGTGGCTTCGGGACAAGTCTCTGAATGTCCTTGAGTGGCCCAGCCAGAGTCCGGACTTGAACCCGATCGAAGATGTCCGGAGAGACCTGAAAATAGTTGTACAGCGAAGCTTACCATCAGACCTGACAGATCTTGAGAGGATCTGCAGAGAAGAATGGGAGAAACTCCAAATACAGGTGTGCCAAGCTTGTAGTGTCATACCCAAGAAGACTTGAGGCTGCAATCGCTGCCAAAGGTGCTTCAACAAAGTACTGAGTAAATAATAATAAATCATAACGGTCTGAATACTTATGTAAATGTGATTTTAGGTTGTTTATTTTTATACATTTGCAAAAATGTCTAAAAATCTGTTTTCACTTTTTCATTACGGTGTATTGTGTGTAGATTAATGAGGATTCTTTTTGTTATTTTATATATTTTAGAATAAGGCTGTAACGTAACAAAATGTGGAAAAAGTCAAGAGGTCTGAATACTTTCCGAATGCACTGTATATACAGTACCAGTCAAAAGTTTGGACACACCTACTCATTGAAGTGTTTTTCTTTATTTGTACTATTTTCTACATTGTAACAAACAATGAAATAACACATGGAATAATGTATTAACTTAGAAAGTGTTATACAAATCCAAATGTATTTTTAGATTTTAGATTCTTCAAAGTAGCCAACCTTTGCCTTGATGACAGCTTTGCACTCGCTTGGCATTCTCTCAACTATCTTCACCTGGAATGCTTTTCCAACAATTTTGAAGGAGTTCCCACATATGCTGAGCACTTGTTGGCTGCTTTTTCTTCACTCTGCGGTCCAACTCATCCCAAATCATCTCAATTGGGTTGAGGTCGGGTGATTGCGGAGGCCTGTTCATCTGATGCAGCACTCCATCCCTCTCCTTCTTTGTCAAATAGCCCTCACACAGCCTGGAGGTGTGTTGGGTCATTGTCCTGTTGAAAAACAAATGATAGTCCCACTAAGCGCACACCAGATTGGATGGTGTATCCCTGCAGAATGCTGTGGTAGCCATGCTGGTTATGTGTGCCTTGAGTTCTAAATAAATCCCAGACAGTGTCATCAGCAAAGCACCCCCACACCATAACACCTCCTCCTCCATGCTTCACGGTTGGAACTACACATGCGGAGATCATCCGTTCATCTAAGAAACGGAGGTTGGAACCAAAAATCGCACATTTGGACTCATTAGACCAAAGGACAGATTTCCACTGGTTTTAATGTCCATTGCAAGTGTTTCTTGGCCCAAGCAAGTCTCTTCTTCTTATTGGCGTCCTTTAGTAGTGGTTTCTTTGCAGCAGTTTGATCATGAAGGCCTAATTCACGCAGTTTCCTCTGGATAGTTTATGTTGTGATGTATCTGTTACTTCAACTCTGTGAAGCATTTATTTGGGCTGCAATCTGAGGTGCAGTTAACTCTAATGAACTTGTCCTCTGCAGCAGGGGTAACTCTGGGTCTTTCTTTCCTGTGGCAGTCCTGATGAGAGCAAGTTTCATCATAACGCTTGATGGTTTTTGCGACTGCACTTGAAGAAAACACTTGGTCTTTTACCAAATAGGGCTATCTTCTGTATATCACCTCTACCTTGTCACAACACAACTGATTGGCTCAAACGCATTAAGAAGGAAATACATTCCATAAATTAACTTTTAACAAGGCATACCTGTTAATTGAAATGCATTCCAGGCGAATACCCCATGAAGCTGGTTGAGAAAATGCCAAGAGTGTGCAAAACTGTCATCAAGGCAAAGGGTGGCTACTTTGAAGAATCTCAAATATAAAATATATTTTGATTTGTTTAATACCTTTTTGGTTACTACATGATTCCATATGTGTTATTTCATAGTTGTTATGTCTTCACTATTATTCTACAATGTAGAAAATATTTAAAAAATAAAGAAAAACCCTTGAATGAGTAGGCATGTCCAAACTTTTGACTCGTACTGTGTATATATATATAGATACAGTGCCTTGCGAAAGTATTCGGCCCCCTTGAACTTTGCGACCTTTTGCCACATTTCAGGCTTCAAACATAAATATATAAAACTGTATTTTTTTGTGAAGAATCAACAACAAGTGGGACACAATCATGAAGTGGAACGACATTTATTGGATATTTCAAACTTTTTTAACAAATCAAACACTGAAAAATAGGGCGTGCAAAATTATTCAGCCCCCTTAAGTTAATACTTTGTAGCGCCACCTTTTGCTGCGATTACAGCTGTAAGTCGCTTGGGGTATGTCTCTATCAGTTTTGCACATCGAGAGACTGAAATGTTTTCCCATTCCTCCTTGCAAAACAGCTCGAGCTCAGTGAGGTTGGATGGAGAGCATTTGTGAACAGCAGTTTTCAGTTCTTTCCACAGATTCTCGATTGGATTCAGGTCTGGACTTTGACTTGGCCATTCTAACACCTGGATATGTTTATTCTTGAACCATTCCATTGTAGATTTTGCTTTATGTTTTGGATCATTGTCTTGTTGGAAGACAAATCTCCGTCCCAGTCTCAGGTCTTTTGCAGACTCCATCAGGTTTTCTTCCAGAATGGTCCTGTATTTGGCTCCATCCATCTTCCCATCAATTTTAACCATCTTCCCTGTCCCTTCTGAAGAAAAGCAGGCCCAAACCATGATGCTGCCACCACCATGTTTGACAGTGGGGATGGCAGGTTCAGGGTGATGAGCTGTGTTGCTTTTACGCCAAACATAACGTTTTGCATTTTTGCCAAAAAGTTCAATTTTGGTTTCATCTGACCAGAGCACCTTCTTCCACATGTTTGGTGTGTCTCCCAGGTGGCTTGTGGCAAACTTTAAACAACACTTTTTATGGATATCTTTAAGAAATGTCTTTCTTCTTGCCACTCTTCCATAAAGGCCAGATTTGTGCAATATACGACTGATTGTTGTCCTATGGACAGAGTCTCCCACCTCAGCTGTAGATCTCTGCAGTTCATCCAGAGTGATCATGGACCTCTTGGCTGCATCTCTGGTCAGTCTTCTCCTTGTATGAGCTGAAAGTTTAGAGGGACGGCCAGGTCTTGGTAGATTTGCAGTGGTCTGATACTCCTTCCATTTCAATATTAGCGCTTGCACAGTGCTCATTGGGATGTTTAAAGCTTGGGAAATCTTTTTGTATCCAAATCCGGCTTTAAACTTCTTCACAACAGTATCTCGGACCTGCCTGGTGTGTTCCTTGTTCTTCATGATGCTCTCTGCGCTTTTAACGGACCTCTGAGACTATCACAGTGCAGGTGCATTTATACGGAGACTTGATTACACACAGGTGGATTGTATTTATCATCATTAGTCATTTAGGTCAACATTGGATCATTCAGAGATCCTCACTGAACTTCTGGAGAGAGTTTGCTGCACTGAAAGTAAAGGGGCTGAATAATATTGCACGCCCAATTTTTCAGTTTTTGATTGTTTTTGATTGTTAAAAAAGTTTGAAATATCCAATAAATGTCGTTCCACTTCATGATTGTGTCCCACTTGTTGTTGATTCTTCACAAAAAAATACAGTTTTATATATTTATGTTTGAAGCCTGAAATGTGGCAAAAGGTCGCAAAGTTCAAGGGGGCCGAATACGTTCGCAAGGCACTGTATGTATGTATGTGTGTGTGTGTGTGTGTGTGTGTGTGTGTGTGTGTGTGTGTGGACACCACTTCAAATTAGTGGATTCGGCTATTTCAGCCACACCCATTGCTGACAGGTTTATTAAATAGAGCACATTTCCAAACGTTGGAAGTAGAATGGCCTTACTGAAGAGCTCATTGACTTTCAATGTAGCACCGTTGTAGGATGCCACCTTTCCAGTTCTTAAAATTGTTGTTATTTTGAAGTGGAAATGTCTAGGAGCAACAACAGCTCAGCAGCGAAGTGGTAGCCCACACAAGTTCACAGAACGGGACCACCGAGTGCTGAAGCGCGTAGCACGTAAAAATCATCTGTCCGTTGCAACACTCACTACCAAACTGCCTCTGGAAGCAACCTCAGCACAATAACTGTTCGTCGGGAGATTCACGAAATGGGTTTCAATGTCCGAGCATTGAAACCCGCCTTTGGAATCTGGAGCAGTGGAAACGCGTTCTCTGGAGTGATGCTTCACTATCTGGCAGTCCGACGGACAAATCTGGGTTGGACAGATGCCAGGAGAACGCTACCTGCCCCAATGCATAGTGCCAACTGTAAAGTTTGGTGGAGGAGGAATAATGGTTGGGGGTGTTTTTCATGGTTTGGGTTAGGCCCCTTAGTGCCAGTTAAGGGAAATCTTAACGCTACAGCAAAAAAAATCATTTTAGGCGATTCTGTGCTTTCAGCTCTGTGGAAACAATTTGGGGAAGGCCCTTTCCTGTTTCAGCAATGCAATGCCCCTGTGCACGAACTGAGGTCCATACAGAAAGGGTTTGTACAGATCGGTGTGGAAGAACTTGACTGGCCTGCACAGAGCTCTGACCTCAACCCCATCAAACACATTTGGGATGAATTAAAACACAGACTGCGAGCCAGGCCTAATCACCCAACATCCGTGCCCGACCTCACTAATGCTCTTGTAGCTGATTGGAAGCAAGTCCCCGCAGCAATTTTCCAACATCTAGTGGAAAGCCTTCCCAGAAGAGTGGAGGCTGTTGTAGCTGCAACAGGGACCAACTCCATATTAATGCCCATGATTTTGAAGTGAGATGTTCGGTGAGCAGGTGTCCACATACTTTTAGTCGCAGTTGTGTGTAAATATATATAATTTATATATGTGATTTTGGGGGAAACAAACAGCTAACTTTCTACAATTCTACACATTTTGCTATGGGGCAAAGAGAAAAATGTGCAGTTGTATAGCTAACACCATGCTATTCTACACGCTTTGCCATGAGGCTGAGCGAAAATCTTGCTGTTTGAAAGCTAATTTCCTGCATTTCTACACATATTGCCATGGGGCAGAGAGAAACATTTTCAGTTGTATAGCTAATCTCATGCTATTCTACACATTTTGCGATGAGGCTGAGAAAATTCTGAATTTTAAAGCAAATTTCCTGGTGTTCTACACATCTTGCCATGAGGCTACAAGAAATACTCCTGTAATTTTTGTTTTGTTTTTTTGCCATGGCTTATGACATCTGGGGGTGGGGGACCTCCAGGGTATCCTATGGGTCCCTTTCTTTCAGTGAAGTACACCCTCTGGATCACAGGAGGCTAGTCCAGGCGGTATGTATGCCTATTTTTGCATGTGCAGTAGGTGAATTCTGTGAACGTCAATTCAGATTCCTCCTCGCATATCGGTGAATTTCTGTCTCTCTGGGTGGTGCCACATGTACATCACAAATCACCCAGCCTGTGACAATCACAGATGGGTTCGACGGTTGGTGCTGTTCGCTCTGCATTTTCCGTGGCTATGTTTTATGGTGATATCTCAGCCAATAGCCCATGGCAAATCAATCGGTGTGAGACTGCAACATATATGTGTGTAGCCGTCTCTCTGGAGAGCGAGAAAGGAGAGAGGTAGGGAGAGAGGGCGAGAGAGATAGAAACCCATTACCATGTTTCATAAAAAAAAACAGTAGGTGGTTTTAAAGGCTCATTGCTATCTTCGTCTCACATTCCCGACAAACTGCCTAACAGAGGTGAGACCTAAATCCACGTCCCATATAGCCCCCTATTCCCTATATAGTGCACTACTTTTGACCTGGGCCCATAGAGAATAGAGGGAATAGGGTGCCATTTGGGATGCAAACCGTGTGTGTGTGTGTGTGTATGTGTGGTGACTGAGCCACTGAACTTGATTGGCAACGTTTTTACACCTAAGTCTTCATCAGACGTGATGAGGGTGGAAAATGCCAATGAAGCACATGGGAACATAGATTGCACTATGCAGAGTGTATTTTTAATTTAGCTGAACATCTGGTAATGTTAAGCAGTAGTCGTAGAAATGGCCTAGAAAGAAACAGGTCTATGATGAACCCAAGCACTCCAAGCTGTAGCTGCCAGACAACCACATGTCTCTAGGCTTACTCAGATACCCCTCCACAAGGCCCATGGGAGTAGCTGTTGCTAATCAGCATTTGTATCCGTTGCATCCCAAACGGTGCCCTAATTCCCTATGTAGTGCACTACTTTTGACCAGGGTCCCACAGGGAATAGGGTTCCATTTGCGACTCATACGTTGCCTAATGGATCAGACACCCGGTCACGTGATTGTCCTTTCAATCATGGCTGCTTGGTTGGTTCGTCATTGATCCGCAGTATGCAATCAGACAGATTTGACGATGACCGTTGAGGATTATTTGCATTCCAAATGGTGCACTACTTTTGACCAGGGCCCATCTAATTATTCTGAGTTGGTTTGTGTTAAAGACCTGTGTCTGAAATGGCACCCCATTTCTAATATGGTGCACTGCACTGCTATGGACCCATGTCAAAAGCAGGCCACTATATAGAGTCTAGGGTCCCATTTTGGATTTCCACAGGAATATCCCTGCCATTTGTGCTTCCACAGAGACTCAAGGGTCAGCTTGGAATGTGCAGACAGGCACAGAATATGTCTCAAATGGCACCCTGTGCCCTATATAGTGCACTACTTTTGACCAGAGCCCTATGGTCCTTGGTCAAAAGTAGTGTACTAAATATGGAATAGTGTACCGCGGACCCCATCATAGTCCTGTAGTCATTCTGTGTTATTTTTCATTGCACTGCCACCTAGGTGATAGAAAAGCTCGGGGAAATGGCTCCCTCCCTGCAATCTTGGCCACATCGTTGCCTTGAATCAAGATCTATATTACTTGCAGATATTGACATGTTTTGGAATAATGGCATATTCAAAATATTATAATCAAATAATGGCATATTTTCACAATGGCTCCCAAACCCCAGACGTGGCCAAGACCAGGCGATTCATTCATCATGATGCATCCCAAATGGCCCCCTATTCCCTATTTTTGTGCACTACTATTGACCAGGGCCCAATGGTCCCCTTTTCCCTATATAATGCACTACTTTTGACGAGAGCTCAATGGTCCCATAAAGGGAACAGGGGGCCATTTGTGATAAACACACAAGCTCTTCCCTACTGTGATTTATCCTTTGTGATGTTTCACCTTGTCTCTGAATGATCCATGGTGTTGTTCCCACAGTAAAAAGAGCATCAGTGGTTGACTTGATCAAGCTGATAGTGATGATAGGTGGTTGTTGTATCATAAATGCTTATGTATGTACTCCCAGTTTTACTGCCATGGAATCTCACAAACATACAGTACACGGATATTTGGATCTGAGAGCCTTCACAATGCTGAACATGTTGTGCACACACATTACGTTCACAGTATGTTCACATGGAGACCTTCACTCTTACGTTCCTACTTATCCCTCTTCCTCGTGCACACGCGCACGCACGCACGCACGCGCACACGCATGCACGCACCCGCACACACGCGCACGCACACAACATTTGAGTAGGAATGTCATGCAGTGTCTGAGTGTCTTTGTTAAACAAATGCACATACACACACACACACACACACAGACAGACGGAGAGAGAGAGAGAGGGACAATCTAATTCTCACTCTCAGCTGGCTAGCCATTTCCCTTCCAGTAGAAGACAGAGGGGATGATGTAAATCTATGTACAAACTAAGAAACTCTCTGGGGTGTGAGATTTTCTCCAGACTATTACCTCTATCAGGAGAAAGATGGGAGGGAGTCAGAGAAACTCAGTCTGCTTCTCCAACAGCACACTATTCCCTATATAGTGCACTACTTTCAGGACCTATGAGTCAAAAGGAGTGCACTATAAAGGGGAATAGGGTTACATTTGAGAGACACCCCAGCACCATCTCCTGCTGCTGAAATATAGAGTTCCCTGCCACTGACCATGTTCATGAAGGAAATGGTAATTGCCTGTCCATTTATTTCAATATATATTGCGTATAGATTGGAATAATTCACTGCTAAAAGGTCCCACATGAAGCGCCATTAGTGAGCACAGCCCTGTGTTGGTTCTGAGGAGGTCAGCGCCGTCTGTCTCTTCACGGAGGAGCACTGTGTGCTGAGTACAGCAGCTGTGGTTGTACCTCCGACAGTGTCTGAATATCTGTCCGTGCCTGGAATTGTGTCTTGGCCTAATTTTCCATGTGGCTCAGTTGGTAGAGCGTGGCGCCTGGATTGTGGGTTCGATTCCCGCTGGGGCCACCCATACAAAGAAACGTATGCACGCATGATTGTAAAGTGCTTTGAATAAAGGTTTCTGCTAAATGGCCTATATGATTCTAGTACTATCTGCGTTGAAAATGTGCAGTGAGGGGAGAGGCCTCCGTACTGAGAGGATACACTGCATGCTGTGGATTCATTTGAGAACATAGATATCTGTCTGTATTCAGAATGTTGTGTTCTATAGTAGCCTTCACTGAAGGTAATTGCTGTACACACTGTACATCGGTAGGCCTACTGCAGATGCGTTGTTGAGCTGTGTAGGTAAGAAAACGCTGTTCTCTTGCTCGTCTCTGACATTGGTATTTGGCACGGTGGTTCGGAGCCTAGCTCTCTCGCTCTAACCGCACACCAACAAAAGGCTCTGCTTCCTACTCACTTCCACTGGCACCAGACTCAGAGCGACGCTTATCGGAGAGGAGAGTTGCACCAAGCGTTTATGCTTTTCACTCTGGGATCAAGCAAACCACCTGCCTTTCCTCTTATTGCTTAATAACAACAGATGCAAAATCCCAAAGGTGCTTTGCTTTCAACAGAGTGCTGTCCACTGGTGGATGAAAGCGTCTGAAGAGGTTGTTTTGAAGAGGTGGATGAGCGTCTGGATGAGCGTCTGGATGAGCATAGAGCGCTGCTATCCCACTCGTGGCTTCCTGCCGTTTGGTTTTAATGCCTGGTGTGTGTGTGTGTGTGTGTGTGTGTGTGTGTGTGTGTGTGTGTGTGTGTGTGTGTGTGTGCGTTTGGGATTGTTTGTCTATCGCCTGAGGTTTGGGCTTTGTTTGTTTAACGCCTGAGGTTTGGGCTTTGTCAGGACCACAGGGGATTCCACTCTACAAGCCTTCATTAGCAGAAACGATTTGCCACCAAACATATATTTTTTAATACTGCTTCATTTGACCCCTTTCCAAACTAGTTGCAGTTGTTAGTAATAAAGTTGTGAACGATGGAATGGAGAAATGCAATAGTTTTCCGCGAGTTGAACGGTGATAGCTGATGGCCAATATTACTACCATGATGGGCACTTTGCCCAATGTAGATCAACATGCTTGGCGCTCTTCTAATAAGACATTATGCATCTCGTAGATGTGTATTTGATGTAACCCGGGAGCCTAGCTCAGCTCCTTTTCATTCGGCTCATTATTACGGATCCTATTGGCACACTGCCAGGAAGACTTTGTCGAGGAGACTTCTTGTCAAGCCTTTTCTAGTGATAGTGTTTCTGTGAGCTGTTCTTAGGTGAACAGAACGGTTCCTAGAGAGAGAGTGAGAGCGGAAAAACGGGTGAGTTGAGCGCTGCTTCACAACATGCTGCTCTGCTCCACTCTGCTCAGCCCGTCTTCAGTGACTCACTGTCACAAACAGTTCTATTTTCATTCTCCTCTTCCCTCATTTCCATCTCCTTCTCCCGCCCTTGGAAGTGGTGTACTGCCGAACAGAGTCTTGACTACTGAAGGAGGCTCCTGGACTTTGAAGAAGACGTGCGCATCGAAACAAAGGCCTGCGTAGCGTGGCTTGTTCTCACAGGGAAGCAGAAAGCTAGGAGCCTTCTGTTTGAATTGCTGTAGCCACTCCGTGGGCGGGTGTCTGTGGGGCACAGAGGGCAGATTGGGAAAGAGAAAAAGAGACAAGAGGGGAAGTTGTTAGTGCTGCTAACGTCTGATTTAAACCACCTTCTCCTCTCGTCTTTTCTTCTTAACGGCGTTAAGTCCACAGAGACAAGTCACCGGAAAGGCATTTTCCATACCCAAGACTCAATCTTATCTAAACCTCTCATAGGCTGCAGACACCAGCACATTTATTCCATATAGACTCAACACAAAACACTACTTGAATTACATGTATGCATGCTTGGTTCAGTACTCAGAGGACCCGTGGGGTTGGCGAGGTGTGTGTCTGTGTGTGTGATGGAGAGGGCGAGTGTTTTGTCCAGTTGCCTACTTCTTCCTTCCATCTCCAGAGCTACTATGCTGTAGGGGAAACTGAGGCTGTGCCTCAAATGGCACCCTATTCCCTATTTAGTGCACTATTTATGACCTGGGCTCTGGTCAAAAGTAGTGCACTATATAGGGAATAGGGTGCCATGTGAGACTCAGCCTGTCTTTTCCACTGCCAGGGGGTCAGAAGGCTGAAAACTGTGGGCGAGGAAGAGGAAGCAGTGAAGCAAAAAGGGAAAAAAAACATTCACCGCTCTTTGAAGGAGCCAAACGCTGTTCTCCTCTTATCTCACCAGGAGAAAACAGACCATTTCTCCAGCTCACACAGTCTTTAATTGTTTGTGCCCATATTGGTATTGGCCAAAGCAAATTGGCAACTTGCAAACCCTTTCATTCAGGATTCATGACCAAATAAATAGATATGTTTAAATGTTGTTACTTGTGATATTCAAAATCATTGCTCCCTGTTTAACACTTTAAGAGGTTTCAGTTCAATTTTTGACCCCCAAAAGGCCTGTTTTTCTGAGGTGTAACCTAACATCCTCTAATGAGAGTCTAACGTGTGTCTGTCCTCCACAGCATCTCTGGAAGACTCCCCCAGACAGACCCTGGGTCCGGGCCCAAGGCGGGGGTCCAGACTGGGCCTGGGACGGGGGACCGCCTGGCCTCCCAGAGGGAGCAGCAGGGTCAGAGCCACGTCGCCCGCAAGAACCTCCAGGTGGACGTGGGTAGTAGCAGGACAGGACGGTCCCCATCGGTGTCCCCCGCCGTCACCCCCACCTCACCCTACTCCGTGCCCCAGATCGCCCCCATGCCCAGCAGCAAGCTGTGCCCCGTTTGTAAGACGGCCGACCTGACGGGCACCACGGAGGACAACCAGCCAAACTGCAGCACCTGCACCCAGTGCCGATCCACGGTGTGCAACCAGTGTGGCTTCAACCCCAACCCACACCTCACCGAGGTAGTACCTGCTTCTGATCGGCATTGTAGAACTGTTAGGGGGGGAATATATATATATATATTTAAAGTTATAGACCTGTTTAACAATTCTACAAGATATTGTTTGTGTATCATCATGTTGGTCCGTGGTCCGGTTTAGAGAATGTGGTCCGGTTTAGAGAATGAGGTCCTGTTTAGAGAATGAGGTCCTATTTAGAGAATGTGGTCTGGTTTAGAGAATGTGGTTCTGTTTAGAAAATGTGGTCCTGTTTAGAGAATGTGGTCTGGTTTAGAGAATGTGGTCCTATTTAGTGAATTCCGGTTTAGAGAATGTGGTCCTGTTTAGAGAATGTGGTCCGGTTTAGAGAATGTGGTTCGGTTTAGAGAATGTGGTCCTGTTTAGGGAATGTGGTCCGGTTTTGGAGAATGTGGTCCGGTTTGGAGAATGTGGTCCGGTTTAGAGAATGTGGTCCGGTTTAGAGAATGTGGTCCGGTTTGGAGAATGTGGTCCGGTTTGGAGAATGTGGTACTGTTTAGAGAAATCCCTTTTAGGGAATGTGGTCCGGTTTAGGGAATGTGGTCTGGTTTATAGAATGTGGTCCGGTTTGGAGAATGTGGTCCGGTTTATAGAATGTGGTCCGGTTTGGAGAATGTGGTCCTGTTTAGAGAAATCCCTTTTAGGGAATGTGGTCCGGTTTAGGGAATGTGGTCCGGTTTATAGAATGTGGTCCAGTTTAGAGAATGTGGTCTGGTTTAGAGAATGTGGTCTGGTTTAGAGATTGGGACAAGGGTTGTAGAATGTGGTTAGAGACGGTGGTCCAGGTTATAACAGTCATTTGGTCAGGTTGGTTGGTTTCATAGAGTCCGTGAGTCAGGAAGTCAGTGGCTGCATCCAAAATGCCACCCTATTCCCTAACTAGTGCACTACTTTTGACTAGAGCCCTATGGGCAATTCAGTGAGTCAGTGTTCCAGAGAGAAGATAATGCAGGTGGGGTGATGGTGATGAATTCTCCAGTGGCGCGGACCAAGGCCTGTTGGGAGGGCCAGGTAAGGGCCAAGGTAAATAACCCACAGTAAGGTAATTAATCCTGGGACTGAGACTGGCCATCCACTGGGCTCTGACCCAGGACCAGCTCCAACCACACTACTCACTGGCCCTTTGGAGATGCAGCAATGTGTCTGTGACTGAATGGGAGAGAGAGAGAGAGAGAGAGAGAGAGTGTGTGTGATGAGACAGAGAGTGTGTACTGTACTGTATATGAGATGAACATATATTGGAGTGAGTGTGTGCAAATAAGAGTGGACAAGAGATAGAGATGAGATGCCCCAGGCTTGAAATGGGAAAGATAGGAGAGAATGGGAGGATACATGAGGAGGGGAGGAGAGAATAAGACAGAGGAGAGAATGGGATGAGAGGAGTAGAGATGGGGTTCAGAGAGGGGAAGAAAGAGTGAAATCGAACAGAATTAGATGGTGAGAGAGAGAGAGAGAGCAATAGATAAAGACAGAGAGGATAAGAGAGAGAGAGAGAAATAGATAGACAGAGAGGGTAAGAGAGAGAGCGAGCGAGCGAGAGCGAAATAGATAAAGACACAGAGGGTAAGAGAGACAGAGAAACTGAGGGAGCAGTGTGTCCGTGGGTGTTGGTATTTTTTCAGCTGAGCCCTGGGTGAGCTTGTCACAGGCTGTCAGGGAGACAGAGAGAGAGAGAGGCAGAGTGTTCCGCTTGATCTAGCCCGTGAGAAAGCACAGGACCATGAGATTTAACCTCGAACCCAGTTACCGTGGACTGAGTTGGTCTGCGTGGCTGCCTGCCTACTGCACAGCACAGATCTACTTACGGTGCAATGACATTACATTGTCTGTATCACTCTATATTGAGGTTGATGGGGAGGAAGAGGAGGAGGAAGAATAGGAGGGCTCTGGTCAAAAGTAGTGCACTACATAAGGAATGGGGTGCCATTAGGGACACTGTCCTAGTGTTCAGCACACAGCAGCCCTGACCTCCCCTCACAGTTGATTTATGATAGGCCAATGTGCCATCCTCATCCTGGTGGAATGGAACTCATTGGACGATTCCCAAGTGGCACCCGATTCCCTATATATTTTGGTTAAAAGTATTGCACAGGGCCTCCCGGGTGGCGCAGTGGTTAAGGGTGCTGTACTGCAGCGCCAGCTGTGCCACTAGAGACTCTGGGTTCGCGCCCAGGCTCTGTCGTAACCGGCCGCGACCGCGAGGTCCGTGGGGCGACGCACAATTGGCCTAGCGTCGTCCGGGTTAGGGAGGGTTTGGCCAGTAGGGAAATCCTTGTCTCATCACGCACCAGCGACTCCTGTGGTGGGCCGGGCGCAGTGAGCGCTAACCAAGGTTGCCAGGTGCACGGTGTTTCCTCCGACACATTGGTGCGGTTGGCTTCCGGGTTGGATGGCACTGTGTTAAGAAGCAGTGTGGCTTGGTTGGGTTGTGTATCGGAGGACGCATGACTTTCAACCTTCGTCTCTCCCGAGCCCGTACGGGAGTTGTAGCGATAAGACAAGATAGTAGCTACTAAACAATTGGATACCACGGAATTGGGGGGAAAAAGGGGGAATATTAAAAAAAAAAGAATTTAAAAAAAAGTTGTGCACTAAATAGGGAATAGGCTGCCATTTGAGACCAGACATTTTTGGTGTTGTGAGGCTGAAGACGAGGCCACATAAAAACAACGTCATGCAATTTAGAGTGGCATTAACAGGGTCTAACATATGGCCGTGATATGCCATCAACCAATTGCAGGATTGTCAATCATGCATGCTCATCTCGTCATCTGAAAAGGGAAGATGGATGTTGTGTACGCGCGCACATGTGCATGTAAATTGGGGTCCGAAATGATTGACACCTTTGATAAAGATGAGCAAAAATGACTTTAAAAAAATAAGTAATTCGAATACTATACTGTATGCTCAAAAATACCTATATTTTCATGTCATGCAACAAACTCCTAGAGTTTGCTTACCAGCATTGGCAGTTGGATTGGAACCGGTGTTTTGGTCAGATGACCTGAAAATAGAGCTCTGTGGCCTCGCACACCAGTGGTGGGTTTGGCATCGAAATGAGAACGCATGAGCCCGAAAATAACCCCATACCTACTGTAAAATATGGTGGCGGATTGTTGATGATATGGGGCAATTTTGCCTCCACTGGTCCTGGGGCCCTTGTTGAGGTCAACATCATGATATTTATCTAGTACCAGGACAAACTTTGCCACAAGTGGATCTTCCAGGAAGACAATAACCCCAATTACACATCAACATCCACAAAGAAATGGTTATATTTGCCACAAAATCTGCATTTTGCAACGGCCATCTCATTCTCTGAACTTGAAACCCATTGAAAGCCCGTGGCTTGAATTGAATTGAACAGAACAATCTTAAGAGCTGCCATTTTATTGTGAGGAACTGCAGTTTCATCAGACGTTTTTTCCTGTGTTGTCCTTTAGTTGTGTGAATGATCCTCACTAATGGTGTACCTAGACGGATGTTTACATACATGCAGACGTTCTCCAACTGCTAAAACATTTTTGAAAAAGGCCCAGTGCTGTTATCCTCGCAAGATGAGATATCAAAAGGCATTGAAAACACTAATAATATCAAATAATTTTGACCCGTATCTTTTTTAGGAAAGAAATATTACTTGTGAAACAAAATCTCTTTCTCTGAGCTATTTTTGAGCATACAATATAGCACCGTATTTGAATGATTTATTTTTATACAGTATTCTTTGCTCATCTCTATCAAGGGTGTCAATTTGGGCTCCCGAGTGGCCCAGAGGTCAAATGCACCCTGGTTCGAATCCAGGCTGTATCACATCCGGCCGTGATTGGGAGTCCCATAGGGTGGCGCACAATTGTCCCAGCGTCGCCGGGGTAGGCCCGTCATTGTAAATAAGAATTTGCTCTTAACTGACTTGCCTAGTTTAAATATAGGTTACATTTATAGGTTACATTTTAAGCAGCACAAGATATTCCGGACCCCATTTTATATTTGTACGTATGTGTGGTGTATGCATGCGTGTATTTGTTGGGGCGCGTGTGTACCAGTGTGGGTATGTGTGTTTCTGTCGTATGCCTTGCATTAGATAGAACAAGAGCTGCTATGACAGAGATAAGACTGCATCAGACTACACTGAATTCTTTGTTTTAAGTGAATGTGACGAAAAACATGCTGGTCTTATGCGGGGGGGGGGTCAGGTGTCCCAATAACAACATCCTCCACTGTCTACAGGCTGATCATTTCATCAGGGAGAGGAGAGGGGAGGGGAGGGGAGGGGAGGGGAGGGGAGAGGAGAGGAGAGGAGAGGAGAGGAGAGGAGAGGAGAGGAGAGGAGAGGAGAGGAGAGGAGAGGAGAGGAGAGGAGAGGAGAGGAGAGGAGAGGAGAGGAGAGGAGAGGAGAGGAGAGGAGAGGAGAGGAGAGGAGAGGAGAGGAGAGGAGAGGAGAGGAGAGGAGAGGAGAGGAGAGGAGAGGGATCCCTATTTTGAAGACCTGTATCGCATGCTATCTTTGCCATGGCATCAATAACCATTGGTTTGGGGATATTAAAGCCATTTCAATTGAACTGAATTGAAGAGTGGAAGATAATAGCCTGGAGAGAAAAAGAAGAAGAAAAGCAGCAAAGAAAGAGGGAGAGAGCAGATAGAAAGGCGGAAATGAAATTAGAGCATAAGGCGATAAAAATCAGACGTGGTTAAACCATGATGTGAAGCCATGAAGGATCGGCTGATTTCAGAGAATTCGCACGAGGAGCGAACATGATGGAATCAAGATTTAATTACAAAGTCATTCATGATTTAGTCAAACAATGAAAACCAACTGGAGAGCGAGCTTGTCGGCTTTTGGCTGAAAGATTAGTTGGAAAAACTGCCTGGTCTGAAAACAGGGCTAGCTGCAGCACAGAGAATAGGGCTTGCATCCTAAATTGTACTCTATTTCCTTCATAGTGCACTACATTTGACCAGGGTCCGTATGGGAATAGGTTGCCATTTTGGACACATCCTAAACCCTCCTATCCCGAGGCTCAGGGATTTCTGCTACTATCTCTCCATGAAACCCACATGTCCTAATTCCATTAAACACCAACTGTATTAAACACCATACTTATACGTTATAATAACTCATTATCGTGTGTATCCACACGTTTAGTTGCATCTTGGAATTTGACAGTAAATACAAGATATCAAGATGTTCATACTGTAGGGCATGTGTATCTAATATGCAATGAAAATATATTTTTTAATCAAACCTATCAACTAGGGTAGCAAAATCTTTCTAAAAATGTCATTTTTTTCACCAGAAATCACGGTTGGAAGATTATCAGAATCAGGAGGGAATAAGCAGGAAATGTGGAATCTTCTAACCAGGATTTCTGGAAAACTTTGGCAAGTTACCGGTTGCAACCCTATTACCAATAATTAGCCACAGCAGAGTCGAGAGTCGAGGTGTTGTGAGGTAGTGTGCTCCTGGCCTAAACTGGTCAAGAAGAATGTTAGCTACAAATGTACAGAAATCTCTGGAACATCTCTGTTGACGAGTCTACAATATGTAAAACACTAAACAAGAATGGTGTTCATGGGAGGACACCACAGAAGTAGCCACTGCTGTTAAAAAAACAACAACATTGCTGCACGTCTGAAATTCGCAAAAGAGCACCAGAATGTTCCACAGCGCTACTGGCAAAATATTCTGTGGACAGATGAAACTACAGTTGAGTTGTTTGGAAGGAACAGACAACACTATGTGTGGAGAAAAAAAGGCACAGCACACCAACATCAAAACCTTATCCTAACTGTAAAGTATGGTGGAGGGAGCATCATGGTGCGGCAGGGTAGCCTAGTGGTTCGAGCGTTGGACTTGTAACCGAAAGGTTGCAAGTTCGAATCCCCGAGCTGACAAGGTACAAATCTGTCATTCTGCCCCTGAACAGGCAGTTAACCCACTGTTCCTAGGCCGTCATTGAAAATAAGAATTTGTTCTTAACTGACTTGCCTAGTAAAATAAAGGTAAAAAAAAATAAAAAAATGGTTTGGGGCTGCTTTACTGCCTCAGGGCCTGGACAGCTTGCTATCATCGACAGATTTCCTAAGTTTTTCAAGACATAATGTCAGGCTATCTGTCCGCCAATTGAAGCTCAACCGGACATCACCCAGAAGTTGGGTGATCCAACAAGACAATGACGCAAAACACAGAAGTAATTCAACAACAGAATGGCTTCAACAGAAGGAAATACACCTTCTGGACTGGCCCAGTCAGAGTCCTGACTGTGAATGTTTACATGGTGTGTTCAATAAAGACACAATTGTTTGTGTGTTATTAGTTTAAGCAGACAGTGTTTGTCTGTTGTTATGAATTAGATGAAGATCAGTTAGTGTTGTGACCAATTTATGCATAAATCCAGGTATTTCCAAAAGGTTCACACACCTTTTCTTGCCACTGTATATAAGCACCACTTTTGACCAGAGCCCTATGGCTGTCATGAACAGCCGATTTCTTCTGTCTTTCCAGTCATTGTAGATAGGATCCTGGCCTTTCAACGGGGGCTGAAGTGAAGTGTATTGTACAGGAGGCTGGGGGTTGAGTTAGTTAGGCAAATACTGTAGCAGGAGGCTGTGGGTTGAGTTAGATAGGCAAATACTGTAGCAGGAGCCTGTGGGTTGAGTTAGTTCGTTATATACTGTAGAAGGAGCCTGTGGGTTGAGTTAATTCGTTAAATACTGTAGCAGTGACAGATAAAACAAGGGTTTATAACAGGCTGCCAGCCACGGGACAGAATGACAGCTGCCACCTAGGGTAGGGGGCTGTTCTGTGTGTGTGCATGTGTGGGTGTGTGTGTTCACGTGTACTTGGATGCATGCATGCGTGTGTGTGTGTGTGCGCGCGCGTTTGTGTGTCTGTGTGTGTGTGTGCATGCATCTGTGTGTTTTGTTTTTAAATGCATGTCACCTCTGCAGAATGTTCCATAATTAACCTTGGTAGCTAGAGAGTTACAAACTGTACCTCACTAGACCACAGCGTTCTAAGATAGTACCCTATTGCCCACATAGTGCAATTATTTTGACTAGGGCCCAGACACACTTAGGACAAACGGTGCTATTAATAATCTAGTGGGGTCTATCGGCTGTCCCCATAAGAGAACCCTTTGAAGAACCCTTTTTGGTTCCCGGATAGATCCCTTTTTGGGTTCCATGTAGAGCACTTTCCACAGAGGGTTCTACATTGAACCCAAAAGTGTTCTACCTGGAACCAAAAAGGGGTTCTACCTGGATCCAAAAAGGTTATCCTAATGGGGACAGCCGAAGAATCCTTTTGGAACCCTTTTTTCTAAGAGTGTAATGGTGGCATATTGGCAGTTGTTAGGAATATGGTGCTATTTAAGACACACCTCAGACTTCACATTCCAACCACACATTTGACAAAATATTGCATACCTTACCTGAATAGAACATTCCATGTCTTCCCTTGAGCTAGCAGAACTGCATCATTTGGGCAGACGTTCCATACCTCACTTCAGTAGAATGTGCCCATTCCTCACCAAGGCTGAAGGCTCCGTTTTATTTAGAGAGCAGAGAGCTTCACTCTTCAACGTCAACAGAGTGCTTCTCTGCCTCGAAGTCAAACCTCATTACTCAGCCCAATATTCTGTGTAACACATGGTTTCTCGAAGAAGAAAAAAAGGGTTTGCCCTCTTTCGGGGGCCGCTTGCGTTACACCTAGCTCTGTAGAACGGACTTTACTGTAACTTAGGGCGTTAATAATTATGGCTGCGATCCCCGTACAGGGATCAACATCAGGGGACATTTCAGAGTGACAGCTAAAAACACAACGTCGTAACATTAAACATTCTTGAAAATGCAAGTGTCTTACATCCTTCAAAAGATTAGGATCTTGGTAATCAAATTACGTTTTCCGATTTACAATAGCTATTACAGAGAACAAATACCATTGCTTTTGTTTGAGAAGAGCAATCAACAACAAAAACATTTTCCGCCATGACAGTTTTTACACATTTACATCTGAAGGTAAAATTATGACTTACATTCTGATATCTTGCTCTTATTTCTCTTCCTGAGGGTCCCAGTGATCAAATGAGGTGCCGTTTTCTTTGATAAAATAAATTTTTATAGCCTAAATCTAAACATTTTGTAAACCGTTTGTGCTGTGAATTCCATCTCTATCAATTTTTTACAGAGCATTCGATGGAATTACACACCGTAAACAATCATTTATCTAGTCATGGTTGGTTTCAGTGCATTCCTCTGGATGTTTGCAACACAGCCAAACGTGATAATTTTTTTTGCGGGGAGTATTGACCGAAGTGAACTCAAATCAAATCAATCAAATCAAATCAAATGTTATTTGTCACATACACAAACTGATTTGAAGACAACGAGCAATGACTTCCTTGCGCACCAATAATTTTAGCGAAGCTTCGTTGATTGACTGTATTTCTGCCCAATGACCACTGATCTTCTTGAAATCTAGCTGGGTAGATAGCCAATGAGCTGAGGTAAACGCCAGTATGTAATGGTTATGGGTTGGACCACCATTCCTTAATCGCACGCGTAACGAACTCCATTCTCGCCTTGACCATCAGAGGAGTTTCAGTGACCCTTGTTACGCACAGCAGTATTTTGGAAAGTAGTATTTTCAACGATTTCATTGAAGACGAATAAATCAGGAAAAGCGAAGTCCAAGTTTAAGTATACAGATTTGCACCAGATTATAGAAGAGATTGATCAGGAAAGTGAGACAGATTTTTTTGTTTGAGGAATCTTTGAGTGTTATGATTCAAACAGGAGCTGAGGAGCTGTTTCTGCAAGGACAGGACGTACTTCTGGACGGGTAAGTGCTAATGCTGTTTTCTGAAATATAAATATATATATTTATTTATTTTTGCAAGAATGTGTGGTTTGTTTGGGTGTATGTGTGTGTGTTTGTTGGTTTGTTTGGGTGTGTGTATGTATGTATGTATGTATGTATGTGTATATATATACGCCTCCATACTGTATGTATATATATATTAAAAAAGTATTTAGGCAGCCACCAATTGTGCAAGTTCTCCCACTTAAAAAGATGAGAGAGGCCATGTGATTTTCTGGATTTTCTTTTCTCATTTAGTCCGTCATAGTTGAAGTGTACCTATGATGAAAATTACAGGCCTCTCTTTTTAAGTGGAAGAACTTGCACAATTGGTGGCTGACTAAATACTTTTTAGCCCCACTGTATATTCCATGTCAGATATATATATATATATATATATATATATATATATATATATATATATATATATATATATATATATATTGTTTTTTATTCAAATGGAATGGAGTAGAACAGCAAACACACACATGGCCACTGCGCCTGCTACTCCTCTCCATTTCCATATGAAATAGCCGTTGGGTGCTGTTCGGGGGAGGGCAGGCCCACAACAATGGCCGGAGTTGAATGGAACAGCACTTCACCTTGGTGACTGTTCCCTCTGCTCTATACAATACATATGTTTATTTTATGTGATGATAAAAGGCTCATACAATATAAATATTTTTTAAAATGTTTTCTTTCACAGTGATAGTGACTCTGACTGGGAGCCCCCGGTGCCAAGCTGCCCGCTCTACCTCTGCCCCCTCTACTCCTGCCTCCAGTGGTGTTCATATGCCACAGTTCATTACTGCAGGCATGACTGTGCCTCAGGGTCAAAAGGGCACAGCATGGAGGCGTCGTTGTGTTCTGTGTCGCATGAAGTCCCCCATCACCTGCACCACTTGTTCAGTTTGCCTCTGCTTTACATCAGAAAGAGACTGCTATGGGACATGGCACAGGCAGCAAAATATTGTGTAGAGGACTTCCAAAGGGTCTACTGTTTTTTTTAAAATATTTATTTTAAAACATTTTTATATATATATTTTTTGTGTTAGAATTGCTTTTTGATATGTTGTATATAGTTATTTGCACTGTTGTATATAGTTATAGGTCATTTCACCAATTCGGCCACTTTGGTACATTTGGGCAACTTGTGTGGGACACCTGGGTGACTTCATGCTAAATGTCATGTAGCTCACCCATTCCTGAAGTTATCAGTCTGAAACTTTGCACACCTACAGTTGCCCTCTTGTGTTATCCATCAAAATGATATCCAGCATCCTATCTGACTGTGTGGCTATTCTAGTACATGTGAAAGATGATACTACAACAATAAAAAACAGAACACGTATGCTCTTTCTTTCTCTTTTCTTCCACCAGATCTACTGTGTTATATTCTTCTACATTCAATACATCCTTGCCTCTGGGGCTGAGCAACAGGCAGTTAGATTAGGTTATGTCTTCAGGCGGAAATTGAGAACAAGGGATGCAGCCATAAGAGGTTAACTATCTTATAAACCGATCCGCAACATCTCACGGAGCGGAGGTTGAGAAACACGGGTGTCGTACACGGAGCAGCAGAATCAGTGGAGGCTGTTGAGGGGGAGTAGAGCTCGTAATAATGGCTGGAATGGAGCGCTATCAAACACATGGAAACCATACCGTTCTATCGATTCCGTTCCAATCCATTACTATGCACCCGTCCTCCGATTTCGAAGTGCCACCAGCCACCATTGAGAAGCAGACTACTCTGTGAGTTTTTTTTCTCCATCTGATGCCAGTCCTGTGGGATCCCTAGCGGGGCCCCTGCTGGGCCTGTAACGTCCTGTCATTGCCTGGTGTACAACATCGAGATGTGGCTTTCACAACACGGAGAGGTTTTCCACTAATCACCTTCAAGACACCCATCATCGTTTTCTTTCCAGCCGCCGAAGGTTTCTGCTTCAGAACTCGAATGCCAGCCTAGCAACATTTAGTAACGAGGGAAGTGCCTTTTGGAGAAAGTGTGTGCGCCTCGTTTGTGTTTTCCATCATTTGTGTGTGTACGCTACAAAGGCTCAGAGAGGCCTTTTGATGTCTCCTGGCCCAGTTTTGTGCTAATTGATAAACCACTGCATTTCGAATTCCTCCTTTTTCCCCAGACTGCAGTGTTCAGCAGCACCATGTAGCCTAGCCCGCTGCAGCCTGGTGGTACTGCAGAAGGTTTTTCTGCAGGGCATGGCTTCTCCATTTGTCTACCGCTGTGTCTGGGTCCATCTCTGTCCGATCCACCGTTCCTCACAGTACCACTGTGTCTGCTTGCGGCCCAAATGGAAACCTATTCCCTATGCAGTGCACTACCTTTGACCAGAGCCCCCTATGCCTGTCTCTGTCTGTTTCGCCTGTCTCGGTCTGCTACGCCATTTCTCACATAACCACTGTGTCTGGCTGCGTCCCAAATGAATCCCTATGCAGTGCACTATGCAGGGGATAGGCTGCCATTCCAGACGTAGACAGTGTCTGCCTGTCTGCTTGACTGAGGGTGTGGCTCCCTGAGAGCTGATGATGTTTAGCATTAGCTTGACATGGCAGCCAGCAAAGATAGAGGAGCAAAAGAAAGAGAAATGGCGTGTGAGAAGAATAGAACCTGATTAGACTTTATTAACATATTTGTTTTCCGCTGGCGTTTAGACAGTGTGTGTTTTGGTATGACAGTGCTGTGGTCTATCCCTGTAATATATGATGTATATATCCAGCTCTCTGTAGGCTTCTCACTGCTAAATTATTTCCTAAAAACACTCTCTCTATTATTTATATTTATACATATATATGTAGATATAAATAAGAGAGAGAGCGTATATATATATATACATATATATGAGAAGCATTGATATCTGAAGCAGTGCTGTGTAATTTGTGCTTCAATCCATGGCAGGAGGTGACAGGATGCAGAACATACACACACACTACCAGCCACTACTAGAGTAGTGGAAAATGGATGATGAGATGGGAGAGAAATGAAGATTGAGAGGACTGCGATGGAGAGATGAGGACAGGGGAACGAGTGATAAAGATGTAGAGGGAGACCAAGATGGAGGGAGGGCAGAAGAGAGAAATGAAATGGGGGAGAGACCGCAATAGTGTTGCTGTAATTTCATGCTTTTTCATGGAAGAAAAAAAATCACATTTTATCAAGACTCACATGATTGCCTCAGAACAGGCAGAGAGAGAGAGAGAGTGACAGAGGGAGAGAGAGAGAGAGATAGATAAACGAGTGCTGGCTCTCCACAAAATATCATATTTCATAAAGGTTAACATAATTGTCTTAAGCGATGCTACGAAAGAGTGAAAAGAGAGGGAGAGAGAGAGAGAGAGAGAGCTCAACCTTGATTTGATCAAGGCCCTGGCTTGTTTGTTTTTGCATATCTATTTTCCCTGCAGCCCACTGTTGTTTGTGAGCGCGCCAGGTTGATTGACTGTTCAAAGGAATGCCTCATCACTCCAACCTCAGAGAGACTACAGGGACTAAAAACAGGGTGTGGGATACTACTGTGACTGAATGACTGACACACACACTGGCAGACAGACAGACAGACAGACTGACCCAGAAACACACTGACTTGTTGTCATTGACCACCTGACCCAGTGTACAAAATATCAACAAAGGCCTCATGGGAAATATGCACTCCTCAATAATAGGTGTAACAACCTTCTCCTCTCAGCCCTCTCCATTACTATGGTCCAGCCGGGCTTATGGCAACAATACTAGATCTCGGCTGTGTCCCAAAGGTCAAAAGTAGTTCAATAGAGGAATCGGGTGATGTTTGGGACCAGCCCTCATTCACACTTAGTGTGGCTAATAGCTAATACTCATTTAGCTTCCACCTCGTGAACTCTGGACTATTTGAACAGCAATTCACACTGTTCTTTCCCAAATGTGATATCGAGGTAATTTCAAGTTCAGTATGATCTGGTGAGGCATCCTTCGCCATGCAGCGAGAGGGGTTCTTTTTCTAGCATTCACCAACCAGGCATAATGATTTTATGCTATCGTGCCTGGCTGGCTGGAGTTGTAATATGCTCTAGCTGTCCATGGGTGTGTCCCAAATGGCACCCTGGAAGTGATTTCGTACACTCGTTTTGAGCAGGGCCCTGTTTGGAATGGTTCCCTATTTAGTGTACTCCTTTTGACCAGGCCCCTTTTTTAGAGCACTACTTTTGACCACTGCCCTCTGCTCAAAAGTGGTGCACTAAATAGGGAATAGGTTGCGATTTGGGACACTACCTACTGTATATGCTTGACACGACCAGTCCTGTGGAGAATAGTACAGGATAGTCAGATACAGAACTAGAGCCCTCCCCACTGGGGCACAAACGTCCATTCAACATCTGTTCCACGTTGGTTCAAAGTCTTTTAATTGAAATGACTTGGAAACAATGTTGACTCAACCATTGTGTGCCAAGTGGGTGTGGACTGCATGTCACAACACAGCCATGGCATCTTGGCTGTCGCTGGACATGTTATAGCCCAACAGTGATATACGTAAATACAATACATATCGCATCTCAAACTCTTCCGTGTACAATTCTGTGTATGTCTTTGTAGAACTGCATGTTTCGGCGACATATTGTGTGTTTGTCTGTCTCTGGGTACTAGTGAATATATGAGTGTTTGTGTCTGTCTGTTTGTTTGTATGAGTGAACACAGGAGTTTGTGTGTCTGTCTGTGTGTTTGTGTGAGCGGAACTAGACAGATCTGTGTGCTTTTGAGTGAAATGAAATACCGATATGCGTGTCTGTGCTTTTGAAGCGGTTCAAAATTGGATCTTCAGAGCAATAACATGGAAGGAAGTAATGAGGGAATCATATTCATGAGAAATGATCAATAGTGGCTGGTACAGACTGGCTAGACAGAAAAAAAAACATGCAAGACAAGATTCATTACGTCTCAGTACAAAATGAGAAACTTAATGATGTAAGAACAGACTCATTTACTTGCAATCACTTCCAGAGACCATAAACAGCCATTAAATGCGGCGGTCTGTATTCATGGATGCCAAGGGAAGCCAGGCTTCCCCAAAAAAATGTACCAAGAAAAAAACATTGAAACTAACATATCTTTCCCCTCTGTGTTTCCTAAATGTCCTTCAATTTGCAAGAGGCAGAATGTATCTCACCGGAGAAAGCATCCGAGCAAACGAAACAGCGCCCCTCTGCCTCAGTATGTGTAGCGTGTCTATCTGATGCTGTCTGGTCAGAAAGAGCATTACATTGTTGCTGCCCGAACCATTCAATGCAAGGGAAGCCAGCAAGCATTTGGCCTCCCTTAATAAAAAAATGAATAAAATAATAGCCAATCAGCATTGAGCTAAACTGAGTGACCTCAGCTGTGAATGGTCCTGGCGCACAAAAAAAAAACAGTCCGTTTTTGGATTTGGCTTCAGGCCAATCACATCACATGGCAAATGCCATTATTGACAGAAAAAAAACGTGAATTGTTTTACATCTCATTGTGTTGCTGTCCTCCGGTGGCTAGCTAGCTAAAATCATCTCTTTACTAAATTAACCATGGATGGAGATAGGGATTTAGACTTGTGGGTTTACTAAATTCTCCGTACTGGCTAATGATTACAACGGCGATTCTGATCCAACCATTAATTCATACATTGCTGTGCCCCTGGCCTGAGAGGATGGAAGTTTGAATACGTACCTAGATATAGAAGGCTAACATTGCCCATGAATGCAAGTTAGGCTAGTGAGCAAGCATGTTAGCCAGGTAGCCTAGGACAACAAAAAATAAAAGAGTGTACTGTATGACAGCCATAGACATCACTGGACAGATGCTGCTCTCCAGGTTTTGTAATGAAAAACAAATGTGTGGTTGAATTTATTAATTTATTATTTATAAGAATATAATATTATTCTTATTGTCTTGGCATTTAGGGCTATGTATCACAGTCGCAAGGCATATGAACTAACAGGTTTTTAGAGCAAACAACACCATTATCACAACACATAGGTTGTAATATGGCTTTTCTTTCTGTATTGGCTTCCCCAGTGATGTCACCCACGCACCGTTACTCATTAAAGGAAAGAGCTAGTCCTCTGAAATCATACTTCGTTGATGAAACAGGGATGTCTGGGAAGACGGGGCCTTTCTTTTTTGTGTGAATTTGTGTGTGTGTGTGTGTGTGTGTGCGTGTGTGTGTGGCTCCGTTTGTAAAGCATGGTGCTTGCAACGCCATGAATCGTTGGTTGGATTTGTTCTGGGCCATCCATATGAAAAATATATGCGTGCATGACTGTAAGTCGCATTGGATAAAAGCTAAACGCTAAATGGCATATATTATTAGTAAACATGATTAATATGTTTGTGAGTGAAACTAGGGGCCACATGGTTCTGTGTTCTAAAGGTCCGAGTTGAAGACCACACCCTCCATGTCCCCTGTCCCCGCGCATCATGGCACTGGAACAGGGGACAGGGAGGGTGTGGTTTTCAACTCGTAGAGGGAGAGATGGTGGGGGAGAGGGAGAGGGGCGTGTCACTCCTGTCTTGTTACAGTATCTGCCTGGTGAATAGGGAGTAAGGAGAAGGAGAGAGAGAGAGAGAAGGCAGGGGCAGAGAGAGACAGCGAAGACATGAAAGGCAAAGGGAGGAAGAGGGAAGCGAGGAGAGAAGGACTGAGACAAGACAGCGTGAGAGAGGACAGAAGGCGGTGGATCCCATGCCATGTGTCAGTAAGCTTACGTCATCATGTATCAGCCCTGCTGTTTACCAACAAGAGGCTCCTAGTGAGACAAGCCAAGGTGTATCAAAGTGCTGATTTAGGATCAGTTCTGCTTTTCCGATTTGCATTTTACGGACAGGGGGACATGACGTCTGAGACGCTTGATACACACGGCTCCAGTTCTCTTGCTCAATGTATATTTGACATATGATTTGTTCCGTGAAAACATCCATCGATTGTCTATAAAGTTTACAGAAATTGATGTATTGATTTTTGTTAATAAAACCAATCGGGTAACGCGCAATGATTTGAGTGAATTCAGTTGGTGACACTGGGTATGTATAGTACTCTGTATAGATACCTCTTTCTTGCTAATGCGGTTTTATTTATTCTTTATTGCTACCGTAGGTCCAGGAGTGGCTGTGTCTGAACTGCCAGATGCAGAGAGCTTTGGGAATGGACATGGAGACACCTCGCTCCAAGAGCCAGCAGCAGATCCACTCTCCTTCTCACCAAGCCAAACCAGAGCCCATCTCTGAACCTCAACCTCAGCCCCAGGTCCAACCTCAGCCCCAGGTCCAACCTCAGCCCCAGCCCCAAGCCCCACCTAAGGCACAGCCTCTAACCCAGCATCAGGCTCCGACACAGGCCCAGCCTCCACCGGGCCCTAACAGACAGACTGGTCCAGGCCCGGGGCAGACCCCTCAGCAGCAGAGAAGTCCAGGCCCTGCTCCAGCCCAGGGCCAGGGTCAGGGTGGGGCTCGTCTCCCCCCAGGAGCTGTCCCTCTCCCAGGCATGGCCAAAGCTCCATCCCAGCCTGACCTCCGTGGCTCCCCTGCCCACCAGCCCCTGCCCCTCCGCCAGGACCACACCCGTAGTGCAGGGAGCTCCCCGTCCCGCCAGCCCCCACCCCCGGCCGCTGCCCCCGAGCAGACCTTTGGGAAGCTGTTTGGAGGCTTCGGGGGCTTCGGTGCCTCCCTCCTCAACCAGGCCAGCACCCTCATATCAGATAACCCAGTATCTGCTCCGCCGCAGCCCCAACAGCCCCCCAAACCTGCCCCCAAACCAGCCGGACCCCAGGGACCTGCAGCTGGGGCTGGGAAACCACTAGGAACTCATCCTGGCCAACAGGGACCCCACGCACCCCAACAGGGACCCCACGCACCCCAACAGGGACCCCACGCACCCCAACAGGGACCCCACGCACCCCAACAGGGACCCCAGCAGCAGGCCAAAGGTGCCTGCTGTCCCCTGTGTAAGACCAGTCTCAATGTGGGGGTGACGGGCGAGCCGGCCAACTACAGCACATGCACCCAGTGTCACGCCCAGGTCTGCAACCTGTGTGGATTCAACCCTGCACCCCATCTGGAGGTAAGAGCGGTCTCATCTCTAATCTCTAGTCATCGGAGTCTTCAGTTGGTTGTGGTTTCTCTTCCTGTGTGTGGGTGTGTGTGTGTGTGTGTGTGGGGGAGTGTGTGAGAGGGAGATGCACAGTTTTGTGGCTTTGTGTGAGGTATGTGGGTGGATGTGATCATGTCTGAATAAGGGCCAAGTGCCCTGTGATAAAACTGGGCCATCTGTGGTGAAATAGATGATAGAATAGTTTATGGATGTGTTTCTATAAAAATGCCATGTCATAGTGCAATAGAATATGTCTCACTCTGGCTGCCCTAGTCTTTCTCTTTCTTTCTTAAACCTGCGTTCTACTAAAGCTTTCCCATGGGTGTGGGTCAGGGGCATTACTATTTGATACATCTGGGTTGCATTCAGTAGGCACCAAACGAAAGAAAACAGACTGAAACAGGGAGGGACAACTTGATCTTGTTTTTGTTTTCTGTTGCAAAAACATTTTCCATTGAATGCCCCTAATGAATACAAACTGCGGTTTATTGGGCACTCTTCCTGCTGCTTCCTGTCTGTCTCTAGTAATCAGGTGGGATTGTGTCGCTCCAGAAGTGATGCCCTGTGACTCACAACAGTCTCCCCTGTGGTGGAAAGGGAGATTTAGGTTACGTCACAAATAGCACCCTATTCCCGATGCAGTGCACTAGTTTAGACAGGGCCCATGGGGAATAGGATGCCATTAGGGACATTGACATGGCCAATAAAACTAAATTGGGTTTGATCCTTTCTGAGTAATAGATGACTCATTCATTAATATCAATGAGTCATAATGAACGACCTATGGTGATTCACAAGGCAGTGTGAGTGACTCACCCCTTTAACCCTCTTAACCCACGGTTGTAAAAATACAACGCTGCCTAAATTACATCCAGTACCGGTCCTAAACTTTAACAAATCATGTCAAACACTACCTAGTTCGTCTCCTTAGACCCAAACAGTAGTATTTGGTGTGTGTCAGTATTATTGTGGCATCAGTAGCCTCTGAAACATTAGAAACCTGTCCACTCGTCTGAGATCCCACTGGTCCCCTACACAAGCATACCGTCTGACTCCCGAGTGGCGCAGCGGTCTAAGCTAGAGGCGTCACTACAGACTCTGGTTTGTATCACAATCGGCCGTGACCGGGAGTCCCATAGGGCGGCACGCAGTTGGCCCAGTGTTGGGAGGGTTTGGCCGGGGTAGGCCGTCATTGTAAAATAAGAATTTGTTCTTAACTTTCTAGTTAAATAAAGGTTAAATAAAAAACTATAAATAAACAAGCATACTGTATGTTGGTAGCCATCCATGCAAGCCCATGACTTTACATTTTTTTTCTTGTCTTCTCTAAGATGATTATGTCGATTATTTTTTTGTTGTATTTATTGAGAAACAAACATTCTGAGCTAGAGGTAGTTTTGTAAGTATTCCAAAAACACATAATTGCGTTTAATGGTTTGCAAATCTGAGACATGGGGCCACATTCATATGTTAATGCAGAAGTAAGTGAGATTGTTTCCTTTCCAAATAATGCAAATATGGAAAACAAAATGCTTTGATGTTCTCTCTACGTATCAAAAGAACAAACATTTATATATATATTTTTTAAATTATCGGTTTAATGAGGTCAGATTACTGCCATCGACGACCATTCATTTTATGGTGAAGAAGTAAGATAGCCATCCTATCTCTCTCCCAAGTTCAACTAGAAAGGACAACCAAATAATACTGAAAACAAATTCAATGTTCTCCATACATAGAAAACCCACAAAATACTTGATCCTTCAAAAAAGTATGAATTTGTTAGCAAAATACTAACATTTGGATAGATCCAAGTTGATCAATTTAGCTATTTCAGACAAAATATGACCTCATTTTAAATGTATATACCGTAAGACAATTTTTTTCCATCACATGTCAATGCTTTTGATCCAATTTGATGTGATTTAAAAAAAAATAGAATAAAAATTTGTCCCGCCATTGAAGCTCAATGGTGCATTTTTGCAAAGCTTACATACAATTATTCTACAAACTTGAAATTCCAAAAATGTATTATTTTCATCATTGGCCTATTAGAAGTATTTCTGAAGGGTAATACATTTTTTTAATCCTCATTTGGATTTTTGCTTGGGTCTCACAGGGTTAAAGGTGCACCTCCTGATTCTTTTCAATAGAACCAATAAAAAAAAAGGCCGCTCGTTAGAACAGAGGCTCGTTAGGCTTTCAGGCCAATCAGGAGTCAGGCCAATCACAGAGCTTAATTATGCAAATCAGGCCCAATTGAATGATGGCAGTAATAACAAGATTAGTGGCCGGTGTTGGGCTTGTTATGGGCCTGCCTTGTCTTCCTCTGCATCTGGCTGGCAGTAGCAGTGGCTCCGGCCAATTATAGATAGATAGATAGATCGCTATGGAAACACGCCGCTATCGTTTGTCAGGTACTGCTTTGATGCCTGGGTGCATTCAGAAGCAGCTGAACAAGCCGAGCCGATGAGTTTCATGAGACGTCCAAAGAGTACAGAAAGTTTCGACGTGATGTGATGAGATGTCTCGCCGGGGTGTTGTGCAACTCTACGGCAGCGTCAATCAACCTGTGTGTGTTTGAAGATTGCATCAGCAGGCTAGGTTTTGTTTGGGCTCTATAGTGGCAGATTCGGATGTAAATGTAATTGGTACAATGCCTATGTTGTATCTGTATCTGCAGGTTTGTTGGTAAGGGCTAGAGAACTGTGTAAGGAGAGTGCTGATTCTTCTGTATGCTTCCCTGACTAACACACACAAACACTCTCCCTCTTTTTTTCCTGCCTTCTCCCTCTTTCCTGTCCTGGCTGTAGGCTAACCCTCTCTTGATCTCTCTCACCCTCCCTCTAGGTTTATTTGTGGCCTTTCTCTCTCTCTCTCTCTCTCTCTCTCTCTCTCTCTCTCTCTCTCTCTCTCATCCTGGCTGTAGGCTAACCCCCTCTCTCTCTCTCTCTCTCTCTCTCGTCCTGGCTGTAGGCTAACCCTCTCTTGATCTCTCTCACCCTCCCTCTAGGTTTATTTGTGGCCATCCTCTCTCTCTGTCTCTTTCTCTCTTTCTCTCTCTCTCTGGGTGTGGCTGTAATTGGTCTAATGCATGGGAAAAGGAGGAGAGGAGCAGCCCCACTGCACTAGACAGCTCCTATAGCCCAGACTCCGTCCTGGGGCCCCCCCTGGGGCACGTTTTGGTTTTTGCCCTAGCACTACACAGCTGATTCAAATGACCAACTAAGTCATCATCAAGCTTTGATTAGTCGAATCCACTGTGTAGTGGACCCTGCTCAAGCCAACCCACATTCAGCACCCCTGCATTACACAGCTCCTCCAGCCAACCCAAATTCAGCACCACATCACCGGACAGCTCCTATAGCCGTCCCTCATTCAGCACCACCTCACCGGACAGCTCCTTTAGCCAACCAGCATTCAGCACCACACCATTTGACAGGTTCTCTAGCCCAGTGGTTCTCAAACCTCTCCTTGGAGATCCCCAAATGTTTCAAAATGTTGTTGTAGTCCTGAACTAACTCACCTGATTCACCTAGTCAAGGACTTTATGATTAGCTGACAAATTGAATCAGGTGTGCTAGCTCTGGAATAGATCAAATACATGGAATGGCTGGGGGTCGCTTAGGAAAGGTTTAAGAACCACTGCTCTAGCCAACCCACATTCCCCACCATACAGACAGCTCCACTAGCCAACCCATATTCCCCTCGGGTCTAGCAGGTGCTGCCTTTGACCAATCAGAACATTTCATCGCTTGTCTCTACATTTAAGCGGGACCACTGTAGACCAGTCAGTGGTTTACATGGTGTACTCTACAATACATTGTTTCATTGCATACAGGCTTGGGCATTGTGATCTGTCATTGTGTTTGTGTGTATTTGTGTGTGTGTGGTTATTTTAAGAAGTCTAATCTCTCATGGGCAGATGCACGTAACATAACTGGTATCGTAGCATCTGTCAACAGATGCGACGACTAAACAAGGAACTTTGTTCTGGTGTGCAGATTTTCCATCTCTGGTCATTTAGACAAATTCCGAATTTTTTTTTCAGGTGTTCGCATCTTTCGAAATCCAGAGGAGGAGGGAACACTTGGCCCATAGACATCGTTCCGCTTCCGCTCCTCGTCTTAGTATCCTCTCTAAAACTGGCGCAATTATGCACGATTTTAGTTCTCGAAGAAAACCCGGAAATCTTTACACTCTTGAGAATAGGGTTCCAAAAGGGTTCTTCGGCTATCCCCATACGAGAACCCTTTTTGGTTCCAGGATGAACTCCTTTTGGTTCCAGGTAGAACTCATCTGGGGTCTTCAAAGGGTTATCCTACGGGGACAGCCGAAGAACCCTTTTAGGTTTTAGATAACACCTTTTTTCCCCCTACGAATGTGGGGTAGAAAATCTGGGATAATTTTTGGGATTACAATTCCTCTCAGCCCTATGGGAGCCATAATGCATAATTCATTGCCATTTGATATATGGACTGTACTGTAGTGTATATCAAATGAGGACTTAGCTCCCATTTTAATCTGTTTACAGTTTACTGAAAAGAGAGCGAGAAAGACAGTGTGTGTGTGAGAGAGAGAGAGCATGGAAGTGAGAGATGAAGAGAGATAGCGGGAGGGAGAAAAAGAAAGTGCGAGACAGAGATAATGACTGAGAGGAGAGAGAGAGAGAGAGAGAGAGATTTTACAAGTAACTGCCAAAATATAGGAAACACCAAAATAAAAAGTGTCTCAATAGGGTGTTGGGCCACTATGAGACAGAACAGCTTCAATGCACCTACTTGCTTTATTAACTCAGGAACCACACCTGTGTGGAAGCACCTACTTTCAAAATACTATTTTACTCAAGTGTTTCCTTTATTTTGTCAGTTACAGCAGCCTATGTGATTCACATCAATCAGAGCTGTGGGATTTCTATGGGTCTCTAGTGAATAAGATGTCCTTGTGAGTGTGTGTGTGTTAGTTACTTCCCCAATGCTGGCTTTCAGGGGAGATTATTCTATTGTAATCTGTATTATTCTCGTGTATTCTATATTATTATAGTGTCATTGTTCCTCTGGTTGTGCAGGTAAATAAAACAACATAAATTGTTGTTGTTTTTCTACTGATGTGAGCAGACTGGTCTAATTTACATCTGGGTCTAAATGGAGTTGGTGGTGTGTGTGTGTGTATGATCGCTCCTGGGTGTGTGTGTCTGCTCCTAGGTGTGTGTGTGTGTGTGTGTGTGTGTGTGTGTGATTGCGATATTACCAGATTTACTGACATTTATACAAATGTAAAATGTCACAGCGCACTGCGAACAGCGTCTATAAAAGACCGACCATGACAGACCACAAACAATGTGTTTGGGGTCCTGCAGGCAGGTGTGTGAGTGTGTGTGTGCAGAGGAGTGTGAAGCTTTATCCTCCTGTGTCTAAGACTGCCGATGGAACCCTATTCCCTATGTGGTGCACTACTTTAGACCTGAGCCAATAGAACTCTCGTCAAAAATTGTGCACTAAATAGGGAATAGGGTGCCATTTGGCACACATCCTTAGATTTTCCTCAGAGCATCTAGGATAGAGAATGTTACTGTGACTCAAATAACTATGATTATAGTGTCAGTCCCGATACTCCAAGTCGATATTCACATCATAAAAAGGAATTCTCCTCAACCACGCCCACAAATGGGGGAAAAACAAACATTCTTTCCCATTGAGCTAACGTTGTCGTTGATTGTTTTATATACAGTTGAAGTAGGAAGTTTACGTACACTTAGGTTGGAGTCATTAAAACTTGTTTTTCAACCACTCCACACATTTCTTGTTAACAAACTATAGTTTTAGCAAGTCGGTTAGGACATCTACTTTGTGCAATTTTTTCCAACAATTGTTTACAGACAGATTATTTCACTGTATCACAATTCCAGTGGGTCAGAAGTTTACATGCACTAAGTTGACTGTGCCTTTAAACAGCTTGGAAAATTCCAGAAAATGATGTCATGGCTTTAGAAGCTTCTGATAGGCTGATTGACATAATTTGAGTCAATTGGAGGTGTATCTGTGGATGTATTTCAAGACCTAGTTTCAAACTCAGTGCTTCTTTGCGTGACATCATGGGAAAATCAAAAGAAATCAGCCAAGACCTCAGAAAAAAAATTGTAGACCTCCACAAGTCTGGTTCATCCTTGGGAGCAATTTCCAAATGCCTGAAGGTACCACGTTCATCTGTACAAACAATAGTACGCAGGTATAAACACCATGGGACCACGCAGCCGTCATACCGCTCAGGAAGGAGATGCGTTTGGTCTCCTAGAGATGAAAGTACTTTGGTGCGAAAAGTGCAAGTCAATCCCAGAACAACAGCAAAGGACCTTGTAAAAATGCTGGAGGAAACAGGTACAAAAGTATCTATATCCACACTAAAACGAGTCCTATATCGACATAACCTGAAAGGCCAGTGCTCCAAAACCACCATAAAAAAGTCAGACTACGGTTTGCAACTGCACCTGGGGGCAAAGATTGTACTTTTTGGAGAAATGTCCTCTGGTCTGATGAAACAAAAATAGAACTCTTTGGCCATAATGACCATCGTTATGTTTGGAGGAAAAAGGGGGAGTCTTGTAAGCCGAAGAACACCATCCCAACTATGAAGCACGGGGGTGCAGAATCATGTTGTGGGGGGGTGCTTTGCTGCAGGAGGGACTGGTGCACTTCACAAAATAGATGGCATCATAAGGGAGGGAAATCATGTGGATATATTGAAGCAACATCTCAAGACATCAGTCAGGAAGTTAAAGCTTGGTCGCAAATGGGTCTTCCAAATGGACAATGACCGCAAGCATACTTCCAAAGTTGTGGCAAAATGTCTTAAGGACAACAAAGTCAAGGTTTTGGAGTAGCCATCACAAAGCCCTGACCTCAATCCTATAGACAATTTGTGGGCAGAAATGAAAAAGCGTGTGCGAGCAAGGAGGCCTACAAACCTGACTCAGTTACACCAGCTCTGTCAGGAGGAATGGGCCAAAATTCACCCAACGTATTGTGGGAAGCTTGTGGAAGGCTACCCAAAATGTTTGACCCAAGTGAAACAATTTAAAGGCAATGTTACCAAATACTAATTGAGTGTATGTAAACTTCTGACCAACTGGGAATGTGATGAAAGAAATAAAATCTGAAATAAATCCTTCTCTCTACTATTATTCTGACATTTCACATTCTTAAAATAAAGTATCCTAACTAAACTAAGACAGGGAATCTTTACTTGGATCAAATGTCAGGAATTGTGAAAAACTCATTTTAAATGTAATTGGCTAAGGTGCATGTAAACTTCCGGCTTCAACTGTAGAAATAACAAAATATGCTGAAAAGCTGCTGTTGTTCAATGTAACCAGGTATAAAATCCCGACCTACGGTTCGGTTTGCAATGCTCCCACATAGGGAAATAGAGAATGTGAGAAGAATCCTGTGGCTTCACACTATTCGACATGGGAAATGTGGGTACCCGGGGTCCAAGTAGGGTACAAGTAGCTAGGTGTGAGGGAAAACAATTCATCACAGGTAAGCAGTGCCGATTTTAGCATGTAAATCTTGGTGGGGCAAGAAAAATAAACAATGTGGGATGCATGCCAGCAAAACCACTACTGTCGTGGAAATTTATCCTGAAGATAATTTTTTTCATTTCTTCAAACAATCATTTTAATTTTAATTTTTATTATTGCAATAATGAAGCGGTTCGACCCCACACCCTTGAGTGTTGGACCGAGTAACCTAACCTTTACACAAATGCAGAGTTCTTTATATAGCTGACACTAAGAATGCTTAGTCATGATTGGTTCAACCCCTCCCATGCAGACCCAGGAGCATCATAGGCCACTCTGGGTTCATCCTGTTATCTGCACGGGTTGTTGTCTTAACCCCACCCTGGCTTAGTTTCCCAGTTGCAAGGATGATTTTGAGACAATGATTGATTGTTCTACTCCTAAACTATCGCTAGTAAAACACATTATTGTCTATGCAATGCAGTCTTGAACTTATTTGTCAGCTCAAGCCATCTCTAGTGACCATACGCCCAGATTAGGGAACTAGAGTGGAGACCATAAAACACAGACACTAGTAGGACAATGTATTACTATTAGTAAAATATTAATTGTTAACCATTAATATGAAATAGATCAGGTAAATATGTCATTTTTCTCTCACACTACAACACTAAACAATACATTAATTGCACTAAACTGGGCCCACAAACTGGGCCTATATAAAGCTGTCTCAACATAAAGCCGTCTCTTACTACTGCTACACCTGCTTATCAGTGGACCCTTGTCTGGCAGGGAAACAGTTAATTCAGCCTTATTTATAACTGATATGGCTGACTTGCTTAAACAAATGTTGTTTCTAATGTCAATTTAGATGTACAAACTATGACATAAGGGGACAACGAGCGGTAATCCGTCATTTCGTTTAAGACATTAATGAGCGAGCTAGGATGGACGTAGTCAATACAACTATTTGTTTAGCACTTTTGAAATGTACAGCGACAGAATTCAGAACATTCAGAACACTCTTACTTTGTTCTCCCTGTACACCAAGTCAGAACCGTAGGATAAGTAAAAGGGTCATATAAGCACACAATGAAAGCTCTTACAAAATTTGATGATTACATTTTTCTAAATCAGGTTATAGGCTACATGTGTACCACCAAGTCAGAACATTAGGGAAATTAAGAGGGGTAAGAGACCAAATGATTAGGGTGAGGCACATACACTTAGTATTACTTTCTTAGCTACAGTATACATATCTCCCTGGCATATTGCATCATTTATGCAGCAGCATACAATACATTTTTGGACTCACCTTGTTGTGCTGTGCTCACTTGAACAGGAAGGTGGCACGGCGGTCCTTCCTGGGCCAACTTTGTCATTAAAGTCTGGCATTCTCTGGATTTATGGTGCTTTCAAGACAACTGGGAACAAAAAAAAAACTATGTTGAATCATGACGATGTTATTGATCTTTAGGCCGTAGCTCTAGAAAGAGGCCAGAGTTCCCGACTTACAATTCCAAGTTGGATGAACGTTCAAAACGTATTTCCCAGTTTGAGCTATTTTTTTCCCGGAATTCCCAGTTGTCTTGAACTCACTGAAGTCAAGTCAAGTTCTGCGTTACCAGTTGTAACCAGTCCAAAAACTTTATTTTTTGTTGCTAAAAATGTGTGGCTTAAAACAGGTGTCTGCCCCACTTGCCCTGATTGACGGGTCGCCACTGCAGGTAAGACATGTTTTTTTTTTAGTATAGTCCGTTTGTAACGCCGCTGTATAGTCCATTTTGTTTGTGTTGGTCTTGGCTAGCTTAATATTCCGGTCGGTAGCTAGCTAGCGCTCACTCACGTGGATGCTAGCACGTCATGAAAAGGGGCATGAGGGAAGCCCTACAATATAACATTTTTCTAAATAGCGTTGTACTTTTCTTAAATGTACCTTTGTAATTGACTAAAACAATCAGACAACAAAAAATGTGCATTTGAAAAAACTTTTGCTGTGAGCCAGTGGGGTAAACTAGGCAACCACAGGTTGTTTTCCCCACAGGCGCCCAGGACCGCCATGTTCTATCTAATACCGAATGGGACTATGCTTTAATAATGGCAGGAAATGGTTACCTTCCGCTGCTTACAGTTCTGTCCCCTTTAGCAGTATTTACATCCGAAATGGCACCCTACTCCCTATATAGTGCACTACTTTTGACCAGGGCTATGGTCAAAAGTGTTGCACTTTTTTGCAACCATTGAAAAGGCCACAGAGAGAGATGGGCCCTGAGTGGGTTGTTAGTGAGGGTACTAGATCCTTCATAGAACAGTACAGAAAGTGCAGGGAGAGGGATAGAAAATATAGCTCATCAATAATTTATCCAGGGAGAACATTATAAATAGTGTATGAAATGTGGAACAGGGAGAGTGCTGCGTTTGATCCCTGGTGTTCAGAGAGAGAGTGTGTGTGCGTGTGCGTGTGTGTTGGTGGATGGTGTGTGTGTGTGTGTGTGCGTGTGTGTGTGTTGGGGGATGGTGTGTGTGTGTGTTGGGGGATGGTGTGTGTGTGTGTGTTGGGGGATGGTGTGTGTGTGTGTGTTGGGGGATGGTGTGTGTGTGTGTGTTGGGGGAGGGTGTGTGTGTGTGTGTGTGTGTGTGTGTGTGTGTGTGTGTGTGTGTGTGTGTGTGTGTGTGTGTGTGAGAGAGAGAGAGAGAGATGCTGTTTCACTAGCGTCAGGGCATTTATTTTGGTCACTGTCAACATCACCCCTAGTGTGTTGGGGCTTCACGTGCACAGTGATAATGGGACATATGAAGTACTTCATCCATTGAGTGCTTGGGGTTTTGTAGAGCTATGACGACTTAGGCCAAATATGTGTGATGACACTCCCTGCAGGTCACTATCTCTATTTCTGTCCATCTCAGACCATTAGACACCATTTTGTAAGAACTCCTCCTATCCATGCTGATTGAAGATAAAAACCGGCTTTGTTTTAAGTGTTCCTCGTTTAATTAGCTGAATAATTTTGCACGCCCAATTTTTCAGTTTTTGATTTGTTAAAAAAGTTTGAGATATCCAATAAATGTCGTTCCACTTCATGATTGTGTCCCACTTGTTGTTGATTCTTCACAAAAAAATACAGTTTTATATCTTTATGTTTGAAGCCTGAAATGTGGCAAAAGGTCGCAAAGTTCAAGGGGGCCGAATACTTTCGCAAGGCACTGTATGTGTGTTTGTGTGGGTGTGTGTGTGCGTGCATGAGTGAGTGCATTTGTGCTAAGGTGCAGAGAGTCAGTGCAGGTTGTCAGTCCAGTTCAATGTTCAGCAGTCTGAAGGCTTGTAGACAGAAACTGTCTCGGAGCTTGTTGGTATCAGACCTCATGCTCCGATACCGTCTGCCTGACGATAAAGGAGAGAACAGCTCGTGGCTGGGTTGTGTGGGGTACTTGATGATGCTGTGCACCTTCCTCGGGCACTGTTTCAAGTAGATGTCCTGGATGGGTGGGAGCACGGTCCTAGTGATGTACTGGGCCATCTTGACCACCCACCGGAGGGCCTTGCGGTCATGGACGGAGCAATCCCCGTACCAGACCGTGATGCAACCAGCTCTCGATGGTGCAACGGTAGTATTAGGAGAGGACTCGGGGCAGCTTGATGAATTTCTTCAGCTGCCTTAGGAAGTAGAGACTCTGTTGTTCTTGGTCCTTTGATACCAGTGGTGGCTGGTGAGCGGACATGTCAAAGGACAGGCTAATCACAATGGCTGGAATGGAATAAATACAGTATATATTGAACATATGGAAACCATGTGTTTGATACCTTTTCCATTTCAGCCAATACGACGAGCCTGTCCTCCTATATCTCTGCCCGCCAAGTGAAACCTAGGTACAGTATTCAATCTAAATCACCAAGACACGGTGGCTATGATCAGTCCACTCCTTTGTCTGGGCTCTTCTTTGGCCCTCCATGGCCCCTGAGTGGCCCTTGTGATATCCAGGCAGAGACCCCTGTAGCCAGTGGCTGTATTCAAATAGAAACACTAGTCTAGCACAATACTTAGAATTAAGGCATTGTAATAGATATGGATTGTGGTATGCTAGTATGGTCATTGGAACCTAGTGGGTGTGTGGCTGCAGCCTGGCATGCCGACTGACCCGGGGATTACTGACCCTCTGCCCAGCCAATTGATTTGCCTCTTGTAGTTCAGGGATTATGGCTGTGTAAAAGAGCCTGGGACTGCCAGGAACTGCTCACTGCTCACACAGACACACGCACGGCACGCACGCATAATGTAACACGCACTCTCGCTTGCTAATTTTGTTTCCCATGGACCCCCCCCCCCTCCTCCTCCATCCCCTAAAATACACAGGAGTGCCTAACTGTGACAGAGCAAATATGAACAGTCTAGTAGGTGTAGACTAGACAAAGGGGGAAGAGGGTTACCCTCTGTCATGCAGTCTCAGTGGAACACATTAGCTCACAGATTGATCTTTCTCTTTCAGTAAATATCAAGCTCGTCCACACGGTAAGGCTGTGTCTAACATACATTCTAGGCCTCTATAAGACATAGACACTAAGCAGACATAGACACAAAGGATATTTGCAGTAACACAGTCGTTTAGCCTACAGTATAACATTTGGTCCTGTGTCGAATATACATTTGACATAAGACATAAAATAGATAATACATATATAGTTGTAGGAAATAACACAGCTCCTTGACATACATTTCTATTTTTATGAACGACATTATGAGCAACATTAAATGCTCCTTTAGGGGTGGCAGGTAGCCTAATGGTTAGAGCGTTGGGCCAGTAACCGAAAGGTTGCTGGATCGAATCCCCAAGCTGACAAGGTAAAAATCTGTCGTTCTGCCCCTGAACAAGGGGCAGGCCGTCATTGCAAATAAGAATTTGTTCTTAACTGACTTGCCTAGTTAAATAAAGGTTAAATGAAATAAATATAGCCTCCACTCCTCGTCCTAACTAGGCCACAACGTTGACTAAGACCGAAGATTCCCATTCGCCCACAGCTATGCTGCCTCCTGCCACAGTCGCACAATGCTCCAATTTAGCTTCGTCTCCATCACGACTGGCATGTGAAGACCTTGATAACACACCAGCCGTTCTCACATGATAGAACATGCCTGGACACGCCTGGCCATGGCACAACATGGCTACATCCCAAATGTCTTCTGTAAAGCAGTGCACAATATACGGAATAGGGTGCCATTTGGGAGGCAGGCCCATGGCTTCTGTGTTGTCACAAAAAAAGCAAACAATGGAATGATAGCGGAGCATGCCAGAACATTTGGGAGCATGTCGGAACATGCCCGGAACATTGGGGAGCATGCTAGATCGGGAAGTGTTGCTGCCTGGGTGATGGCACTAGCTAGGCTCTCTTCCACAAGAGGCCCATACTGAGCCAGATGGCTCCTGGCGTGTTGGCACCGTCCATCCAGGCCTATGCCCAGCCTGCCTGGTCTCTCTCATAGGAAGTAGGGAGAGGGGCTGAGGGGGTGATGAAACACCAACGCAGAGCAGACCCCCCACATCCTACCTCGGCAGCATGGAGCCAGTGTGTGTTTCCATCACTACCGTAAGGCACTCACACACGTTCGCGTGCGAACCCCCTCAGCCAAATTAATGGAATCGGCTATTTCAGCCACACCCGTTGCTGACAGGTGTATATAATCGAGCACACAGCCATACAATCTTAATAGACAAACATTGGCAGTAAAATGACCCGTAATGAAGTGCTCAGTGACTTTCACCGTGGTACCGGTGGGTGCCACCTTTCCAACAAGTCAGTTAGTCAAATTGTGGAGTGGTGTAAAGCCCACCGCCATTGGACTCTGGAGCAGTGGAAACGCGTTCTCTGGAGTGATGAATCACGCTTCGCCATCTGGCAGTCCGACGGATTAATCTGGGTTTGGCGGATGCCGGGAGAATGCTACCTGCCCGAATGCATTGTGCGCACTGTAAAGTTTGGTGGAAGAGGAATAATGGTCTGGGGCTGTTTTTCATGGTTCAGGCTAGGACCCTTAGTTCTTAGTTCCAGCAAAGGGAAATCTACAGCATACAATTACATTCTAGACGATTCTTTGCTTCCAACTTTGTGGCAACAGTTTGGGGAAGGCCCTTTCCTGTTTCAGCATGACAATGCCCCCGTGCACAAAGCAAGGTCCATACAGAAATGGTTTGTCGAAATCGGTGTGGAAGAACTTGACTGGCCTGCACAGTTCCCTGACATGAATCCCATCGGACACCTTTGGGATGAATTGGAACCCTGACTGCGAGCCAGGCCTAATCTCCCAACATCAGTGAATGACCTCACTAATGCTCTTGTGGCTGAATGGAAGCAAGTCCCCACAGCAATATTCCAACATCTAGTAGAAAGCGTTCCCAGAAGAGTGGAGGCTGTTATAGTAGCAAAGGGGGGACCAACTCCATATTAATGCCCATGATTTTGGAATGAGATGTTCAACGAGCAGGTGTCCACATTCTTTTGGCCATGCAGTGTAGACAAAGGCATGTGCTAACGGATATGGGCACGCACACGCGAATGCCAGCTGCACATATCCATGCGCACACACACACACACACACACACACACACACACACACACACACACACACACACACACACACACACACACACACACACACACACACACACACACACACACACACAGGCGTCAAATTAAGCCCCATAGAGAGCTCTCCTGCATGGCTCTGCTATGCCAAATGAAAAGGATGAGCATGAAGTCATACTATCTCCCCACTGGGACCATGGGTTTAGCTGGCCTGCCTAATTCTCCAGTGATGATGAGACAGACTAGATCCCAAATGGCATCCTATTCCCCATATAGTACATTACTTTTGACCAGAGCCCTATGGGCCTTGGTGAAAAGTAGTGCACCACATAGGGATTAGCAGTGCCATTTAGACCTCACACAGACAGCATCTTCTGAACCATATTTTATCAGCAACGTAATTAGCTTCCATCTTAACTATACACCATTAATAGCATTACAAGGCATTGATCTAGTGCACTGTGTCCCTGGCCTGGGTCATATTCATTAGTGCAAACTGTACCGAACCGTTTTGCAATGAGAATTTGAGTTTGTTATTGGACAAGTTCAGCTAGTCCCTCCCTGTGTCCGTGCATTTTCTTCGGTTTGGTGTGTAGGGGGTGCACATCACAATCACATCAGTGCATTATTGTGCCTGGCGGTCACACTCTTTATTTCTCTGTTTATCTCCCTTCTCCATCTTGCTGGTCGTTTGTTTCTCTGTATCTCTCTGTTGCTGTTCGTCTGGGTGTATCAGCTCCTCTCCTCTGCTCTTTCCATGTCTTCTCTCGTTCCCCTCTCTCTCTCTCCCTCCCCCTGTCTCCCCGCCTCAGTAGGAGGCTGCTTGCCGTTGACACATTGATTGAATTGCCAATTACTGCCGGTTGAATTGCTTGCAGTTGTTGTTGCAACATGAGCACTCAGCCCTCCTGATGCCCACACTGTTGACTGTTGATTTAGCAGCAACAGCTCAGAGAGGCAGCAGTTAGGACCTGCTACACATGGGAGGACGGAGGAGGCTTGTATGTGTGGTGTATGTGTCGGAGAAAGAGACGAGGAGAGGTAGAATGGGGGGGGGGCAGGAGAGAGAGATGGGGGGGAGTGAGAGAGAGAGAGAGAGAGGGGGAAGAAAGAAGAGAATAGAAGTGGTAGAGTGAGAAGGATGATGTAGGGTGACCTAATAGGCCAGGGTGTTGGCGCTTGTAATCCGTGTTAAGGGAATACTGCTATCCCCATTGAGCATGGTGCTTAACCTCAACACACCATTGTAAAGATCCACCCACACAAATACATGTCACCGGAGAATAGTCTGGAGTGAGCCTTGTAAGATGATTAAGCAGGGCAACAATGCTGAAAACAATGCATTAAATGTCTGATGAGTGAGTCAGAAGCCCATTCTGATTTAAAGGAGAAATTCACTATTTAGGTCCCCAATCTGTATTTTGTATGTCAATTTACCACACCAGAAATTGATTTCCTGAGCCTCATTCTGGAGTTCCGGGGCGTCCCATAAACACGAACAAAGACTGCAAAAACACACAAATACATCTTATTACAAATGGCAAAGCTCTCAGTATCGTGATGCAGGTCTCTAGATGGTGTACGCACAACATTTTGTCATACTGGACTTTATCCACAACGTTCTAGTCCATTTTGTTGAAGTCAACTGATCATTTCTGGCGTGTGCATATTGGCCCTTGTCAACAATGCAGAGAGAGAGATAATAGAGAAATAATAGAAAAGTAAAACACGTAATAATACAAGTAATAATAGATACACAATTCAAACACTTATCAAGAGAACATCCCTGGTCTTCCCTGCTGCATCTGATTTGTCGGACTCATTAAACACAAATGCTTTGTCTATAAATGATGTTTGAGTGTTAGTGTGCCCCTGGCAATTCGTCAATAAAAAAAAAACAAGAAAGTGGTGCCGTCTGGTTTGCTTAATATAAGGAATTTTAAGTGATTTACACTTTTACTCTTGATACTTAAGTTCATTTTAGCAATTACATTTACTTTTGGTACTTAAGTATATTTAAAACCAAACACTTTTAGACTTTTACTCAAGTAGTATTTTACTGGGTGACTTTCACTTTTTACTTCAGTCATTTTCTATTAAGGTATTTTTACTTTTACTCAGGTATGACAATTGAGTAATTTTTACAGCATACATATAACTAGGAATAAAGTTACACATCGTAAACAGTAGCAGCAGCGTATTTGATGAGTCAAAAAAGGGTCAATGTAGATAGTTATCCGGACTAACTATTTAGCAGTCTTATGGCTTGGGGGTAGAAGCTGTTCAGTGTTCTGTTGGTTCCAGACTCGGTGCATCGGTACCACTTGCCGTGTGGTTGTAGAGACAACAGTCTATGACTTGGGTGGCTGGAGTCTTTGACCATTTTTAGGGCCTTCTCTGACAACGCCTGGTATAGTGGCCCTGGATGGCAAAGAGCTCGGCCCCAGTGATGTACTGGGCCGTACGCACTACCCTCTATAGCTCCTTGCGGTTAGAGGCCAAGCAATTGCCATACCAAGTGGTGATGCAGCCAGTCAAGATGCTCTCAATGGTGCAGATGTAGAACTTTTTGATGATCTGAGGGCCCATGCCAAATCTTTTCAGCCTCCTGAGGGGGAAGAGGTGTTGTTGTGCCCTCTTCACAACTGTGTTGGTGTGTTTGGATCATGATAGATCCTTAGAGATGTGGACACAGAGGAACTTAAAGCTCTCGACCCGCTCCACTACAGTCTGTCGATGTGAATGGGGGCGTGCTCGGCCCTCCAATTTCTATAGTCTACAATCAGCTCCCTTGTCTTGCGGACGTTGAGGGAGAGGTAGTTGTACTGGCACCACACTGTCAGGTCTCTGATCTCCTCCCCATAAGCTGTCTCATCATCGTTGGTGATCAAGCATACTGCCGCTGTGTCATCAGCAAACTTAATGATGGGGCCGGAGTCGTGTGCGGTCATGCAGTCGTGGGTGAACAGGGAGTGTTAAGGGTCAGCATAGCGGATGTGTTGTTGTCTCCCCTCACCACCTGGGGACGGCCCGTCAGGAAGTCCAGGATCCAGTTGCAAAGGTGGGTGTTCAGTCCCAGTGTCCATAGCTTAGTGATGAGCTTGGAGGGCACTATGGTGTTGAACACTGAGCTGTAGTCAATGAACATTATTCTCACGTAGGTGTTCCTTTTTTCAAGTGGGAATCTGCAGTCTGGAATACAATAGAGATTGCAAGAGATTGTACACATTGGCAGATACAAGAAAGATGGCAGTAAACAAATAAAAAACAAATGAATGAGAAAGGGAGATATAGAAAGGGAAGGGAATGGTGATGAGCCATTGTTGGAAGGTTCTTCAAAGGATTCGGAATGCGCCATCTGCCTCCATGAATCCAGTGTAGACACCGGTGGGTGAGGGGTACTTGTTGTGGATGGTGATGACGACGCAACTGGGTAACACTCGTCTCTGACCACGTCAAAGTCATTCGCCTTTCAATCCACATTCCAAGACCACTGTAAACCACAAGTCTATATTTCACCCCCCCCCAAAAAAAAATAAAAAATAAAATAAACATGTTAGCTAGCGGTGCGAAAGCAGGATAAAATGATGTTGAACATAAGGGTGACTGATTAGATATTTGACACAGGCTATGAATACTGCAATGCTGGGAAGTCTACTTATCACACACAAACTATCGGTACTTACTTTATTGACAGCTGACCATTGGGTCCCTCTGGCTAAGTTCTCTTCTTCCAGTTTATTTTTGGCACATGGAAAAAAGTTTCTACAACTGTTGGGTTTATGAGAGCTGGAAAGTCATTGTAACTGGTTACACAGAGTAGGGTGGGCTCGCGTGTCAACGTTGTCTCGTCGCTGGACAATTCTAGATTTTCCAAGGCTGGTATAAGCAGGTCCATCTCCCTGCAGCGAAGACGGTTGTCTTCAGTGGGCATCGCTTGGCATTACCCACAGGTACACCATCATTTCCCAGATGTCCTGAGTCAGGCCTTAGCTGCTGGTTGAATATGTGCCTGAGCCGCTGCCTGCTCCATCTCTCGCTCTCTCCTTTCTCTGTCATCTTCCATTTGTTTAAGATCCTCGTCTGTGTATTCCGGTTCAAATAAATATGGCTCGCCTGCAAATTCGAACATTTCCTCCTAGTATTCGTAGTCGAACATGTTGGTAATGGAGTAGTTTGAAAGAAAATATTATGAGCTAGCTTGTTAGATTAGCGACCGGCAGCTAGGTAGCAGCTCTCCGCATGTGTATTTCTCACCGTAAAGCATGGAGGAGGAGGTGTTATGGTGTGGGGGTGCTTGCTGATGACACTGTCTGTGATTTATTTAGAATTAACCAGCATGGCTACCACAGCATTCTGCAGTGATACGCCATCCCATATGGTTTGGGATTAGTGGGACTATCATTTGTTTTCAACAGGACAATTACCCAACACACCTCCAGGCTGTGTAAGGGCTATTTTACCAAGAAGGAGCGTGATGGAGTGTTGCATCAGATATCCTGGCCTCCAAAATACCTCGACCTCAACCAAACTGAGATGGTTTGGAATGAGTTGGACCGCAGAGTGAAGGAAAAGCAGCCAACAAGTGCTCAGCATATGTGGAAACTCTTTCGAGACTGTTGTAAAAGCATTCCAGGTGAAGCTGGTTGAGAGAATGCCAAAATTGTGCAAAGCTGTCATCAAGGCAAAGGGTGGCTATTTGAAGAATCTCAAATATAAAATATATTTTGATTTGTTTAACACTTTTTTGGTTACTACATGATTCCATATGTGTTATTTCATAGTTTGGATGTCTATATAGTAAAAATAGTAAAAATAAAGAAAAACCCTTGGATGAGTAGGTGTTCTAAAACTTTTGACTGGTAGTGTACATGTTTGTGGATCAAGTTCGGTATGACACAATTTAATTTGTACAGCGTGTAAAGACCTGCATCATGATACTGAGAGCTTTGCTGTTTGTTAAATGATGTATTTGGGTGTTTTTAGAGCCTTTCTACATGTTTCTGGACACCCTGGATCTCCAGAATGAGGCTCAGAAAGTAAATTGCTGGTGGAGTATGTTTCTCAAAAACAAGTGAAATTGCAAAGAAAAACTGTCTGGAATCTACAAAATGCCATTTACATCAAAAATACAGATTAGGGTCCTAAATAGTGAAATTCTCCTTTAAGGTGGCACTTTGTTTATGTGTAACAATTACAGGCCTGGGCATCTCCAGTCCTCGGGGGCCTGATTGGTGTCACACTTTTGCCCCGGCCCCAGCTAACACACCTGACTCCAATAATCAACTAATCATGATCTTCAGTTAAAAACGCAATTAGTTTAAATCAGGTGTGTTTGCTAGGGATGGGGGAAAAGTGTGACACCATTCAGGCCCCCGAGGAATGGAATTGCCCAGGCCTGCGGGTACAGGAATAATTAAGATGGATTCAACAGCACTGCACTAAATATTTATCATTTCAGGTCCATTTAAACCAGTCCACCTTAAATCTGTTTTATTTTTATTTTTATCCTGCCCTCCCCTGTTCCTAGCGTGATTTGGGCTTGGCCAATAAAAACAAGTGTGGTGACAACAGGAAGTGGAGGTGTCAAACAACTGTGACAGCTTCCTGTGTGGATTAATGTGGCACCCAGCACATATGTTTACTGGTTTTGGAGGAGCTTAAAAGCCAACCCCCGACTCTGCTCTGTGGCCTTTGTGTTGGGAGATCGGCAGGCAGGGGGCTCAAAGCTGGCTTATCCAGGAGACTTCCACACAGCATCTCTACTGTATGCCAAGGATTTGCTTGGTTATTCGTTTGGTATTAGGGGGTGGTTTTTTAGTCTACAGATACTGCAGTGGTCTATATCTAAGGGCTGGTTTGATTTCTCATTGGATGCTGTGGACTGTAGACATACATTTTTTATGAGATGACTGGGTGGTCAGCCTCTAGCTGTGCTGAGGTCTCTCTGCCCTGCAGCAATATAAGCTCTCTGTTGATGAATATAATGTACTTTCCAGAGAGCCACTGACCATATTGAACTCTGGTTACCTCTCCTCTCTGGTTCTTTTCCATGGTCCTCCTGTTCTGAAGATGCCCTTCATTCCTTATTTCCCTCTTTCGGTTTCTCTCTTTCGGTTTCTCTCTCTCGGTTTCTCTCTCTCGGTTTCTCTACCTCTGTTTCTCTCTCTCTCTCTCTCTCTCTCTCTCTCTCTGTGTGTCTGATGAGGGATGGAGAGCCTATAAGGAATACTCTGCGTTGGCTTAATCACCTCTTCACTACTCATCATCGTCAAGGCCTGGTGGCTGTGCTAACAAGCTCCAGCGATGCTCCAGGGGCCCCTTGCTGCGCCGTGTCTCTCCCTGCTGTCAGAGGCTCAGAGGTGGGGTGGACCAGGTCCTCCACCCCCTCTTCCACGTTGAGTCCCCTTGTCTCTCCACATCATTCACCTCGTTTGCACTCCTCTTCCGCCTGCACTGTTCCCCAAAGCACCTCAGACATGTGACTGTACACCCACTAACTCTGGCATTAGTACCGAGAGAAAGGAGGAGAGGAGGAGGAGTGTGCAAGAGAAAGGAGGAGAGGAGGAGGAGTGTGCAAGAGAAAGGTCAAAGGAAAGTGTGAAACAATGCAAAAAACAAATGTGGTATCTTTGAAGAATCCTTTTTGGTTCCAGGTACCTGGAACCAAGAAGTGTTGTACCTAGGGCCATGTTGTTGTTGGTTCTATTTATCTATTTAGCCTGAATCCAAAGTGATATGCTCTGTTTCACCATTGTTTCACTTCACAATACAGAGCATATCTTTTTGGATTCCAGGCTACTATCCAGCAGCACTCAGCCAAGAGTACATGTCCTCCCACAGCCTCCCACAGCTCCCATTAGTAGAAGCACTACAGCTCCCACAGTGAGAGAGACCACAGAGCTCACTCAGTGGAAATAGACATCCATTGGGATAATTATTGTTAGGCCTTTTAAACGTCACAGGGCTAGATTCTGTGTCCCAAATGGCACCATATTCCCTTTATAGTGCACTACTTTTGATCAAGGCCCATAGGGAACCCGGGTGCCATTTGGAACACACAATAGTATCAGTGGGTTGGACTGGGGGCATTTACAATAGATCATTGTGTCACTGTAAGAGAACAGTCTTTTTTATAGAAGCAGTGAACCGACCTCTATATATACGCCTCTGTGCTGGAGCTTTACGATTAAGTCGCTTTGTCTCTTACTGTAAAGTTCAATCCAGGTTTAGAGAGAGGCAGGTAGGCTATGCCGCTCTGCATGTTCTTCTGTTTGAAGGCTTGGGTACTGCAAGCTCTTTTTAGAGGAAGATGAAATATTAATAGGTAGATTAGTGAGATCACAGGGCTTTTTTGGTGCACGTTTAATAAGAGATACCACTGAAGGTACAGTAGGGATTACGCATCAGCGCTAGCAGGACAGACCCAGCGGGCGAAACTAGTCGAAACTGGTTGAAATGACCTCATTACACAACCACAAACTGATATCACTATGATGTCATTTCATTCTGCTTTGCCCGCTGGTGAGGAGTGGTGTATTTTGGTATCTGACGTTAGCTTCCTGGACCACAGGTTAGAGTTTGACCTTTGAACCCTGGGTAGGTCCCCCTCACTTTCACTCCCTCGTTTAATTAACCCTTAGTGTCCAATCTGACCTCGCAGCTAGGCTCAGAAATTAGCGCGAATGAGCACGAACCAACAGAGCCACCATCTTGGATGCAGTTGGCCCAAATAGCCACCATGTTGGTTCTAATTTCAACCGTAAGATATTCCTTTGCCTGTTGTGTCATTCCCTAGGCCCAGGATCTGGGATCTGTCAGTAGATAAGCCCAAAGGACCACCATTCTGACTCTAATATGAGCCTGATGGACTCCGTTTAAAAAACATCTAAATTGAGGCCAGTTTCTGTATCCAGGCCCTAATGAGTGCCACTGAGTCAATGTGTCTGGAAAGTCAGAACAACAGTCTTTTTTTATATTGCTGTTCCGGCTCTAATGTGGACTGCTCTATTAATCAGTGTGATGTTGCTGAGAGATCAATGTCTGTCTGTCTCTCTCTCTCGCTCTCTCGCTCTCGCTCTCTCAGTGTGTTAAACGTGTTTTATAGTTAGTATGCACACTACATAGGGAATGGGGTTCCATTTGTGATATAGCCTATGTTCTGGTAACAGGTGCTACAACATTTGAGTAGAAATGTCAAGCAGTGTCTTTGAGCGTCTTTGTTAAACAAATACACACACACACACACACACACACACACACACACACACACACACACACACACACACACACACACACACACACACACACACACACACACACACACACACACACACACACACTCACTCACATGATTGATATAATAGATACTGCTAATACAGATGATTGCTTTGCTGAGAACTTCCTGGCCTCTCTGTCAGCATTTAATCACACCACATTCTGATTGGCCGGTGTGTAAATCTCCCTCAATTTGATTTGGCAGCATAAATTGTTCTCAACCCCCCTTTGGCCAGGACTTGCCACCATTAGAAGGGACTCCTTCAGCCCATGTGCTGACTGAAGGATTGCTAGAGTTGAAAAAGATATCCTGAGAGCAAGAGAAAGAGTGATGGCGAGGACAGGAGTAGGGAACGAGTGGAGGAGAGGATCTCTCCTTTTTTTCTAATTTGTCACGTAAAGATGAGGTTAAAGACGGAATGAGCAGAGAGTGAGATGTCCCCAGTACTTATCTGAGCTGACCCCCATGTGTCAGTGTGTGCATCATGCCGTGTGCTGCCTGACTCTGTGGCAAGGGGGGGTTAAACACTAATTAATCCTCCTTATACTCCCCGCAAACTAGCAGATTTGACAGATTGACCGTCTAACTAAGAGCATGAAATAAAGAGAAAACATGTTCTGTGTGTGTGTTGTGATCTGTGTGTGTCCGTGTGTTTACAGTATTAGTCTGTGTGTTGTTAATGAGAGAAGGGAAAACAGAGAGCGTGTAGAAATAGAGAGGGCTTTTGGAACACTCAGTCCAGAAACAAATAGCTCTTCCCACACTCCTCATCCTCGATCTCGCCTTCCTCTCTAATTAAATGGACACACAGTGTATCAAAATCAAATCAAATTGTATTTGTCACATGCGCCGAACACAACACCTTACCGTGAAATGCTTACTTACAAGCCCTTAACCAACGATGCAGTTCAAGAAATAGAGTTGGGTAAATATTTACTAAATAAACTAAAGTAATGAAATTAAAACAGTAACACAAGAAAATGACATAACAATAATGAGGCTATATACAGGGGGTACCAGTACTGAGTCATGTGTGGGGTTACAGGTTAGTCGAGGTCATTTGTCAAGTGACTATGCATAGATAAAAAAACAGCAAGTAGCAGCAGTGTAAAAAAAAGGGGCGGGTATCAATGTAAATAGTCCAGGTGGCCATTTGATGAATTGTTCAGCAGTCTTATGGCTTTGGGGTAGAAGCTGTTAAGGAGCCTTTCGGCCCGAGACTTGGCGCTCCTGTACCGCCTGCCTTGCGGTATCAGAAAGAATAGTCTATGACTTGGTTGAGTCTTTGACAATTTTTTGGGCCTTCCTCTGACACCGCCTAGTATATTGGTCCTCGATGTCCGGAAGTTTGGCCCCAGTAATGTACTGGGTCGTACGCACGATGCTCTCGATGGTACAGCTGTAGAACGTTTTGAGGATCTGGGGACCCATGCCAAATTCTTTCAGTCTCCCGAGGGGGAAAAGGTGTTGTCGTACCCTGTTCACAACTGTCTTGGTGTGTTTAGACCATGATAGTTCGTTGGAGATGTAGACACCAAGGAACTTGAAACTCACGACCCACTGGACTACAGCCCTATCGATATTAATGGAGGCCTGTTTGGCCCTCCTTTTCCTGTAGTCCATGATCGGCTCCTTTGTCTTGCTCACATTGAGGGAGAGGTTGTTTTCCTGGCACAACACTGACAGGTCTCTGACCTCCTCCCCATAGGCTGTCTCATCATTGTTGGTGATCAGGCCTACCACTGTTGTGTCGTCAGCAAACTTAATGGTGGTGTTGGAGTCGTGCTTGGCCACGCAGTCGTGGGTGAACAAGGAGTACAGGAGGGGACGAAGCACGCACCTCTGAGGAGCCCCAGTGTTGAGGATCAGCGTGGCAGATGTGTTGTTGCTTACCCTTAACACCTGGGAAGTCCAGGATCCAGTTGCAGAGGGAGGTGTTTAGTCCCAGGGTCCTTAGTTTAGTGTTGAGCTTTGTGGGTACTATGGTGTTGAACATTGAGCTATAGGCGATGAACAGCATTCTCACATAGTTCCTTTCGTCCCGGTGGGAAAGGGCAGTGTGGAGTGTGATTGAGATTGTGTTATCTGTGGATCTGTTGGGAGGGTATTCGAATTGGAGTGGGTCTAGGGTTTCCGGCATGATGGTGTTGATGTAAGCCATTACCACCCTTTCAAAACACTTCATGGCTACTAACGTGAGTGCTGTGGTGCGGTAATTATTTAGGCTGGTTACCTTCACTTTCTTGGGCACAGGGACTATGGTGGTCTGTTGGAAACTTGTAGGTTAATACAAACTCGGTCAGGAAGAGGTTGAAAATGTCAGTAATGACATTTGGTCAGTTTCTCCGCACATGATTTGAGTACACGTCCTGATAATACGTCTGGCCCAGCGGGTTTATGAATGTTGACCTGTTTAAAAGTCTCGCTCACATCACACAGTCGTCCGGAACAGCTGGTGCTCTCATGCATTCTACAGTGTTTCTTTCCTCAAAGCGAGCATAAAAGGAATTTAGCTCGTCTGGTAGGCTCACATCACTGGGTAGCTCGCAACTAGGTTTCCCTTTGTGGTCCGTAATAGTTTTCAAGCCCTGCCACATCCGTCGAGTGTCCGAGCCGGTGTAGTAGGATTCAATCTTAGTCCAGTATTGACGCTTTGCTTGTTTGATGGTTCGTCTGAGGGCGTAGCAGGATTTCTTATAAGCATCCGGATTAGTGTCCTGATCCTTGAAAGCGGCAGCTTTAGCTTGATGCGGATGTTGCTTGTAGTCCATGGCTTCTGGTTGGGATATGTAAGTTCGGTCACTGTGGGGACAACGTCGTTGATGCACTTATTGATGAAGCCGGTGACTGAGGTGGTATACTCCTCAATGTCATTAGATGAATCCCGGAACATATTGCAGTCTGTGCTAGCAAAACAGTACTGTAGCGCTGCATCCGTGTCATCTGATCACTTCCATATTGAGCGAGTCACTGGTATTTCCTGCTTTAGCTTTTGTTTGTAAGCAGGAATCAGGAGGATCGATTTTTGGACCGATTTGCCAAATGGAGGGTGAGGGAGAGCTTATATGTGTCTTTATGTGTGGAGTAAAGATGGTCTAGATTTTTTTCCCTCTGGTTGCACATGTTACATGCTGGTAGAAATGAGTTAAAATGGATTGAAGTTTTCCTGCATTAAAGTCCCCGGTCACTAGGAGCGCTGCTTCTGGATGAGCATTTTCTTGTTTGCTTATGTCCTTACACAGCTTGTTGAGTGCTGTCTTCATGCCAGCATCGGTTTGTGGTGGTAAATAGACGGCTACGAAGAATATGGACGACAACTCTCTTGGTGGATAGTGTGGTCTACAGCTTATCATGAAGTATTCTATTTCAGGTGAGCAATACCTCAAGACTTCTTTAATATTAGACATCGTGCACCAGCAGGTATTGACAAATAGACACACCCACACCCCTGCGATTTGAACCCAGGTCTGTGTACATCAGGAAGAAGAGTGGGCTCTGGTCTGGAGGATGACTGGGGTTTAATGTGTAGATAGTGGAAACACATGTTTTTTAGACATGATCCAGACATGTTTTTTCAAGGAAAAAAGGAGACAGACCGGTCATCCTCAGTGTGTCCTGTCCAGGGTTGCATAATTCCACAAATGTTCTACAAATTCCCAGGTTTTTGAGAAATCCTTATTCCCTCCTGTATGTGGGAATCTTCCAACCAGGATTTCTGGAAATGTTGGGCCCCTAGTCAAGTCTTGTCCCATTTCAGTGATGTCAGTACTATGGGACCCTGTCTGTGCTGTGTCTGTACTGCAAGCTGTGGAAGCGTCCCCATCCATGTACAGTTGTGTCGGGGACAAAGTTGTCAGTGCTGAGAGTTAGACAGTCATGTTAGTCAAGACACTGTGTTGTAAACACTGCCCTGTCTGTGGTGAACGACAGTCACGGCGCTGTCGGTTCTGATTGACAGACACGGCGCTGTCGGTTCTGAATGACAGACATGGCGCTGTCGGCTCTGAATGACAGACACGGCGCTGTCAGCTCTGAATGACAGACACGGCGCTGTCAGCTCTGAATGACAGACACGGCTCTGTCAGTTCTGAATAACAGACACGGCACTGTCAGTTCTGAATGACAGACCGGGTGCTGTCAGTCCCGAGGCGAACACAGATGGACAGAAGGAGTAAATAAAGAGCATAAAAACATGACCTGGCCCTACTTCCACCCTGCCTTTCAAGCCCCAGGAAAGAGTTACTGCACAGACACACTGTTAATGTCCGATGACAGACTGTTGTCCTGCAGCATTACTCTAACTCTGTCTCTGACTGTGACAGTTTGTTTCTGCTTGAAGAAATTGTGTCATATTCTATGGGTGTAGGCTTTATTAAAAAGGGTCAATACGCTGTTTATTTTTTGCAAAAGTCCAAGGTTCATGGAAGTGTGTTTTTTTTTGCTGTAGGAATTATGCCCTGTCAGATGGCTACTTCACGGGATGTTGGATAATATCCAACTGGGCACTTTCTCAAAGTTTGTGTCCTTTTGAGAACCGCCATTCAGTTAAAGATAACGGCTGTTGATTCATGGAGAGCTTGTCCACAAAAACCCTTTGTGAGGATGGTCTGCTCAGGTCCTGTATTTATAAAACCACTCAGAGTAGGAGTGCTGATCTAGGATCAGGTCCTCTAATCTTATTCATTATATTCTAAAAGACAAAACTGATCCTAGAGCATCAGCATTCTTACTCTGAGACAGTTTGTGAATACAGGCCTGCTCTGCTCAGTGATATAATCTGTCCAGATCTGAAATGCTATATTAAAAACTACTGTAACTGTAGGAGCATTCCATCCATCACTCCGATTAGTGGAGAGACAGGAAGTGATGTCAGGTGATCCCCCTCCCCCCCACCCTAAACACCTAAGTTGTTTGTACTCATTAGTACTCCTTCTGCAGTCCTCTAAAGGAGAAAGTTAATGAACAGTTCACAACACAGGTACATTCATGATATGCATATTAGTGGTAAGGGGAAAACATTTATATAATTGCACATCACAGTATTATTTTTGAACGTTATTATATCGATATTTAACTTTTGATTGTATTTGCTACTGTAGGTAGTGTTAGCTAGCGCTAGTAGGCTGGCTGTACCTGCACCAAATAGTTTTCAGCACTTTTATTTCTACGACTCATCAAGATGTGTTTTCTCATGGCTATCTCTTGTCTCTCTGCAGCAGACATATGGTGAACAATCTGTTTGGAACATCGAATCGCAATGTCGAATCGCAATACACGTAGAATAGTGAGAATCGCAGTACATATCGTATCGGTACCAAAGTATCGTGATGATATCATATAGTCAGGTCCCTGGTAATTCCCGGCCCTAATAAATATTCAGTGTTATATGATTATGATTGACGCCATTTAGTAGACGCTTTTATCCACAGTGACTTACAGTAGTGCTGCATACATTTTCTTATGATTGGCCCCAGTGGGAATCGAACCCACAACCCTGACACTGCATGCACCATGCTCATTGTCCTATACACATTCTCAAAAACCCCTTATATCATTGCATCAATGTATCAAATCACCTGTGAGGCCAAATAGATCTGACCATGTACTGTATGCAATGAGAGTTGTAAAGTATCGGATCTGCAGCGCTGTATCTCTATGCCTGGCAGTAGCTATGGCTCAGTCCCTCTGGCTGGCTCAGTGGATGATCCTTCATTTCCTCTGTAATCCTGCAGCCCTGGTCATGTGACGCTCATTGAAGGAGTCCCTGGGGATTAACCCACATACCTGCTGACTCGGCCTGACCTTGGCTGTGTTAGTGCTTGGGTGTGAAGCAGCATGACTGGGTGTGGCAGGCTGCAACCTTATAGCTAACACACACACACACACACACACACACACACACACACACACACACACACACACACACACACACACACGTCTGTTTTACTATCCTTGATTGATTGATGAATTCCCATTCAAAATCCTATTTTCCCTAACCCTAACCTTAACCCCAGAACCTACGCCTAACTATTAAACCTAACCCCTAACCCTAACCCTATTTAAACCTAAAATAGCCTTTTTCCTCGTGGGGACTGGAGAAAAGTGCTGTGAGGGTGTTACTGAATACCAGTGGTGGTCAGAACCACCAGATTTTCCAACAATTGTTTACAGACAGATTATTTCACTTTTAATTCACTGTATCACAATTCCAGTCTGAAGTTTACATACACTAAGTGCCTTTAAACAGCTTGGAAAATTCCAGAAAATTATGTAATGACTTTAGAAGCTTCTGATAGGCTAAATGACATAATTTGAGTCAATTTGAGGTGTATCTGTGGATGTATTTCAAGGCCTAGTTTCAAACTCAGTGCCTCTTTGCTTGATGTCATGGGAAAATCAAAAGCAATCAGCCAAAACCTCAGAAAAAATTGTAGACCTCCACAAGTCTGATTCATCCTTGGGAGCAATTTACAAATGCCTGAAGGTAGCACGTTCATCTGTACAAACAATAGTACACAAGTATAAACACCATGGGACCATGCAGCCGTCATACCACTCAGGAAGGAGACGCGTTCTGTCTCCTAGAGATGAACGTACTTTGGTGCGAAAAGTGCAAATCAATCCCAGAACAACAGCAAAGGACCTTGTGAAGATGCTGGAGGAAACGGGTACAAAAGTATCTATATCCACAGTAAAACGAGTCCTATATCGACATAACCTGAAAGGCCGCTCAGCAAGGAAGAAGCCACCGTTTCAAAACCGTCATAAAAAAGCCAGACTGTGGTTTGCAACTACACATGGGGACAAAGATCAAACTTTTTGGAGAAATGTCCTCTGGTCTGATGAAACAAAAATAGAACTGGCCATAATAACCATCATTATGTTTGGAGGAAAAAAGGGGAGGCTTGCAAACCGAAGAACACCATCCCAACCGTGAAGCACGGGTGTGGCAGCATTATGTTGTGGGGGTGCTATGCTGCAGGAGGGACTAGTGCACTTCACAAAATAGATGGCATCATGAGGGAGGGAAATTATGTGGATATATTGAAGCAACATCTCAAGACATCAGTCGGGAAGTTAAAGCTTGGTTACAAATGGGTCTTCCAAATGGACAATGACCCAGAGCATACTTCCAAAGTTGTGGCAAAATGGCTTAAAGACAACAAAGTCAAGGTATTGGAGTGGCCATCACAAAGCCCTGACCTCAATCCTATAGAAAATCTGAAAAAGTGTGTGCGAGCAAGGAGGTCTACAAACTTGACTCAGTTGCACCCGCTCTGTCGGAAGGAATGGTACAAAATTCACCCAACTTATTGTGAGAAGCTTGTGGAAGGTTAACCAAAATGTTTGACCCAAGTTAAACAATTTAAAGGCAATGCTACCAAGTACTAATTGAGTGTATGTAAACTTCTGACCCACTGGGAATGTGATGAAAGAAATAAAAGCTGAAATGAATCAATCTCTCTACTATTATTCTGACATTTCACATTCTTAAAGTAAAGTGGTGATCCTAACTGACCTAAGACAGGGAATTTTTACTGGGATTAAATGTCAAGAATTGTGAAAAACTGAGTTAAAATGTATTTGGCTAAGGAGTATGTAAACCCCCGACTTTAGGTGCACACAGGTCGAGAGAAACATTTGAGGTGACAGACAGTGACACATGGACAGTTACGTTCAATACCGCCTTGCACACTCTTGCCTGAATCTACCTGATATAGGGTGTAATCATTAGTCCAAGAGTTACAAACAAGAGATTATTTTGGACAAATTCAGGTGTGTTTATCCCCATTTTGTTCTGTTTTACAGAAACGTTTTTCTACGGAATCGGCGGAATGAATACACCCCTGATCATGTGTAGGCACAGTTCACTTTCATAGCAGCCACGTTGTATTCCTTCTCCCATCAATGCGCTCTCCTCCCTTCACCTCCTCCCTTCACTTGTGGACTTCAGTGCACAACACATCAGCTGTTTGTGACCAGGTGAAAAAACCTTTCCAAGCCAAACCTCTGCACACAACCTACATCTTTGTCACCATAGCTAAAGTAACGTCATAGTCAGCATAGCTAATAGAACTAACGTGTTTTGTAACCCGCTACAATCATGCAGTAACGTTGCAGTGTACAGTCAGCAAGCAGTTACACTGGCGGGCCCCGGTGGCAATAAATGAGTAAAACCAAAAGCTTACCTTGGAAGTGTTCCAGTGCTGTGTTGGATAGTCATAGCCAGCTAGCTAACATACCATCCCTGTGTTTGAGCAGGGTGTTTCAGTAGACTAACCTAGCTAGCTGCATTTGCTTGCTAAGTAAGTGAAACTGAAAGTAAGAAATAAAAGACTTTCTCTCTCTTGCTTCTCCTTCATTTTGAAAGAAATTAATTTGTTAAACTGTTGAACTACTGTCTTTCTCTCTCTTTGAATCCACTACTCACCACATTTTATGCACTGCAGTGCTAGCTAGCTGTGGTTTATGCTTTCAGCACCAGATTAATTCTCTGATCCTCTGATTGGGTGGACAACATGTCAGTTCATGCTGCAAGCGCTCTGATAGTCTATGGATGGGGGTGTGGAGCATAAGCCTACTAGGTTTTGCAAAATAGTGTGATTCAATTGGTGACGTGATTATATGTCGTATAGTTTTGTCTAATATGATAACTTTTTTAATGTTTTACCATCTTTATTTTTAGGAAATTCACTGAGGACGGTCCTCCCCTTCCTCCACTCAGGGGCCTCTACTGCTGAATACTACTATTGTGATGACAGAGTAGTGATAGGATCCCACTGTTTGCTGAGTCCGCTCTGTGTGTGTGTGTGTGTGTGTGTGTGTGTGTGTGTGTGTGTGTGTGTGTGTGTGTGTGTGTGTGTGTGTGTGTGTGTGTGCGTGCGTGCGTGCGTGTGTATACGTGCGTCCGTGTGTGTGTATACGTGCGTCCATCTGCCTGTGTGTGTGCCCGTGTGTGTGTGTGTGTGACACATTTCCCCAGTACCCTAAGGCTCACCCAGTCTCACCTGGCTGGCAGTGGGGCCCCCTGCTCTGCTGACGTTAATAATTCACAGTGACCCTGGGCCACACTAACCTTCACTGTTCAACGCCAGCCATTTAGTATCACCTGGCTGCTTCTCCTCTACTGAGCAGCATCATTATGATGACCAGCTACTACGCTGTGTACTAATGATGACCTCCATCTTTGTTTATTAATCATCATACAGTAGGCACTCAATCACAGTTGTTTGGTTGTTGTTTTTTTATGGTGAAGGTTAGGACAGGACAGGTTAGACACGGTCCCCTGGCCAGGCTGCGTTCCAAATGGTACACTGTTCCCTATGTAATGCACTACTTTTGACCTGTGCATTACATAGACGGGTTGGTTGTTTAGCAACAAAACCGAGGCGTGCGCAGCTATGGGTCAAAACAGACGGGGTTGGCTTAAACTGTTGACAACATGTCAACTTTGTTTTCGTTTGAAAACATAAATAATTGAAAACCGAAATAAAGTTGCGCAATGAGTCTCTCAAATACATTGTTACAGTGGTTGGTTAGCTAGCTAGCAAATTTGAGCCAGTAGCATAGATATGACATCAGTCAAAACACCTCAAAACAAGACAATGTATCAAAAACGAGCTAAAACTAACTGAAACGAGCCACTTACGATTGCCCACATGGCATTTTCTTGTCGTTGTTGCTAGCTATCTGGCCAGCCGGAATCACAACAACACACGGCCTTCTGGCCCATTGAAGCTCCCGACTCGTTTTTGCGATGTTCCCAGCCAACTCGTCAAGAGTGCCTTAAAGAGGGCATGCTGTAGGCCAGTGCTTTTCAATCCCTAGGCGTTTCTCCTAGGGGAACCCTAGGCGTTTCACAATTTTGTTGTTGCCCTGAACTAGCACACCTGATTCACCTAGTCAAGGGCTTGATGATTAGTTGACAGGTTGAATCAGGTGTGCTAGCTCTGGAACTGTTCAAATACATGTAACGGCTGGGTACATGTAACGGCTGTGGGTCCCCGAGGAGAGGTTTTAAAAATGCTGTTGTAGGAAACTCAGGGGAATAAAGAACAAAGCTGTTTGAGTGGGGTGAAAGTGGTTATTAATAGCTGTCAAGCGAGCACTTTTGTGAGTGACAAGTGACAGAAAGATATGAGGAGCGGGGCCAGAGGTGTGAAGTGAGAGAGAGAAAGAGTGGGAGAGAAAGAGAGAGGGAGAGAGAGAGGAGAAAAAGAGGGAGAGTTTATGTATATGTGTGTGACAGAGAGGGAGAGTGTGTGTGTGTGTGTGTGTGACAGAGAGGGAGAGTGTGTGTGTGAGAGAGAGAGAGAGAGAGAGAGAAGTAGAGAAAAGAAAGAACAAGACAACGAGAGAAAGAGGAGATGAATACATATTGACAATGACCACCTGAGAAATTCCTGGCCACTGGAGTGTGTTTTGGCATTTAATGACGGCTGACATTTCATGGTCCCAGTGTGTGTTCCTACACCCAGTAGAGAGAGCATGTGGGAGAGAAGGTCCTGCTGGGAACTGATTATCTGGCAGGAGTATCCTAGATGGCGGCGTCCCCATGACACCCTATTCCCTTATAGTGAACGGCCAGGGCCCATAGGTTTCTGGTCAAAAGTAGTGCACTATATAGGGAACAGGGTGCCATTTGAGACACATCCGATGTGTGTGTTTGAGATTTGGTGACAAATTCTGTGCCGGCCTGAGTAGGATTATTATATCATTATGATAGACTAAATTGATAGGTTTTTCTAGGCATTATGAAGGAATGTTGATTTGCACCTAATCTGTATGAATCTCACATTTCTATATGAGAACGTGTCAACAAGCAATTTGTGTGCCTGTGTGTGTGCCTGTGTGTGTCTTTGTGTATATGTGTCTGTGTATGTATTTGTATTTATTATGGATCCCCATTACAGCTACTCTTCCTGGGGTCCAGCAAAATGAAGGCAGTTAAATAAACATTACAATACATTCACAACAGATTTCACAACACATTAAGTGTTTGCCCTCAGGCCCCTGTGTGTGTTTGTGATGATCTGTGTGTGTCACTCACAGTAAGTATCCGTGTTTTGTCTGTCTCTGTGCGTTTCTGTTTGTATATTGGTGTTATGGTTGTGTGTGTTTCCCAGTCTTCCTGCCTCTCTTGATCTCCTTGTCTATGATTCAGATGAGACTGTGTCCTCTCTGGCTCCCTCCGTAGGTGACAAGTGTCGACGCTTCTATAACCTCCTGTACCCTTTCCCTTGTGTCTTCATTTGTGCTTCACACTTTCATCATTTCACATTTGCTGTTGACATTCTGATGACATTTCTGGTAGTTATGGGCTGCCCTGTCTGTCTTAAACACACATGTACAAACATGCATAGGCACACACGTTCCCATACACATACACACTCATGCAAGCGAACGCACGCACGCACGCACGCGCGCATGCACGCACTCAATGGTTCAATGACTAAGCAGATTCCTCTGTGAGTGTGAGGGGATCAATCGTGGTGACCTTTTTCCTTTGGATAACCTGCTGTTCTCAACCCCTGATTATTGCCGGCGGGGAAAGACTAGCTCTTCTGGCCCCAAGGACTGAACTCCGACCCTGCCGGGATGGAAGGACCTCTACCCATAGAATTTGAATATTAGAATGTATAACCACTAAGCATCCTGCTGTGGCTCACTCACTGTTTCCAGAACCACACAACTACAACTATGTTTCTCCAATTCTATTTATGTATGTCCAGAACCATTCATTGTGGCTGCAATAGATACTCTGCTACTGTACACTGAGTGTAGAAAGCATTAGGAACACCTTGACAAAGGCTGTCCAGGTGAATCCAGGTGAACGCTATGATCCCTTATTGATGTCACTTGTTAAATCCACTTCAATCAGTGTAGCTGAAGGGGAGGAGACAGGTTAAAGAAGGATTGTTAAGCCTTGAGGCAATGGAGACATTGATTGTGTATGTATGCCATTCAGAGGGTGAATGGGCAAGACAAAATATTTAAAGTGCCTTTAAAAACGGGGTGTAGTCGCAGGTGCCAGGCACACTGGTTTGTGTCAAGAACTGCAACGCTGCTGGCATTTTCACGCTCAACAGTTTCCCGTGTGTATCAAGAATGGTCCACCACCCAAAGGACATCCAGCCAACTCGACACAACTGTGGGAAGCATTGGAGTCAACATGGGCCAGCATCCCTGTGGAACGCTTTCGACACCTTGTAGAGTCCGTGCCCCGACGAATTGAGGCTGTTCTGAGGGCAAAAGGGGATGCAACTCAATAGTAGGAAGGTGTTCCTAATGTTTTGTACACTCAGTGTATATCTCTTTGCGGAAAAACAAAGTGCTTCATGAAACCTACATCTCTCCTCCCACCCTCATCCTACACTGACACCTACACACCTCTCTCTCTCTTTCGTCGCTGATCCTAGACCAGCCATTTCAAGGCAGCTCTCGGCTTACCCTCTGCAGTTTCCATATGACAGGTTATGACCAGTGACCACCAGGAAACAGGCTGGTCTGCTACCTGTATCTGAGCCCAGCGATGCAGCATTTCTGTGTTGTGAGGCCTGGGGGGCCTCTCTCTGCTTTCTGTCCCAGTATCCCTCCTCCTGCTCTTCACCCTACCTCCCCAGAGGGTGCGTCCCAAATGTCCCCCTACTCCCTGCCGATGTAGTGCACTACTATATTTTCACACCGCGTAAAGCCAGGGTACTGTAACGGGAAGGGTGTGTGCTATTGTGTTCGAGGGCCTATTGCTTTCTAATGAGCTGACCTGTGCTGCTACACCCCCCCGCTGCTTAATGAGGTTAACAACTCACTAACGAGATCATCTCACTAACGAGATCATCTCACTGACGAGCTGAGCTAGCCCACCCCGCACAAGACACACACGCAAATTGAGACACACGCGCACATATGCGGGCACGCACGCACATACGCACACGTGCAGGGGTGCGCACGCACAAAGATACATCTGTGTGGGTGTGATTGAGTAGATCGGGCTATGACGTGGGTGCCGTTATGTACGCGACACAATTCGTTCCGGTAGCGATGTAGCTACAGGTTAAACGGCACAGATATGACTCCGTTGCTTTCCACAGTCGTCGTCGTCCTTTGTGAACCGGTGGAGTGTTTATGGTTCTCTAATGCCTGGAACTGCCTTTGTTGTTATCGGACGTCGCTCTAACACACAGTATGACAGGCAGCACCATCTGTGTTGTTTTGTGTGTGTGTGTGGAGGGTGGTAGGGTGTGTATTTGTGTGTGTGTGTGTGCCTCAGTTTGCTACTTCTTCCTGTAAACCCAGGCCATCATCCATTGACATAGACTTTCTGTAGCAACACAGCATCCTATCCTATGGGGGGTGCTTATCTAGTGACCCATTGTCATCCTTACATTACTGGCTTCATAATGATCCTTCTCTTGCTTACAAATCCTAATCTGTTTTTGCATCGATTTCATGAGGTTGTTGCAGGCTGGTGTTAGTCTTGTCCAGACTGTGCATTTGGGAGAGGGGAAAGGAGAGGAGGGGAGGGGAGAGGAGAGAGGAGGTATGGGAGAGAGACAGAAAGAGGTGAGGAGAGGGGCGGTCATTCACAGTGGGCAGTAATCTGTACTTTGTTCTGGGGGAAGTGTTTACAGGTTCTAGAAATGTCTGGATGTCTCAGAAGCCCAAAGGTGCAATGTCCTAAATGGGACCTATTATCCTTCTACACAGGGACTGATTGTGTGTGTGTGTGTGAGAGAGAGAGAGATTTACACTGCTGTAAAAGCCAAAGCACTCTCTACATAAACAACTCTCCTTTCCCTTCTCAGCCCTCTGGTTTGGCTATGTTCTCTCCCTCTACTCCTCCTCTCTCTCTTTCTCCTCTTTATTTTATTTCTCTATTTTCTCTCTTTCACTTTCTATCCTCTTTCTCTCTCTTTCACTCTCCTTTCTCTCTCTCTGTCTCTCTTTATCTCGTTTTCTCTCTTATCTCTGTGTGTGTGTGTCTCTCTCTACCCTCTTTCCCCCTCTGTCTCCAACACAGTGATATTATGCTGATTCAGTAAAGGAGCAAGAGAGGGGGACATTTGGCAGCACAAACGTGTGACAGGAAGCGAGCTGCTCAAACGCTTATTAGCATCTCATATTAGCATTTTACATTAGCATCCTCTTTATGAACACAGCCGCCCAAAAGGCTAAAGGGACTTCCTGCTGTTTGGGTGTCAGCCATTGATAAGCCTGTAGTTGATGGATGGGGGTCAACCAGCTGACATTTCAGTACACAGGGACCACACACACACACACACACACACACACACACATACACATACTCACTCTCCTCAGGCCAACTTCTTCACATGTTTGTGTGCCATGTTACTGTGTTAGGATGGTTGAGTGAGTCCGAATATGCATGTTTGGGTGTGGAGTCTGAATATGCATGTATGGGTGTGGAGTCTGAATATGCATGTAAGGGTGTGGAGTCTGAATATGCATGTAAGGGTATGGAGTCTGAATATGCATGTATGGGTGTGGAGTCTGAATATGCATGTAAGGGTGTGGGGTCTGAATATGCATGTATTGGTGTGGAGTCTGAATATGCATGTAAGGGTGTGGAGTCTGAATATGCATGTAAGGGTGTGGAGTCTGAATATGCATGTATGGGTATGGAGTCTGAATATGCATGTATGGGTGTGGAGTCTGAATATGCATGTAAGGGTGTGGGGTCTGAATATGCATGTATTGGTGTGGAGTCTGAATATGCATGTATGGGTGTGGAGTCTGAATATGCATGTATGGGTGTGGAGTCTGAATATGCATGTAAGGGTGTGGAGTCTGAATATGCATGTATGTGTTTGGGGTCTGAATATGCATGTATGTGTGTGGGGTCTGAATATGCATGTATGTGTGTGGGGTCTGAATATGCATGTATGTGTGTGGGGTGTGTGCTCCTGAGTGTGTAATGTATATTATTCTAAATATGTACATGCCCCCTTTTTCCGCCTCACACCCACACCAACACAAACCCATCACACGCGCTCTCTGACCATATTCCACATTTTCCATCTCATTTAGGTTTTCCACGTAAATGCAAACTGCACAGATGGTTAGTTCTGAGAGCCCTGCCTGCACCTGTTTATATTTAGCTCCTCAGTAGAGCACTTGAGGGAGAGAAAAAAAACAAAGCGTGTTTCGTTTGTTTGGCATGCCAATGACTCCCTCGCCTTCTCGCTTCAACAGCCAACTACATTGAACAAAAATATAAACGCAACATGTAAAGTATTGGTGCCATGTTTCATGAGTTGAAATAAAAGATCCCAGACATTTTCCATACGCACAAAATGCTTATTTCAATCGAATTTTGTGCACAAATATGTGTACATCCTGTTAGTGAGCATTTCTCCTTTTCTTGGCATATAAAGAAGCTGACAAAACAGCATGATCATTACACAGGTGCGCCTTGTGCTGGTGACAAAAGACCACTCTAAAATGTTCAGTTTTGTCACACAACACAATGCCACGGATGTCTCAAGTTTCGAGGGTGTGGGCAATTGACATGCTGACTGCAGAAATGTCCACCAAAGCTCTTGCCAGATAATGGAATGTACATTTCTCTACCATAAGCCGCCTTCCAACGTTGCTTTAGACAATTTGGCAGTACGTCCAACTGGCCTCACAACCGCATACCAAGTGTGTGGCGTCGTGTGGTCGAGCGGTTTGCTGATGTCAGTATTGTGAACAGAGTGCCCCATGATGGTGGTGGGGGTTATGGTATGGGCAGGCGTAAGCTACAGACAACGAACACAGTTGCATTTTATCGATGGCAATTAGAATGCACAGATGCATATCTGTATTCCCAGTCGTGTCAAATCCATAGGTTAGGACCTAATGAGTTTATTTCAATTGACTGATTTCCTTACATGATCTGAAACTCCGCAAAATCTTTGAAACGGTTGCATGTTGCGTTTACATTTTGTTTCAGCGGGATTTGGGCAGAATTGGTGGAGGCATTATCTGGCTCACAGGGTGCTGTGGTTAGAGATACTCTCTGCTGCTTATGTAATACAGGATGACCTATAACCCCCTCCATCTCTCCCCTTGGTGGTGGTGTTGGCCATTTGATTGTGTTTGCTGGTGGGATGCGTCCGAAATGGCACGCTATACCCTATGTAGTGTACTGCTTTTGACCAGAGCACGGTACACTACATAGGGAATAGGGTAGGCAACTTTCGGACACAGATTCTGTATCGGATATGTTGATTGGTCAGGCTTGGTGGCTATTGTTGTGAGTGGCTAATAGACCTTCAGTATCACAAGAGCCGTGTGCAGGGATATGTTAGCTTCGTCCTTGAAAAGTACAGACTCGTTCATTTTTCCCCTCTCTCTCTCGCCAAACCTTTGACAACATCCTTTTTTTTATCACCTTCCCAGCTGGAGAAAATTGCATTTTCCAACTGCCCACTTAGATCAAAATGCGCTCTAAAAATCTCTAGATCTGACGGAAGCCAAATGTACGGTGTCCACATTATGATAGTCTCAGCCTGTCCTAATATGGACACCATACAATTGGCTAACGTCAGAACTGTTTCCCAGCTCCGTAACGTCATCGACTGATTATCCAGTTTCTGTTAGGTGTCCTGATATGGACACTGCACACATGGCAGTTGGGAACAGCATAATGCTGGTGTCGTGTTTCTTTTCATATCTCTAATGGTTCTATACAATGTGTCTAAATGATGTCTCTGCCTAGATCATTAGCAGCCATGTTGCACACAGTCCCTAATTAAACCATTACCAACCATGGGAAACATGCTGTAACCATCACCATTATTAGGATGTATAGTTTAGGCTTAGTTTAGGCTATCATCATTAATAGGCTCGTCCTATCTGTGCAGTTCACATGAATAACCTATGTCTAGTAACAGTTGGATTTGTTGGGGTTAGCTAGCTAGGTGGTTTTGTGCAATTATTGTTTTATGGTCAACTATATTCTGATTGGCAGGAAGATGGATGCGCTCAAGCTGCATCATTTGGTGTGTGCGGTCATCTCCGAACACAGTGAACGTGCTCCTTGCCGGCGCTTCTTCATTCCCGTTCATGTAGCGCTATTAGATTTTAACATCCATCGGTATCCCTCTACTAAATGTGTGAGTCTCGGTGTGTTTGGAAAGGTGTGCCAGATATGTTTGAGAGAACGGTGTGTGTGTGGGGTGCTCAGGTACAACTCAGTGTTTCTGCACCTCATGTTGTTACACAACCATAGCAGAGCACCCCCCCCCCCCCCCCCCCATGGGGGCACACTGGGTTACTAATGAGCCTAGACTGGAGAACACAAGCAAGGAATCACACACACACACACACACACACAGCTCTAATCTTGTCCACCAGCTGGCTCTCTCGAACCGTCGGGTTTCATAGCACCTCAGAACGAGGACTTGACTGGAAGTCTATGGCAGGAGCGGACGAAACAACCGCTGGTTTTAATTGGCTGATCTCTCTGTCCATTCACCATCCAGCATAACCCTTAGAATGTCCTGCCGACATTGTGGACTTCAACGAGCGAGCAGCGCAAGTGATGCAAAGTATGCATCTTAGAAATAGCTTTCACATACGTGCTTTGTATGCCCCCGAACTCGATTGGGCTTCCCAAAAAACAATATGGCCGTTGTGATCGAAAGGTTTATTTTGATTGGCGATTTTCGCCATATTTCAAAGTCCCATCTAATACGGCTGTAGCAGGCTCGCCCCCTCTCCTGCCTCGACATCAACCACACCCCTTTCAAGTCCCGCTTTGTTGCGCGGTTTTCACAGGTTCTATGCGCCTGCAATTATTTTTCTGGGACTGAAGTTTACACAGCTCTAACCTGTTAACAATCACTGTTTATGCACCTACAGCACAGTCTCACACTTGCACATTTACAATACAGGTGTACATTGACTGATAAACCCTTGCACACACTGACACCCCAAAAAGCAGTCGCATACCCCCGCACTGTTGTATTTACACAATCATACGAAACTCCAATACATTCACTTTCATCAGATGAGAAGGCCAAGGCAGAGGAGCTGAGTAGTGGCGAGAGTGGCACACCCAGGCCTTATCGCTGGAGAGACTGTACCTATCAACCGCTGTTCTTTGGGGCCCTCAGATTAACGTCCATATCAGACTGTCTGTTAGTCAGGAGCCTCCAGGGCCCATGGCCCAGACACACAGACAAAGTGACTCAATTATTTCCCTGAATGTGGCACTTTTAGTTTGCTCGTTCTCTCTCTTTTTTTCATGATCAATTCTATTTCCTTATCTCCTCCCTCCTTGTAACATAAACACGCTATCTCTACACATTTTATGCAGGGAGCAGGTTGCAGGTAGAGTAACTCACTTGTAACTTGCCATTCCTCACGCTGCTGCTGATGCTGCTGCACTCAATTCTGGAGTGTAACCAAAATCCGATCCCATTTTTAGCTTAAAATGTGACATTTAAAGTATGCTGCAGTGAATTATGGGAGCGTAGCAGTGGTGTCCTCCACTCTACGATGGGACCATTTAACACCTGTGTTGTGCTTTCCTTTATGAGCTTTATGCTGTGGGACTGTTGTGTAGTCTATTGTTATAGTCTTTATTTCCTCCTCGGAGGTTAAAGAAGGCATCATAACAATAAAGGAGGGTGTCCTAATATGGACACCGTATAAAGATAGGATCTATGGTACAGTGGTATCGATGGTAATTGGCTATAGAGGTGTTTATGAGGTTATTTGTTATCGCCTTGACGTCAACAATACACGTTACACACAGATGCCATTTCTCCATGCCTTGAGGCTCTGGGCCCAGCTTCACAAGGCGTCGAAGAGTATGGCTGCTATCTAGGATCAGTTTAGCCTTTTAAATCATCAATGAATAAGATTTCATGGACAGGGAGGGAGGGGCCTGATCCTGGATCGCTTTGTGAATACGGGCCCCGGGCTACAAACATGGTGCCACCATCTCTCGTTGTGCTTTTCATAACCTGGTAATAGAAGCATTTAAATGTTCCCGTTGATCTGAGAATAAAATAACTCCTGCTGAGACTAAGGCTGTCCTAATACGGACACCGTAGTTCTGTCTCATTGATCAGCTCTTTTAATCGGAAATGGAATCTGTTTCTGCTAATATCCTGTCTTTGATGGGTTTACACCCTTTTTTTCCCCCTCAGGCAGAATGTTGACATAATCAATACCTCCATAGAGGTGTGGTGGCAGTGCATTGGAGACTATCTGGTTGTGTCCAAAATGGCACCCTATTCCTTAAACAGTGAACTGCATGTGACCAGGGCCCATAGGAATCAGGTAAAAAGGAGTGCGCTATATAGGAATATAGGATATAGGGTGCCATTTTGGATGAACCCCGCTGTTGATTGAATGTGAGGGGTGACAGTCTGTGTCTAACTCTCTGTTGATGAGTGTTATCTGCTCCGTGAAGGGCTGATTACATCTGAACAGTTGACTGTGGAACTAATTGCAGTTGGGTCTCTGTGTCTCAACACTAATAACCATAGTGCTGATTTGTATTCATGCAGCGGCCGTCCTCCTATGTGCTTCAAAGCGCTTCACATTGTCTGGTGACCAAGCCTTCTCAAGCAGATGAAAGGGTTGACTTCAACAACTACAGGGGTTTGAGTCCTTTAGCCAGCTCTGACCTAACCTGTCTGTGCTGTGGCTGCGGCTGCTGCTCGAAGTACCTGATCTGACCTCAAGCACGCTTCTTCATAGGTATATCTTAGATAGTTTGGCCCAGAATCTAGGAAGGAACATCTTTCTTGAACCGAGACTTTATCCCAACGGCCGGCTTGTTTTAATCGGAGGCCAATTTATCACAATTTCTGATCCTTTTAATCCGTCTTTGTTATGCTGGTCTTTGGCCATATAGTGTGAGAGGGTGGCTATTTCTTTCATTTAGTAATGGTACCCTAAGATGCTTTTAGTTTTTTTCATACCCCTCCATCACTCCCTCTTTATCGAATCCATTTTTAGCAAGAGTAACCAGTCTTCCTCCATATGTGTTGACTCTCATATCAACATAAAGGTCAATGTTAAACAAGTGCCCTGTGTTCAGAGTCAGTACACTCCCTGTTAAAAGCCTTGGCTCTCTGCCACCACTGTAGTCTCACTGTACAGTACTTTATTGCTTAGCCTAACCACATTGTTTCTACAGTATATTACAGCCATATGAAAGAAGAAGGACCGGTATTAATATATAGTGTACTACCTTTGACCAGAAAAAGTACACTATATAGGAAATATGGTGCCATTTGGGACGCCGAGGCAGTGTAAATTAGCAGCCTAAACCTTCTACCAGACAGCTGATTTATGGGGGAGTTGTGTTTTTACATATTTTTTTTTCCGGTTAGGAGGGCATGCATCATTTGTAAGCGCTGCTGTGAGCACAGCGGCAGTACAGACAGATAGAAGAGGACAGGAATAGCTATCTCAATGTTACTCAAGCGTACTTTCACTTTGTTTGACAAGTATAGCACCTCTTTTCATCTAACACCGTCCTACTTCTACCCCATTATGTTTCACTATGGTATGATAAAGTCTATGGAGAGTATCAATGTGAACAGCATATATATATTTTAAATGTTTCGATCGTTGTGGAATAATCGTTAGTTTGCAGACAATGTTTGGTTTTATACAATCCTGTACCATGCAGTTTTCTAAATGTCGCTTTTTGCTCTGTCTGTGTTTCAGAATAAAGAATGGCTCTGCCTGAACTGCCAGACCCAGAGAGCTTTGTCTGGGGCCCTGGGAGACACTCCACTTCCTGCTCCTCAGCCAATGGGATCCCCACGGCACCCGGCTCCAGCCAATCAACCACAGCCTCAGCAGAGAGGGCCCAATCAGCAGGCAGGGCTACGGCCCACTGGTCCTCAACAGCAACAGAAACCACCGGGTGCCCAAGTAAGTGGCCCTCCTTTCTCCCCTGCCAAACAGGCAGGGCCCACCGCCCAAAGCAAGGGGCCTGCTCAACCGTCCCCTGCCAAGGCACAACCCTCCCCTGCTAAAACAGCCCAGCCTTCACCTGCTAAGGGTGAACCCTCCCCAGCCAAACAGACAGGACCCACCACCCAGAGTAAGGGTCCTGCCCAGCCCTCCCCTGCCAAGGGCGCATCCTACCCTGCCAAACAGACAGGACCCACCACCCAGAGTAAGGGTCCTGCCCAGCCCTCCCCAGCCAAGAGCGCACCCTCCCCTGCCAAACAGACAGGACCCACCACCCAGAGTAAGGGTCCTGCCCAGCCCTCCCCAGCCAAGGGCGCACCCTCCCATACTAAAGCTGCATCCACCCCTAGCAAGGGTGCACCCTCTCCTGCTAAGGGTGCACCTACCCAACCTAAACCCAACCAGAGTGTACCCAACAAGCAGTCTGGTAAGCAGCAGCAGGGCCAGGAGAAAACTAAAGTCACCACCAAAACTCAAAAGGAAGCAGAAGTCAAAGCCTCGCCCAAGAAGGGAGCACCTGAGACCATCACCACATCAAAAGATGAAAGGAAAAAACCTGCTGGAGACTCGCAGAAGTCAAAGCACCATGACGTGAGCGACCTGCAACTTCAACGTCTTTACCACTGTTATTGTTCTTGATTTACCACCAGAATTGTATTTACCTTCATTTCAGTCATTCTTGACAGTTGTCGTCGTCGTCATCATCTTCATCATCAACGTCATCCTCTTCGTCATTGTCATCATCTTCATCATGAAATGTTTCCACATATTGAATCAACTCTTTCTCTGTCTATAATCTTGTGCTGAGCGATGAGTGCTTTCTGAGGTCGGTTTGGATTCGGTTTGATTATAGAGCATTTTTCGTTTTTCGTTTTTTAATTTAAAAAAAATGATTAAGTGACATTAAAATGATTTTAGAGCTTTTTAATGGATATTTCAAAGCCAAAAATAGTGAACATTCAATTGCTAAAACATTGAAAACATTGAAAATATATACACATCAATAGAAAAATATGAAATTGCTATGAAATAATAAAATATTCCAGTTGTGTATATTACATTGGTCAATTCGTTTTTTAATAACCGGTCAATCACTCAGCATTACTATCAATCATCATCATCATCACTGCCATCATCATCACTATGATCATTACATTATATCAAATAGGAGGCTGCATGTAGTCTAGCAGTTAGAGTGTTGGGCCAGGAACCAAAAGGTAGCTGGTTCGAATCCCTTAGCCCACTAGGTGAACAAAAATCGGTCGGTGTGCCATTGGCACTTAACCCTAATTGCCCCTGTAAGTGGCTCTGGATAAGAATGTCAGCTAAATGACTAAAATGTAAATGACCACCACTGCTATCACCATCATTACAACATATCATTCTTATCCCCCTTCCCCTCGTCATCTCTATCCCCAAGCATCAGCTGTTTACCATGCACCAGGTTTGGTATCTTTTACCTCTCTTTTTATTTCACCAACCATAATGTTAAGCCTGTGTTATCTTTAATATGGTCATCTTTCTCTGGCAGTCTTTCTCTGGCATTGCGATCGTGATTAATCAGTGTTATTAACATGCAATGCCCTGTTTTAATTTATTTATTATTATTTGTTTTGTTTTTTTACTTCATTATATTTTGATCAACTTGTTCATTTATTTCCGTCATTCTTCAACTGTATTGCAGTGATTGCATTGGGAAAATATATTGTACAAGCATGTAACAAAAATATCATGTTTTTTTCTTTGTGTGTTTTGTTTTTTGTCATTTTTTTTGTCACTTTTTTATCTCAAGCTTTTTATTTAGTCATATTTATACAGTGTCGTGAAAAGGTATTTGCCCACTTTCAGATTTTTCTCTATTTTTGCATATTTTTGATACTGAATGTCATTTGATCTTCAACCAAAACTTAATATTAGATAAAGGGAACCTGAGGTTACAAATAACACAAAATAATATACTTATTTTATTTATTTTATTAAGAAAGGTATGTGTTTGGTTTTCGTCAGACATAATGGTACCCATCTGGCCCAAAAAGTTGGCTCAGGTTTGCCAAAAAGCACCTGGAAGTACCTGGATGATCAAGACTCTTGTGAGAATGTTCTATGGACAGATGAGTTTAAGTATAACTTTTTGGACGACATGGGTCCCGTTATGCCTGGCGAAAACCAAACACTGCATCCCACAGTAAGAACCTCATACCAACGGTCAAGCATGGTGGTGGTCGTGTGATGGTTTGCGGATGATTTGCGGATGATGATCCCCAATCAGAGACAACGACAAACAGCTGTCTCTGATTGGGAACCATATCAGGCCAATATAGACGTACTAAAACCCCTAGACATACAAAAACCCTAGACATACAAAAACTAGAGTACCCACCCTAGTCACTCCCTGACCCAACTAAAATATATAGAAAAACAGAGATATCTAAGGTCAGAGTGTGACACTCAGGTTCCCTTTATCTAATATGAGGTTTGGTTGAAGATCTGATAACATTCAGTATCAAAAATATGCAAAAAAAATTAAAATCAGAAAGGGGGCAAGTAATTTTTCACGGCACTGTATGTATCACATTATCTGTTATAGTTGCATGTGCTTTGATGATTGAATTCCTTTCAATGTAATTAGTCTCTTGTGTCTTGCCAGAATCGTAATATATCCTGTATAAGCTCCATTGCTTTAATTCCAACCCCTATCATCTGTGAAACAAATGCTCATAAAAGTGACACTACCGTTGAGTTAGGTGAAACGATAGGAAAGAAAGGGTGCGCTGATGCCTGTAATAGACTTTTTGCTATAGAAACAAATTAAGTCAAGGGGAAAAAGGACTGATGCTAATACCGCCCTCTGACCTCTCTCTTTTTTTCTCTCTTTCCTTCAGTATTCCAACAAGTCCAGCACACAGAGCCTCAGTGACACGGGCTACTCGTCAGATGGGATATCCGGCTCCATGGGCGAGATCACAGGCCAGATCCAGGAGGATCCGGGGTTGAAGCTGAGTGAACGAGGCCCCTCTAGCCCCTCTGAGATAACCAAGCTGGAGAGCTCCATGCGGCCGCTGCTAGAATCAAAGTCCAAGGAGGCTGCAGACCAGGGCCGGGGGAGGCCTCACTCTCTGTCCATTGGCCAGGACGAGGAGTACAACTCGGATGGGGAAGTGTCGGACGATCTCAGCTCAAAGCTGCGACACGACTATGTGGAGGACAGCAGCGAGAGTGGTCTGTCCCCTTTACCGCCCAGGCAGAAGAAGTCCCATAAAGAAATGACAGATGAGGAGTTCATGAGGAGGCAGATCATGGAAATGAGTGCTGACGAGGATGAGATGGAGGAGGAAGAAGGGTACAGCTACCAGAAAACAAAAAACAAAAAGGATTTGGGGAAGGAGAAACGACGCAGCCTCACCCACCATTCCAGTAGTTTTGAAGAGGACACCAAGGGCGCTGATGGTGAAGAAGACGAAGGTATGATGGCTTCCCAAGGAGGCCTGCGGCGGTTTAAGACCATCGAGCTGAACAACTCAGAGCATGACCTCAGAGAGCCAGAGCTGGAGATGGAGAGCCTGACTGGATCACCAGAGGAGCGGTCGAGGGGGGAGTATTCCTCCACCCTACCTGCCACCACTCCCAGCTACACCTCCGGCACGTCCCCTACCTCTGTGTCCTCCATGGAGGATGACAGTGACAGCAGCCCCAGCCGCAGGCAGAGACTGGAAGAAGCCAAGCAGCAGAGGAAGGCTCGCCACCGCTCCCATGGCCCACTCCTGCCCACCATTGAGGACTCATCCGAGGAAGACGAGCTGAGGGAGGAAGAGGAGCTTTTGAGAGAACAGGAGAAGATGAGAGATCTGGACCTGCAGAGGATCCGCAGCACAGCCAGGAAAACTAAGAGAGACAAAGAGGAGCTGAGGGCCCAGAGACGTAGAGAGAGATCCAAGACTCCACCCAGCAACCTCTCTCCCATCGAGGATGCATCCCCAACAGAGGAGCTGAGACAGGCAGCAGAGATGGAGGAGCTCCACAGATCCTCCTGCTCAGAGTACTCCCCTTCCATGGATTCAGAGGCAGAGGGCTTTGAAATGATGGGCTCCAAGCTCTACAAGTCAGGAAGCCACCACAACCTACCCACGTTCATGTCTCTCTACTCCCCTACTGAAAAACCTACTGCCACTTCACCGTCTGACAAGACACTGAAAAGTGCAGAGGAGGTTTATGAAGAAATGATGAGGAAAGCAGAGATGCTGCAGCAGCAGCAGCAGGGACAGCCAGGAAGGCCAGGTCAACAACAAGGAAGTCCACAAAGGCAACCGGCTGGGGCACCTCAGCCTGGCAATAAACAACATCTAGACACTGGAGCTTCCCTAACACCTGGCTCCAGCCCCACACAGATCTCTGCACCTGTTTCCTTCTCCTCAAACGACCCACGTGGGTCTGGACGAGGGATCCCCCAAGGAATCAGTGTGACACAGCATCTATCGAAAGAAACCCAAGACAGGATGAGGACGCAGACTGCCAAAATAGGGGGTGTTATCCCCCCGGCAGCTGGAAGACCAGGTACTCATGGACCAGCACAGGGGGTGCCTCTTCCTGACCCTGGAGTGCCCTCCATCGCATCCTCCCTCTTCTCCTATTTTAAAGGCCCCAGTCCTCCTGTTTCCCCTGCTCCCTCTCCCTCACAGAGCCCCATTCATTCCCCGTCCCCACGACCCACAGGGCCTGGGGTGTCCCCACGACCCTCAGGGCCTGGGGTGTCCCCACGACCCACAGGGCCTGGGGTGTCCCCACGACCCACAGGACCTGGGGTGTCCCCACAAACCACTGGGCCTGGGGGGTCCCCACGACATTCTCAACCTGGCGCTGGTGGCCCAACCTCCCCAATACCGCCACAACAACATGGAGCCCAGACGCCACAAAGATCAGCGTCGCCACGCCTTGCAAGACAACAGTCCTCCTCCGACTCACCAGTAATGGTGATAACTCTGGGCTCTGAGACCACCACCAGTTCTGCAAAGCCTTTAACTGTAAACTCTTCCACTTCGCCCCTGTCCTCGCCAACACAGGGTATACGTCAGCCCATGTATCAGCAACATACTCCTTCAACAAGCTCCCCAACATCCACACAAATGCACCCACTGCACCAAACCCCTCAACCCGGTTTACAGAGGACCCAAACTGCAGAGAGGGTTAATGTTGGTATGAGCATGACAATGACAACCACAGCTACCACATACAGTCGTGGGTCAATGTCAATGGAAAATATCTCCCTATGTAGAATCTCCAACGTTCCAGGTACCTCTAGGGTCGTGGAGCAGGGCCAAATTCAAATGCATCCGACTGGACCTGCATCTGTGGTGGACCTGAGAGCACCAATGAAGCCTGCCCCAATCATCATGACTGACCAGGGCATGGATCTAACGTCTCTGGCAACTGATACAAGGAGGTATTCTCTCGATGCTGAACAACCACCCAGCCGTCACACAGCGGTGCAGGACCTGAATGCAGCCATGAACCTGAATGCACAAGAGCAGCCGCATGTGTCTGCGTCCACTCCAACAACAGTCACCGTGGCAGCCTCCATGTTTATATCTCAGCCGAAGGGGCATCCTGTGGTTTACGGAGATCCCCTTCAGAACCGTATGGATCTGGGGCAAGGCGTGGGATCAGCAATGTGTCTTACACAAACTAAGACACCCATCACTGACCCGTCCATTCCTAAGATTGACGCATGTCTGGAGGATTTGGGCATCCAACAGCAGCAACTCCAGATGCAGCAGCAGAAGCTCCTACAGCAACAACAGCTCCTCGAGCAGCAGCTCCAGCAGCACCAGCAGTCCTCTTTCGCTCGCTATAACCTAGCAAACCAGGTCCAGCCGCTGTTGCTGAAGAAAGACCTGGTGGTGAGCCAGACAAGCATTGGCATTGCTCAGCCTGTGGTCAGTGTCAGTGCAATTCCTAGAGTATCTCCCTTACCTCCTCAGCCAGTGTCTGTGGCTCCACCTTCCTCTAACACTCTGCATGACTATTGTCAGGGTGGGCTTGCTTTGGAGTTGAAGAACAAGCCCACGGTCATGAACCTGTCTACGGGAAAGCCCCATGTCATGATGGTCCAACTGGAAGACCGCAATACATCTCAGGTGGCCACAGTGACCCAGCTGGTCAAAGAGCCTCCTCCTCCTCCCCAGGTCCTGGATCTCACTGGTGGACAGATGCAGAAACCAGAGAACCAAGTGGCTTGTTGTGATGTTGTTTACAAGTTACCCTTCGCTGGTAGTTGTGCAGGGAACTTAACTCAGAAAAATCTTACCACTGAACCTTCCCAAGTCACCCTTCCACCCCCTGCCCCACATTACAGTGTAAGCCAGCAGCAGCAGCATCAGCAACAGCAGCAGCATCAGCAGCAGCAGCAGCAGCAACAGCAGCAGCAACAGCAGCAGCAACAGCAGCAGCAGCAGCAGCAGCAACAACAGCAACAACAACAACAACAGCAGCAACAACAACAACAGCAGCAGCAGCAGCAACAGCAGCAGCAGAAACAACAACAACAACAACAACGTCAACAACAGCAACATCATCATCATCAACAACAACAACAACCTGGAAATAATGGCTACCAGACATCAAGCATGCAAGGAGCACCAGAGGAGCTTAAACCAATGCAGGGAGTCCCTCCATACCCTATACCCCCTGGAGGGAGACTTCAACCTTCAATGTCTGACACCAACCTGTCTAATGCAGGGCTTCAGTACTATCAGAGGACTGACCCTGGGGACTTGGCTGTGGATCTGAGCACCATGAATCAAACCTACGAAGGAGGATATCTTGGCATGGGTGCGCAGTATGGATCCTACACAGACTTACGTCATGAAGGAGATGTTACAGGTCCTCCCTTACCCCTGCGAAGATACGGCTCCATGTCCAACATCAACCAAGACTACGGCTATGGTCAGGCAGGTTTACCGGACGCCAACCTGGCACAGTATAGTGCCACCACTGCCAGGGAGATCAGCCGAATGTGTGCAGCTCTGAACTCTATGGATCAGTTTGGTCAACGGTACAGCAACCCTGACATGATGCAGTATGGTGCTGGAAGAGGAGCAGGCCCTGCAGCCAGGCTCAACCTACAGCAAAGTTTAGCATCAATCCGAGCCAACCTACTCTATGCCCCTGACGGCAGGCCCACTGCACACGGCCAAGCCCTAACCAATCTGATCAATGCCAGACAAGCAAGCATACGGGCCTTATATCCATCCGCAATGAGAGGAGCTGATGGCATGACATACTCCACCATCAACAGCCCAATAGCCTCTACCTTGCCAATAACCACCCAACCTTCCTCTGTTCTGCGACCCATGCCACGAGGAATATACCGACCTTACCCTGCAGGCGTGACTGCTGTACCACTGGCTAGCCTCACTAGGTTGCCTCATGTGACCCCAAGGATGCCTCTGTCTACACAGGGACCTTACGGTTACGCTTCTCCCAACCAGTTTCCTACAACAGCGGGTGTTCCTGGAAATGTACCTGACACAAGCACCTCCACCCAGGAAGCTCCTGTCTACCTTGGGAAGCCTATGGAAACCGTCACTGTGCACACAGCTGCAACTTTACCACCGGCCCACCCGGTTTCTCATATGGGTGGACAGATTGTACAAACTACTGGAATGGCAATTCAGTCTGCAAACCAACAGACCCCCCAAACTCATATCCAAGTGCAGAAAGTTACGACACACCCCCTTACACAAACTCAAATGCAAGCCCAAATACAGCAACAAATGCAGTCCCAAATACAGCAACAAATACAGCAACAAATTCAAACTCAAATGCAACAACAAATACCAACTCAAACTGAAGCTTTATCCCTGACTCAAACCCAGTCCCAGCTAATAACTCAGCCTCAGCCCGAGGCTCTAGTGCAGCACCAGACTCAGCTGCAGCCCCAGACCACACTCCAGGCTGCAGCAGCCAGCACCACCATTGCTACTTCCGTAGACCCAGAGCTAGAAAAGGTAGAAGAGCGTTTGAGACAGCAGCAAGAGCAGATGCTGCAGATGGAGCGAGAGCGTGTGGAGCTGGAGAAACTTCGGCAAATGCGCCTGCATGAGGAACTGGAGAGAGACCGCATGGAGCTCCAGAGGCACAGGGAGAAAGAACAGATGTTGGTGCAGCGCGAGATTCAGGAGCTGCAGACCATCAAACAGCAAGTCCTGCATCAGCAGCAATCGGAAAGGGAGACCCAGCTGGTCATGCAGAGGGAACAGCTAGCCCAGCAGAGGATGCAACTGGACCAGATCCAGTCGCTGCAGCAACAGCTCCAGCAGCAGTTGGAGGAGCAGAAGAGGCAGAAGACTGCAGTGGTGGAGGCAGCAGCTGCAGCCGCAGCAGCCGAGGCAGCTGCTGCATCGGCAGCAGCAGCTGCTACAGCCACTACTGCTCAAGGGTTAGTAGTTGGAGGAGGAACCCCACAAGGTTTCATCATCTGTGACCAGAGTGGTAGGGTGATTCAACAGGAGGGCCAAAGTGTGCAGTTCTGGCAACCCCACATGGAAGGGCAGGTGGTCCAAACAGTGGTGACCCCAAGGCCTATACCTAGCTCTGCCTCTGAGATGTCCTTCAGAAATAGTGAGGATCAGGCAGAGTCCAGGGTCATGAAGAAGCGGAACTCCATGCCTCGTCTTAGGGACGAAGCAGAGGAGGAGCCAGTGAGGAGGATTGCAGATAGCTGTGTGCAGACGGATGATGAAGATGGTGAGGACAGGTATATGAACCGTAGGGGCAGGAGAACCAGGCGCATCGCCGACTGCAGCGTCCAGACAGACGACGAGGATCAAGCAGAGTGGGAGCAACCGGTTAGGCGCAGGAGGTCACGCTTCTCCAAGCACTCAGACTCTAGCGCGGAGGTCAAATCCGACGGAATCTCCAAAGTGTCCTCCTCTAGCATAGCCATTCAGACCACCAACGACTCATCATGCCAGACTGAGACAGACCAGTTGGGCAGGGTCTCACCTGCAATCCACATCACTGCGGCTGAGACAAACAAGGTGGAGCTACTACACTACATCTCTGCTCCTGAGAGAACCCATAAGGGTGAGAGCTTGGCCTGTCAGACCGAACCAGAGGTCCAGTCTCAGGGGGTGGTGGCCCCTCAGCTCAGTGTCCCCACCACCATCAGCCCATACTCCACCACCATGCAGATGGTAGGCTCCACCCCATCTCCTCCCCAAGGGGTGGCCAAGTTTGAAAGAAGGAAACCCGATCCTCTGGATATCGGCTACCAAGGCCAGCAGCAGAACGAGTCCCCATCTCGCCAGCCTCCCAAGTCTCCTCAGGTGCTGTACTCCCCTGTGTCCCCACTGTCACCCCATCGGATGCTGGAGACCACCTTCACCTCCCAGGAGAAACTCAACAAGGCGCACGTCACACCCCAGCAGAAAGCCTTCACTGCCGAGTCCCCTCAGCGTCATCAGAGCCTCCCCAGGCCCATCAAGAGTGTGCAGCGCTCCATGTCAGACCCCAAACCCCTCAGCCCCACCTCAGAAGACCCTGCCAAGAACAGGTTCTCACCGTATCATCAGCAGGCCCTCTCCAACAGTCAGGTATGTAATAAGTTGCGTTATTATTTCACTTTCACTTCAGTAACATTAAAACCCTGTGAGAACCCCGATTGCAAAGATGAAACAGGTCCTACCCTGCAAAAAAATATACTAAATATATTCACGTCACCAAATAACAGATTAGAACACACTGTTTTGCAAGGGTGGTCTACAGTATCCTACAGTATCCTCAACAGGACTCTCTGGCGTAGCACCATAGTGTAGCCGGAGGACAGCAATTTTCTGTCCTCTTCTGGGTACATTGACTTCAATACAACACTTAGGAGGTTAATGGTTCTCACCTCCTTCCATAGACTTACCCAGTAATTATGATGACGTCCGGAGGAATCGGAGCTCTTGCAGCATGGATTGACATGTTGTCCACCCAATCAAAGCATCAGTGAATGAATCTAGTAATACAAGCATAAGGTACAGATAGATAGCACTCCAGTGCATAAAATGTGTTGAGTAGTTGACTCAAAAAGAGAGAAAGACAGTTGAGCAGTTTTGAACAAATTCATTTCTTAAAAAGTTAAGGAGAAGCAGCAGACAGAGAGCTAGCTACAGTGCTTTCAGAAAGTATTCATACTCTTAATTCATAACTTTTCCACATTTTGTTGTGTTACAGCCTGAATTTTAAATATATTTAATTGAGATTTTGTGTCACTGGCCTACACACAGTACCCCATATTTTTTTTGTTTTTAGAAATGTTTACAAATGAATTAAAGCGAAAGCTGAAATGTCTTAACTCAATAAGTATTCAACCCCTTTATTAATGCAAGCCTAAATAATTTCAGGAGTAAACTTTTGTTTAACAAGTCACAGAAGTTGTATGGACTCATTCTGTGTGCAATAATAATGTTTAACCTGTTTACCCTACATATATAATTATCTGTAAGGTCCCTCAGTCGAGAACTGCAATTCAGACACAGATTCAACCACAAAGACCAGGGAGATTTTCCAATGCCTTGCAAAGAAGAGCACATATTGGTAGATGGGTAAAAATTTTCAAAGCAGTCATTAAATATCCCTTTGAGCATGGTGAAGTTATTAATTACACTTTGGATGGTGTATCAATAGACACAGTCATGACAAAGATACCGGTGTCCTGCCTAACTTAGTTGCCGGAGAGGAAGGAAACCGCTCAGGGATTTCACCATGAGGCCATTTAAAGAGTTTAATGACTGTGATAGGAGAAATCTGAGGATGTATCAACAACATTGAAGTTAAAATCAAATCAAATCAAATTTTATTTGTCACATACACATGGTTAGCAGATGTTAATGCGAGTGTAGCGAAATGCTTGTGCTTCTAGTTCCGACAATGCAGTAATAACCAACAAGTAATCTAGCTAACAATTCCAAAACTACTACCTTATAGACACAAGTGTAAGGGGATAAAGAATATGTACATAAAGATATATGAATGAGTGATGGTACAGAGCGGCATAGGCAAGATACAGTAGATGGTATTGAGTGCAGTATATACATATGAGATGAGTATGTAAACAAAGTGGCATAGTTAAAGTGGCTAGTGATACATGTATTACATAAAGATGCAGTAGATGATATAGAGTACAGTATATACATATACATATGAGATGAATAATGTAGGGTATGTAAACATTATATTAGGTAGCATTGTTTAAAGTGGCTAGTGATATATTTCCCATAATTTCCCATCAATTCCCATTATTAAAGTGGCTGGAGTTGAGTCAGTGTGTTGGCAGCAGCCACTCAATGTTAGTGGTGGCTGTTTAACAGTCTGATGGCCTTGAGATAGAAGCTATTTTTCAGTCTCTTGGTCCCAGCTTTGATGCACCTGTACTGACCTCGCCTTCTGGATGATAGCGGGGTGAACAGGCAGTGGCTCGAGTGGTTGTTGTCCTTGATGATCTTTATGGCCTTCCTGTGACATCGGGTGGTGTAGGTGTCCTGGAGGGCAGGTAGTTGTGATGCGTTGTGCAGACCTCACTACCCTCTGGAGAGCCTTACGGTTGTTGGCGGAGCAGGTGCCGTACCAGGCGGTGATACAGCCCGACAGGATGCTCTCGATTGTCCATCTGTAGAAGTTTGTGAGTGCTTTTGTTGACAAGCCGAATTTCTTCAGCCTCCTGAGGTTGAAGAGGCGCTGCTACGCCGAGGAACTTAAAACGTACTACCCTCTCCACTACTGTTCCATCAATGTGGATAGAGGGGTGTTCCCTCTGCTGTTTCCTGAAGTCCACAATCATCTCCTTAGTTTTGTTGACGTTGAGTGTGAGGTTATTTTCCTGACACCACACTCCGAGGGCCCTCACCTCCTCCCTGTAGGCCGTCTCGTCGTTGTTGGTAATCAAGCCTACCACTGTTGTGTCGTCCGCAAACTTGATGATTGAGTTGGAGGCGTGTGTGGCCACGCAGTCGTGGGTGAACAGGGAGTACAGGAGAGGGCTCAGAACGCACCCTTGTGGGGCCCCAGTGTTGAGGATCAGCGGGGTGGAAATGTTGTTGCCTACCCTCACCACCTGGGGGCGGCCCGTCAGGAAGTCCAGTACCCAGTTGCACGGGGCGGGGTCGAGACCCAGGGTCTCAAGCTTGATGACGAGCTTGGAGGGCACTATGGTGTTAAATGCCGAGCTGTAGTCGATGAACAGCATTCTCACATAGGTATTCCTCTTGTCCAGATGGGTTAGGGCAGTGTGCAGTGTGGTTGAGATTGCATCGTCTGTGGACCTATTTGGGCGGTAAGCAAATTGGAGTGGGTCTAGGGTGTCAGGTAGGGTGGAGGTGATATGGTCCTTGACTAGTCTCTCAAAGCACTTCATGATGACGGAAGTGAGTGCTACGGGGCGGTAGTCGTTTAGCTCAGTTACCTTAGCTTTCTTGGGAACAGGAACAATGGTGGCCCTCTTGAAGCATGTGGGAACAACAGACTGGGATAGGGATTGATTGAATATGTCCGTAAACACACCAGCCAGCTGGTCTGCGCATGCTCTGAGGGCGCGGCTGGGGATGCCGTCTGGGCCTGCAGCCTTGCGAGGGTTGACACGTTTAAATGTTTTCCTCACGTCGGCTGCAGTGAAGGAGAGTCCGCATGTTTTAGTTGCGGGCCGTGTCAGTGGCACTGTATTGTCCTCAAAGCGGGCAAAAATCAAACCCACAATTGCTGATGCTCCAGATATTCAACTAGACTAAAGAAGGCCAGTTTTATTGCTTCTTTAATGAGGACACCAGTTTTCAGCTGTGCTAACATAATTTCAAAAGGGTTTTCTAATGATCAATTAGCCTTTTAAAATCATAAACTTCGATAAGCTAACACAACGTGACATTGGAACACGAGTGATGATTGCTGATAATGGGCCTCTGTACACCTATGTAGATATTCCATTCAAAATCAGCCTTTTCCATCAACAATAGTCATTTACAACATTGACTATGTCTATCCTGTATTTCTGATCAATTTGATATTATTTTAATGGACAAAAAATGAGATTTTCTTTCAAAAACAAGGACATTTCTAAGTGACCCCAAACTTTTGAACGGAAGTGTTTATATACAGTATATATATATATATATATATATATATATATATATATATATATATATATATATATACATACACTTCCGTTCAAAACTCAGAGGCACTGAGTTTGAATGACTTCAACTGTATATATATATATATATATATATATATATATATATATATATATCTATATATATATATATATATATATATACATACAGTTGAAGTCATTCAAACTAGTTTTTCAACCACACTACAAATTTCTTGTTAACAAACTACAGTTTTGGCAAGTCGGTTAGGACATCTACTTTGTGCATGACACAAGTCATTCTTCCAACAATTGTTTACAGACAGGTTATTTCACTTTTAATCCACTGGTATCACAATTCCAGTGGGTCAGAAGTTTACATATACTAAGTTGACTGCCTTTAAACAGCTTGGAAGATTCCAGAAAATTATATAATGGCTTTAGAAGCTTCTGATAGGTTAATTGACATAATTTAAGTCAATTGGGGGTGTACCTGTGGATGTATTTCAAGGCCTAGCTTCAAACTCAGTGCTTCTTTGCTTGACATCGTGGGAAAATCTAAATAAGTCACCCAAGACCAATAAATTGTAGACCTCCACAAGTCTGGTTCATCCTTCGGAGCAATTTCCAAACACCTGAAGGTACCACGTTCATCTGTACAAACAATAGTATGCAGGTATAAACCCCATGGGAACACGCAGCTGTCATAGAGCTCAGGAAGGAGACCCGTTCTGTCTCCTAAAGATGAACATACTTTGGTGCGAATCAATCCCAGAACAACAGCAAAGGACCTTGTGAAGATGCTGGAGGAAACAGGTACAAAAGTATCTATATCCACAGTAAAACAAGTCTTATATCGACATAACCTGAAAGGCCACTCAGCAAGGAAGAAGCCACTGCTCCAAAACCGCCATAAAAAGCCAGACTACGGTTTGCAAGTGCACATGGGATCGAAGATCGTACTTTTTGGGGAAATGTCCTCTGGTCTGATGAAACAAAAATATAACTGTTTGGCCATAATGGCCATCGTTATGTTTGGAGGAAAAAGGGGGAGACTTGCAAGCCGAAGAACTCCATCCCAACCGTGAAGCACTGGGGTGGCAGCATCATGTTGTGGTGGTGCTTTGCTGCAGGAGGGACTGGTGCACGTCACAAAATAGATGGCTACATGAGGAAGGAAAACTATGTGGATGGAAACAGTATGTGGATATATTGAAGCGTGTGTGAGCAAGGAGGCCTACAAACCTGACTCAGTTACACCAGCTCTGTCAGGAGGAATGGGCCAAAATTCACCCAACTTATTCTGGGAAGTTGTGGAAGGCTACCCAAAATGTTTGACCCAAGTTAAACAATTTAAAGGCACTGGTACCAAATACTAATTGAATGTATTAAAACGTCTGACACACTGGGAATGTGATGAAAGAAATAAAAGCTGAAGTAAATCATTCTCTCTACTATTATTCTGACATTTCACATTTTTTAAATAAAGTGGTGACCCTAACTGACCTAAGACAGGGAATTGTTACTAGGATTAAATGTCAGGAATTGTGAAAAACAGAGTTTAAATGTAATTGGCTAAGGTGTATGTAAACTTCCGACTTCGAGTTCTTAGGAAACTATGCAGTTGTCATGACGTTGGCCTGTGGGTAAGGAGAACTTGCACAATTGGTGGCTGACTAAATACTTTTTTGCCCCACTGTATCTGGGAAAGTCTACACATTATAGTTATCAGATTCACATGGAATTCTTGTGCAATTCAAAGTTTAAATATAAAATTATTGGTGAAAAGATTAAACGTAATTTTAGCTCGCAAATGAGAGATTTGGGTTTTCATAAGGTTAGGGCTCTGTTCAATCAGTGGCCCACCCCTTTGAAGAGACATGGGCTATAAACTATGAAACACACCCTTTCAACCTCCTCTATATCAGCCCTTGACGAAAATGTAACATCCTGTTCCGGATACATTAGGATGACAGTCCAATGTCAGAAGGATTCAGATAATAACTACAGAACGAAGCCAACCTCAGCGTGAGCTTTGGTTGGGAATGGTAGGAACTTTGAACTCTTATTCGCTACAGAAGTAATCCCTCCTAGCCGTTGAGTTAGCAGCGGCCGCTGTAAACTTGGGCTAGGAGAGGACGGACAGAGTATCCGGTCTACCACACAACGACGACACTACAACGTTTCCCGTTCACCACCAGAGACACTCTTCAGAGGTCAAAGGACTCTGTTGCGCAACACGGCCTTCCACCTACCACCAACCTATTGAAGCGCAGCTCAGAGTAAATATTTATTGCATTTTCCTTTTCCAAATGGGCGGTAATTTAGAATGCATAAGATTATGTATTTACGATAGAGTAGCTGCCTACGGCCCGAAAGAGACATCGCTTCTTCCTTTGTTCTTCAGTCTTCCCGCTCTTTCACTCAAACCCAGCCCCCTTTTCTTTGTGTAACCAGCTGTCATATCTGTTCCGTCCGCTAGGGACGTTTTCCCCTATGACATAATTTGTAATCGAGGTATAATACATTCTGCGTATATGTAATTCTGTGTGATTAGTTAGGTATTTAGTAAATAAATAATTAAACCCAATTTTGTATTGCTGATTCAACTTGCTAGCCTGGGTTCGTGAAGATAACCAATCATTTACAACTTTCAGATGAGATTGAAATAAGGTGACGATTAATATTGACGATTAAATTGCTATTGATGTAAAATATAGAGTTTATTCGGAAGATAACTGCTCTATAAATATTATTTCCTGGTGCCCCGACTTTCTACTTAATTACATTTACATGATTAGCTCAATCAGGTAATATTAGTTACAGAGAAAGGATTTTATAGAATAGCATGTCATATCACTTAATCCGGTATAGCCAAAGACACAACACAGTATTTCGTTTTTTAATGTATTATTTCTTACATTGTTACCCCAGGAAATCTTAAGTCTTATTACATTCAGCCGGGCAGAACTATCTGATATAAGAGCAACGTCAACTTACCAACATTATGACCAGGAATACCACTTTCCCGAAGCGGATCATCTGTTCGGACCACCACCCAGGACAATGGAGCTAATTCCAGTAGGCGAGCCACAAGAACGACGCCGCAGAAGGGACAGATGAAGCGGCCAACTGGACAGGCTCCGTAGACGTGCATATCGCACACCGCTCCCTAGTATACTACTAGCCAATGTCCAATTTCTTGACAAGGTAGCCGAAATTCGAGCAAGGGTTGCCTTCCAGAGAGACATCAGAGATTGTAACATTCTCTGTTTCACGGAAACATGGGTCTCTTGGGATATGTTGTCGGAATCGGTTCAGCCACCGGGCTTCTCCATGCATCGCGCCAACAGAGATGAACACCTCTCTGGGAAAAAGAAGTACGGGGGTGTATGCTTTATGATTAACGACTCATGGTGTAATCATAACAACATACAGGAACTCACGTCCCTCTGCTCACCCAATCTAGAATTCCGGCCATTTTACCTACCAAGAGAATTCTCGTCAGTTATAGTCACATCTGTGTACATTCCCCCTCAAGCAGACACCAAGACAGCCATCAAGGAACTTCACTGGATTGTATGCAAACTGGAAACCATACATCCTAAGGTTGCATTTATTGCAGCTGGGGGATTTTACCAAAGTAACATTGAGAACAAGTATACCTAAACTCTACCAGCATATTGATTGCGCTACGTACATGCGCAATACCTTCGGCCATTGCTACTCTAACTTCCGCGATGCATACAAAGCCCTTCCCCACCCTCCCTTTGGCAAATCCGACCACAACGCCATTTTGCTCCTTCTGTCTCATAGGCAGAAACTCAAACAGGATGTAACAGTGACGAGAACCATTCAACGCTGGTCCGACCAATTGGAAGCCATGCTTCAAGATTTGTTCACGCGGACTGGAATATGTTCCGGGCAGCCTCAGAGAACAACATCGACCTATACTCTGACTCGTTGAGTGTGTTTATAATGAAGTGCATTGGAGATGTTGTACCCACTGTAACTATTAAAACCTACCCTAACCAGAAACCGTGGCTGGATGGCGGCATTCGTGCAAAAACTGAAAGCGCTATCCACCGCATTCAACCATGGAAAGAGGTCTGGGAATATGTCTGAATATAAACAGTGTAGCTATTCCCTCCGCAAGGCAATCAAACAAGCAAAATGCCAGTACAGGGACAAGGTGGAGTTGCATTTCAACGGCTCAGACATGAGACGGACTACAAAAATAAATCCGGCCATGTCACGGACACCGACATCACGCTTCCAGACAAACTAAACACCTCCTTTGCCCTCTTTGCGGATAATACAGTGCCACCGTCGTGGCCCACTAACAAGGACTTCCCCCATCTCCTTCTCCTTTGCTGATGTGAGTAAAACATTTAAACGTGTTAACCCTCGCAAGGCTGCTGGCCCAGACGGCATCCCTAGCCGCGTCCTCTAAGCATGTGCAGACCAGCTGGTGTCGTGGAAATTTCCTGTATTTACCAAATCATGAGACCAAACCACCACACACGTCAGAGTTATCATAAAGTCCATATTTAATTATTATGAGCCACATTACAACCCTGCGACTCTCAGATCAATTCAGTGTCTATAAATGAATTATCTGAGAGTGCTTACACATTACAACTGAGATCCTTTATATCAAAGACACACATAGCCAGACAGCATTGGCTATAAATTATCGTTTAGCTTTGTCTCCTAAACTATGTTCTTATCTCGCTCTTGGTACCACTCAGGACCATAAAACAAAACCTCATCAACAGGCATATATCAAATACACCCCTCCTGGACAAGATCACAGAGACACAGTGACTGGTACACAGACATTGTGGAGCCAAGAGATAATTGGTTCCCCCTCAATCATCCCTTCACATGGTTTAAAAGAAATGTTTACATATGAAGACAAGCTTGACCTCTCCCCTCTCTGCGGCCCAAGTAACTGACCCTAGGACAGAGAAAGGATAACTGCAAATGGCCACCACTATAGTAGAACAAGATACATTCTCAATGAGAAGTAACTCACAAGCATATAATGAAAATAAAACATCTTATCTATGTTACCCAACTATTCTGATTAATCCCCAACACTGGCTGGAGTGTTTACAGACATATTCAATCACTCTCTATCCCAGTCTGTTGTCCCCACATGCTTCAAGATGGCTACCATTGTTCCTGTACCCAAGAAGGTAAAGATAACTGAACGAAATGACTAGCATTCACTTATTTCATCATGAAGTGCTTTGAGAGACAAGTCAAGGATCATATCACCTCCACCTTACCGGCCACCCTAGACCCACTTCAGTTTACATACCACCCCAACAGGTCCACAGACGACGCAATCGCCATCACACTGCACACTGCCCTATCCCTGGACAAAATTAATACCTATGTAAGAATGATGTTAATTGACTACAGCTCAGCATCCAACACCATAGTACCCTCCAAGTTCATCATCAAGCTGGAGGGCCTAGGTCTCAAGCTGGAGGTCCTGGACTTTCTGACAGGCCGCCCCCAGGTGCTGAAGGTAGGAAACAACATCTCCACTTCGCTGACCCTCAACACTGGGGCCCCACAAGGGTGCGTGCTCATCCCCCTCCTGTTCTCCCTGTTCACCTACAACTGCATGGCCATAGATGCCTCCAACTCAATCATCAAGTTGGCAGAGCCTGATACTTGGCCACAAGTCAATCTTCCAGCAAGACAATAACCCCAAGCAAACATCAAAATCCACAAAGAAATGGTTAATTGACCACAGCTTTTTTTGGTGCAGAATTGTTTATTTATTTATTTTTCTGTATTGTAATGAACACGATGGTAGACAGAGAGCTGGTTTCAAGCGCAGGGCGCAGCAGGTGTTTATTTGTAAAGGACCACTGGAGGAGGCAGGTAGCTGGGTCCAGGGGCAGGCAGAAGGTCATACACAGGGGTCCAAAAAGGCAACAGTACAGGCAGGGAAAAGGCTAATAATGTCATCCGGGAGATCAGGCAATAGGTTGATAACAGGAAATCCGATAGGCTAAGTTACAGGCAGGGAATAGGCAAAAGGTGCCATTAGTGAGGCAGGCAAAAACGATCATACACAGGAGGATTAAATTCCGGGAAAATCAGAGCTCCGAATAGAAATATGTCACAAAACAAACAATACCTCACAATGATGGGGTGCAAAGAACTGAACTAAATAGTGTGTGATAATGACATACAGGTGTGTGATCAGTATTCAGGTGATTGGGATCTGGAGAGTGAGCTGCGTTCAGGGGATCGATGTGTTTGAGAGTGTGAGTTGGGAGCAGACTTTACATCTATCCTGCCCTGATTCAGAATATATCATTTTTTATAGCCATGGCACACCTTTTTAAGAGCAGTGCTAGAGGCATCACTACATACCCGGGTTCATCTTACAAAAGCCCTAACATGGTCCTCAATGACGTCCTGGTAACTAACAGGGAAGTAGACAAAGGTCTACTCCTTTGGGACCATCATGAAACGTCCCCTTGTGGTCATTGAATGTCCCATGGATAACATCCTATCAGAACCAAATAGGAACATTTTCCCAACATTCCCTAATGACCATCAAAATACCTTATTATAACATCATACTGTGGCCAAACTGGGACCTGTACTGAACATGCTCTTATGGTCCCACTTAACGTCATGTTTTAATGTTCCTAGAACATTCTCAGAACGTCAGTGGGATAACGTCTCGCCAAAACCCTTAAAGGGACCTAATGGGAACGTCGCCTAATGTTCTTAGCACACCCCCTGTTTGCTGGGTAAACTCATGTTTAGACCTAGATGTAACTCTTAGTAGCAACTGGTGTGTGTCCTGTCTTCTCTAAAATATAGAGAGTATGTAGAAAAATAAAATTGAGAAACAAACATTCTGAGCCAGAACTGGAGGTATTTTTGTGTGTTGCAAAAATGCATTTGCAAAAATACTTGGGACTAACAGGGTTAAGACACTGTAAATCATAATGACCTGCTATGAAAATAAATACACACATTTATTACTTTGAAGAGAGCAAGCATTTGTTCTCAAATAATGTTTTTCTTATAACTGTGCTATATACAGCTGAGAGCATAGAGAGTAGACAACACAATAGTGAACAGAGTGATACTGAATAGACTAGAGTCTTGTGTGAGAGCACATATGCATCACACAGGGTTTGGCATCAAAGGACGTGACATAATGTTCTCAGGAGAGCAGCTGTCCATGCCAGGCACCAAGCAAGCTTCCCCTTTACTCCATTATACCATCATCTCTGTTTCTCACTCCATAGTTTTCCCTGATATCATTTTCTTTTTTCTACTTTGCCTCACTCACTCACTCACTCACTCACTCACTCACTCACTCACTCACTCACTCACTCACTCACTCACTCACTCACTCACTCACTCACTCACTCACTCACTCACTCACTCACTCACTTCACTCACTCACTCACTCACTCACTCACTCACTCACTCACTCACTCACTCACACACACACACACACACACACACACACACACACACACACACACACACACACACACACACACACACACACACACACACACACACACACACACACACACACACACACACACACACACACACACACACACACTCCCCCTCCCACCCCATCCCTCTTTTTCTCCATCATGCTATCCCCGCTATATCTGGCAAAGCCCTTAGACATGCCAAGGGGAGACACAATGTGAAGGCATCCTGCTACAGCCCTGCTGTCTTCCGGCATGTTAGCAGCTGGTCAAAGTAAAGTCAGATCCTTCTGCACTCAGTGCGAAGGCTGTCAGAGGAACAGGAACACATAGAAATCATAAGAGGATTTTTACATATATTTTCTTGTTTTATTTGTGCTGGCCATTCATCAACATTTGTAAAAATGGCATTCTCACGGATACTTATTCAATTCACCATGGGTCTACACAACTCCTAAACTGTAAGTAGAAAGAAGGAATCTTGCCATGTTTGAATATTTTTTCTCTTCTGATAATACATAATAATACAAAAATGTATTATTGCTCTTAGTTTGTTGTTGTTGCCATTTGGTTTTGAGACAAGTAAGGACAAGGTGGATGACTATGTTACGATTGGAATTTTATAAGGCTCTGAAAATAAGAAAATGAATTATTTATGCTGAGAATCGCTCCCAGGTTGTCTATTCTCTCTCACGTGGACATTATTCTTCACGGTCTCTTCCCATTGTAGCACTCATCTTTTACAGTTCTGTTTAATAAGAAACTTGCTCTTGGTTATTATTTTTGCTCATTTATTTATGATGGAAGTGTTTTTTAATGGACCCAAACTAATTTGAAACATAATTATACATTTTACCTTAAATTGATGCTAAGCTATTCTATGAAATTGACATTTTCTGAATTAAGCTATAAAAAAAATTCCAATGAGTAGAAGAGGGAGACTGGACTGTAATCGTCACATAAGCACTTTAGTGCAATTAGTCTGATTTCCATGCAGGCATTCTGTTCATTGTTATGTGCGTGTCGTCCTAATGGTGCTTCTCTTTCTCTAGCTCCAGATGGCCACCCTGCAGCAGCAGCAGAACTCTCTGATGAGAAAGGTGAAGAGGACACTGCCTAGCCCTCCTCCAGAAGAAAGCCCTCTCCCCATCGTCACCCCAGCCATGTCCCACATGTACAGCAGCCCCCCGGGGATGCAGCCCCAGAGGGTGCTGCCAAGGCCTGCCCAGGGAGTCACTAAGGCTGGCCTGCTGAGCGAGCTGAAGGCCGTGGAGCAGGAGTCTACCAAGCTCCGCAAGCAGCAGCAGGAGTTGGAGGAGGAGGAGAAGGAGATTGACGCCAAGCTGCGGTACCTGGAACTGGGCATCCATCAGCGCAAGGAGACCCTGGTGAAGGAGAGGGAGAGGAGGGAGCTGGCCTACATGCGCTGCATGGGCGACGCCCGTGACTACATGTCGGACACCGAGCTTAACAACCTGAGGATGGTTGCGGCCACGGGGACATTCGATGGTAACGGTCTGCTGACGAGGCCTAGTACGGCACCTCTGAGCCAGTTCACCAACGACCTCGGCCCGGCCTCCCAGTACCCGCCCACCTCCTCCTACATGGCCTATCAGTACGCACAGAGCCAGCCCACACCCACACAGCAGCCAACCGCTGCTTACCAACAGATCGGTTTCCAGCCCCCTCAGTACCCAACAGCTGGCCAGCCCCAGCCAGGCACCTTCCAGCCACACCCACCCCAAGGCCCAGGTTACCAGACCCAGCCAGGCTACCCAGCCCATGGGGGCTATGGCCAGCCATCATACCATACAGACCTGAGCATGCAGCAGCATAGCCACCAGGGTTTCCAGCCTCCCAACCCCTCTATCCCAGGCCAACACCTCCCCTACCCAGGCCAGAGCCCCTATCCCGGCCAGGGGATGTCCTATCAGCCCCAGGCTGAGATCCTTACTGTCCACCAGAGGCCTCGTCAGACCTCCCTGGCCGACCTGGAACAGAAGCTGCCCACCAACTACGAGGTGATCAGTAACCCTGCCGTCTCGGTGGCCACATCAGCTCCAGACACCTGCTTTGGCTCAGTCTATGCCTCTAACACCATGCCCAACGCCTACGGGCAGTACCGCCCCCCGGAACCTGTGCTGACCCACGGCGTGGACAGCCCCACATCAGCCTATGCTGCAGACGGCCTCTACACCTCCAACCTGGAGCAGAATATCCCCAGGAACTACGTCATGATTGACGACATCAGCGAGCTGACCAAAGAGAACACGGGCCCTGCTGTTGATGCTCTTGGCCATCCAATAGGAGGACGTTATGGTGAGAACGGCCCCGTGCGCCAGACTGGCTACGGCAATGAGCCTGTGGACCCATACATGCCTGCAGGCACCACGGGCTACCACCAGCAGGGCGCTGTGGACCCCCGGACCAGCACTACTGGGGGATCTTCTTATTACTATGACGACTATAATAAACACCCCAGCACAACACGTCCAGGGGGCCCAGGGCCCCAAAAACACCCATCCAAGAACCTGGCCCCTGCTGTGGTCTCCTCCGGTAAGCGCAGCAAGCACAGGAAGCAAGGCATGGAGCAGAAGATCTCAAAGTTCTCCCCCATCGAGGAGGCACGGGACGTGGAGTCTGACCTGGCCTCTTACACCATGACCACCTCTACCGGCGGCAGCTGCACCGTGGTGTCCCGGTCCGGGGTGAAGAAGAGCGGCTACGACCAGCAGAAGTACTATGGCGGCCAGCCGGGAAGCCGGGAAGCCCTGGAAGAGGAGGACCGGATGTACGGCTCGGGGAGATCCCGGTCTACAGGCTACGGCATGGACAAGATCTCCTCCAGGGACTCCTCAGGCTACAGGAGCAAGTCCTACGAGAGGGACGCCTTGGAGCGGTCTCAGAGAGGCAACCGCGGTGGACGGAACTCAGAGGAGGAGAGCCCCCTCAGCCCCGTGGGGAAGCCTGTGGGGATCGGACGAGGCGGCACTGGGGTACCAGGGGATCCCCATGACGTGAGGAACCAGTATGGCTCCAGCCACTCCCTGCCGGACGTCCAGGATCACCACATGAAGGACCTGCCCAGGAGCCACGTATACAAACCAGATGACTCATACCTTGTAGACGACATGCACGCAGCTGTGTCGGACAGCGAAGGTAACTGGTGCTGAATGCCACTAACTGCCTGACCTCCTCTGTCTCTCTGTCTGCTGGAAAGAGTATGTATGCCAAGTGTGGTCTTCAGAGCAGCACGACGGCTCCTTCTATTATGTGACTGTTTGAAAAGACGTGCATGTTGTGCCCAATGCATGAACCGCATATGCCTATGTTTCGTATATCTTTTTCTGTTTTTGCATGCTGAAAACATTTTTTGAGTTTTGTGATTTTACATGTTTTTGCTGTTTTTTGTTTGACTCTGAAAGACGTTGCATGTTTTTGAGACTTTCGGCCCGTCTTTTTGTCTGTCTTCCGCATGGCTTCAGTTCAGTCTGCATGTCTCTCTTCTTCTCCTCTCTTCACATCACAAAACAAAAGGAAACTGACTGATGATAATCTTTGTTGTCCAAAAAGCCTATCATCTGGGTCAGGAGGAGACAGACTGGTTTGAGAAGCCGAGGGAGGCTCGCGCCAACCGCTCCAGACACCACGGGAGTGCAGGCCACATCTCCACAGGTAGACAACAGACCAGCGCCAACGTGAAGCACACCTACCATGACTACGACGAGCCCCCCGAGGAGCAGGACCTGTGGCCCCAGGATGAGTACAACAACCAACCTCGCCACCCCTCGTCCACCTCATCATCCCGGGACCACCGTGGTTACCATGGCAGTAGCGGCGGCAGTTCGGGGAGGCACTCATCTTCCCGCCACTCTGGCGAGGAGCCCCGGTCGTCCAGCCGCTCCTCCAGAGCACACCCCAAAGACCCATCCGCCCGCTCTGAGGGCCGTGGATCCTCCTCCACCCAGAAGAGGGGAGGCTCGGAACCCCGTTCCTCCCGGGAGGGCTACCGGGATCGGGACTCTGGGGACTACTCCTCCCGTGATCCGGCCTCTGGACACCACCGCGAGGGCACCGGGGGCAGGGGTCAGAGGCCGCCGGGCTCGTCTTCCAGGAGACAGGAGGGGGTGCCCTCTGCAGGGGCCAAGCAGGGCCAGGGGCAGCAACCCCAGGGTGGTCCAGGGGGGCCCCAGCAGCAGGGGCAGCGTTCCAGTGGGCAGTCCCAGTCAGGCAGACAGCCTGGGTCCCAGGGGCCAGACGGGGGACAGCCAGCCCAGCAGCCTGGCCAGCAGCAGCAACGCACCCAGCAGCAGCAGCAGCAGCCCCTGCAGCAGAGCCAGCTTCCTCAGACCACTGCTGGTGGGCCTCAGGCCAATCCAGGGACCGCAGGGCCAGGTCCCATGGCAGGACCAGGGACAGGACCAGGGACAGGACCAGGTACAGGACCAGGGGCAGGACCAGGAGCGGCACAGCACCAGGATAAACCTGTCCAGACTCCGGCACAAGGCCGGCAGCCAGTTGGACCCGCCACAGGCCAGTCACCAACCACAGTCGTAAGTACATCTTAGACGGGGTTGGTATTTCAAGATCCATTGAATGTCATGTGAAAATGTATGCCATCTTACTTTCTACCTCTTGGTGAACAGCTAGACAGTGATGATTTTGTTCCCCTCTCTTTCTGTTCTGTGACAGGTGACCTCTGCTACACCTGCAGCAGCCATTGGGGGGGTGAAACCTGCAGCAGCGATTGGAGGGGCAGCAGCAGCACAGCCTCCCAAGACAGTCACACCCCCCCTCACAGGCATTGGTGAGACTGACATCTCCCCTATAGTCACATTATATAATTCCCAAACACAGAATGACATACTACCCAAACACAGAAGGACATACTACCCAAACACAGAAGGACATACTACCCAAACACAGAAGGACATACTACCCAAGCACAGAAGGACATACTACCCAAGCACAGAATGACATACTACCCAAACACAGAATGACATACTACCCAAACACAGAATGACATACTACCCAAACACAGGACATACTACCCAATCACAGAATGACATTCTACCCAAACACATAATGACATAGTACCCAAACACAGAATGACATACTACCCAAACACAGAATGACATACTATCCAAACACAGAATTAGATACTACCCAAACACAGAATGACATACTACCCAAACACAGAAGGACATACTACCCAGAAACAGAAGGACATACTACCCAAACACAGAATGACATACTACCCAAACACAGAATGACATACTACCCAAACACAGAATGACATACTACCCAACCACAGGACATACTACCCAATCACAGAATGACATTCTACCCAAACACATAATGACATAGTACCCAAACACAGAATGACATACTACCCAAACACAGAATGACATACTACCCAAACACAGAATGACATACTATCCAAACACAGAATTAGATACTACCCAAACACAGAATGACATACTACCCAAACACAGAAGGACATACTACCCAGAAACAGAAGGACATACTACCCAAACACAGAATGACATACTACCCAAACACAGAATGACATACTACCCAAACACAGGACATACTACCCAATCACAGAATGACATTCTACCCAAACACATAATGACATAGTACCCAAACACAGAATGACATACTACCCAAACACAGAATGACATACTATCCAAACACAGAATTAGATACTACCCAAACACAGAATGACATACTACCCAAACACAGAAGGACATACTACCCAGAAACAGAAGGACATACTACCCAGAAACAGAAGGACATACTACCCAAACACAGAATGACATACTACCCAAACACAGAAGGACATACTACCCAGAAACAGAAGGACATACTACCCAAACACATAATGACATAGTACCCAAACACATAATGACATAGTACCCAAACACAGAATGACATACTACCCAAACACAGAATGACATACTACCCAAACACAGAATGACAAACTATCCAAACACAGAATTAGATACTACCCAAACAAAGAATGACATACTACCCAAACACAGAATGACATACTACCCAAACACAGAAGGACATACTACCCAGAAACAGAAGGACCCACTACCCAAACACAGAAGGACATACTACCCAGAAACAGAAGAACATACTACCCAAACACAGAAGGACATACTACCCAAACACAGAATGACAAGCCCCCGACATACTTGGGCTCCCGAGTGGCGCAGCGGTCTAAGGCACTGCATCTATGTGCTAGAGGCGTCACTACAGTCCCTGGTTCGATCCCAGGCTGTACCACAACCGGCCGTGATCAGGAGTCCCATAGGGTGGCGCACAATTGGCACAGCGTCGTCCGGGTTAGGGGTGGGTTTGACCAGGGAAGGCCGTTGTAAAAGTCATTGTAAAATCTGAATTTGTTCTTAACTGACTTGTCTAGTTAAATAAAAATGTAATAAATAAAAATACCATCTGACAGTGCTATTCTTGTTCCTCTGCAGGCTCTAAAGCAGCCCCTCCTGGAGGGATAGGTAGCAGGCCTGGAGGGATAGGTGGGATCGGCAGTGCAGCGGCAGGCCAGCCTCCAGCGGACGGGGGAAACGTTCTCACCAATATCCTGGGAGGGGCGGGAGGGGCTGCCGAGCAGGCAGGGAAACTGGGTGATGGTAAGGCCCTGAGTGCCTGAATACTGGAAAACTGACACAAAAACACTGGGTGCATCTCAAATGGCACCGTATTCCCATACAGTGCACTCCTTTTAGCCAGAGGCCTATGGGCCCTGGTCAAAAGTAGTGCATTATAGAGGGAATAGGGTACAATTTGGGACACAACAAGAGTCTGATGTGGAAGGAATTACAGTTGTACAAATTCTGTATGGTGTGTGTGTGTTCAGTGGTGGAAAAAGTATACAAAATTGTCATACTTGAGTAAAAGTAAAGAAAATTATTCAAGTATAAGTGAAGGTCACCCAGTATAATACTACTTGAGTAAAAGTATTTGGTTTTAAATATACACTACCGGTCAAAAGTTTTAGAACACCTTTTTCTTTATTTTTACTATTTTCTTGAATAATAGTGAAGACATCAAAACTATTAAATAACACATATGGAATCATTTAGTAACCAAAAACGTGTTGAACAAATCAAAAATATATGTAATATTTCAGATTCCACCCTTTTCCTTGATGACAGCTTTGTACACTCTTGGCATTCTCTCAACCAGCTTCACCTGGAATACTTTTCTGACAGTCTTGAAGGAGTTCCCACATATGCGTAGCGCTTGTTGGCTGCTTTTCCATCAATCTTCGGTCCGACTCATCCCAAACCATTTCAATTTGGTTGAGGTCGGGGGGTTTTGGAGGGCAGGTCATTTGATGCAGAACCATCACAGCCTGGAGCTGTGTTGGGTCATTGTCCTGTTGAAAAATAAATGATAGTCCCTCTAAGCCCAAACCAGATGGCATGGCGTATCACTGCAGAATGCTGTGGTAGCCATGCTGGTTAAGTGTGCCTTGAATTCTAAATAAATCACAGACAGTGTCACCAGCAAAGAACCCCCACACCATAACACCTCCTCCATGCTTTACGGTGGAAAATACACATGCGGAGATCATCCGTTCACCTACACCACGTCTCACAAAGACACAGTGGTTGGAACCAAAATTATCTAATTTGTACTCCAGACCAGAGGACACATTGGCACCGGTCTAATGTCCATTGCTCGTGTTTCTTGGCCCAAGCAAGTCTCTTCTTATTATTGGTGTCCTTTAGTAGTGGTTTCTTTGCAGCAATTTAACCATGAAGGCCTGATTCACAAAGTCTCTTCTGAACAGTTGATGTTGAGATATGTCTGTTACTTGAACTCTGTGAAGCATTTATTTGGGCTGCAATTTATGAGGCTAGTAACTCTAATGAACTTATCCTCATGAGAGCCAGTTCATCATAGCGCTTGATAGTTTTTCAAAGTTCATGATATTTTCCGCATTGACTAACTTTCATGTCTTAAAGTAATGATGGATTGTTGTTTCTCTTTGCTTATTTAAGCTGTTCTTACCATAATATGGACTTGGTATTTTACCCCCCCCCCCCCCCACACACCTTGTCACAACACAACTGATTGACTGAAACACATTAAGAAGGAAAGAAATTCCACAAATGAACTTTTTTAAGAAGGCTGTTAATTAAATCTGTTCATTGAAATGCATTCCAGGTGACTGCCTCGTGAAGCTGGTTGAGAGAATGCCAAGAATGTGCAAAGCTGTCATGGCAATGGGTAGCTATTTGAAGAATCTCAAATAGAAAATATACAGTGGCAAGAAAAAGTATGTGTACCCTTCGGAAATACCTGGATTTCTTCATATATAAATTGGTCATTTCATTTGATCTGATATTCATCTAGGCCACAACAATAGACAAACACAGTCTGCTTAAACTAATAATACACAAACAATTATATGTTTTCATTTCTTTATTGAACACACCGTGTAAACATTCACAGTGCAGGGTGGGAAAAGTATGTGAACCCTTGGATTTAATAACTGGTTGACCCTCTTTTGGCAGCAATAACTTCAACCAAACGTTTTCTGTAGTTGCGGATCAGACCTGCACAACAGTCAGGAGGAATTTTGGACCATTCCTCTTTACAAAACTGTTTCAGTTCAGTAATATTCATGGGATGTCTGGACTCTGACTGGGCCACTCCAGAAGGCGGCATCTTCTGTTGATGCCATTCTGTTGTTGATTTACTTCTGTGTTTTGGGTCGTTGTCCTGTTGCATCACCCAACTTCATTTGAGCTTCAGTTGGCGGACAGATAGCCTAACATTCTCCTGCAGAATGTCTTGATAAACTTGGGAATTCATTTTTCTGTCGATGATAGCAAGCTGTCCAGGCCCTGAGGCAGCAAAGCAGCCCCAAACCATGATGCTCCTTCCACCATACTTTACAGTTGGGTTGAGGTTTTGATGTTGTTGTGCTGTGCTGTGCCTGTTTTTCTCCACACATGGTGCTGTGTCTTCCTTCCAAACAACTCAACTGTAGTTTCATCTGTCCACAGAATATTTTGCCATTCGCGCTGTGGAACATCCAGGTGCACTTTTGCAAACTTCAGACGTGCAGCAATGTTTTTATTGGACAGCAGTGGCTTCTTCCGTGGTGTCCTGCCATGAACACCATTCTTGTTTAGTGTTTTATATATCGTAGACTCATCAGCAGAGAAGTTAGCATGTTCCAGAGATTTCTGTCAGTCTTTAGCTGACACTCTAGGATTCCTCTTAACCTCATTGAGCATTCTGCGCTGTGCTCTTGCAGTCACCTTTGCAGGACGGCCACTCCTAGGGAGAGTAGCAACAGTGCTGAACTTTCTCCATTTATAGACAATTTGTGTTACTGTGGACTGATGAACATCAAGGCTTTTAGAATTAATTTTGTAACCCTTTCCAGCTTTTTGCAAGTCAACAGTTCTTAGATCTGAGATCTCTTTTGTTCGAGGCATGGTTCACATCAGGCAATGCTTCTTGTGAATAGCAAACAAACATTTTGTGAGTGTTTTTTATAGGGCGAGGCAGCTCTAACCAACATCTCCAATCGTGTCTCATTGATTGGACTCCAGGTTAGCTGACTCCGGACTCCAATTAGCTTTTGGAGAAGTCATTGACCTAGGGGGTTCACATCCTGTTTTCCATCCAACACTGTGAATCTTTCAATTCTGTATTCAATGTAGACAATACAAATACAATAATTTGTGTGTTATTAGTTTAAGCACACCATGTTTGTCTATTGTTGTGACTTAAATGACGATCAGATCAAATTTGATGACCAATTTATGCAGAAATGCAGGTAATTTCAAAGGGTTCACATACTCTTTCTTGCCACTGTATTTCGATTTGTTTAACACTTTTTTGGTTACTACATGATTCCATATGTGTTATTTCATAGTTTTGATGTCTTCACTCTTATTCTACAATGTAGAAAATAGTACAAATAAAGAAAAACCCTTGAATAAGTAGGTGTTTAAAATATGTTGACCGGTAGTGTACTCAAGTATCAAAAGTAAATGTTATTGCTAAAATATACTTTTTAAGTATCAAAAGTAAAAGTTTAAATTATTTAAAATTCCTTATTTCAAGCCAATCAGACGCCACCATTTTCTTGTTGATTTATTTACGTATAGCCGGGGGCACACTCCAACACTCAGACATAATTTACAAACGAAGCATGTGTGTTTAGTGAGTCCGACATATCAGAGGCAGTAGGGATGAACAGGGATGTTCTTTTGATAAGTGTGTGAATTAGAGCATTTTCCTGTCCTGATAAGCATTCAAAATGTAACAAGTACTTTTCGGTGTCAGGGAAAATGTATGGAGTAATAAGTACATTATGTCCTATAGGAAAGTATTGAAGTAAAAGTTGTCAAAATATAAACAGTGAACAAAAACTACTTAAGTAGTACTTTTGAAGTATTTTTGCTTAAGTACTTTACACCGCTGTGTGTGTGTCCTTAGTCGGTGCTGTTCTTTCTTAGTGATTGAATATAATACAAACATTGATCCTTTATAAGATGTACTGTACACACCTACTATAGAATATTCTGTGAAATGTACTAATGTGCTATCTTACTGTCTTAAACATTATTCTTTCATTATTTTCATTCCCCCCCCCTTCCCCATCTATCTCTTTTACACAGCTATTTCTGGCCTCGGCAAGAAGTTCACTTCGTTTTGGTGAACGGAATAGAGGAGGGTAAATGCGATGGATTTGTTTGTGATTTTCTTCGACGTAAAGCTTACTTAGTTGACACTTGCAGTTTGCTAGTGTGTTGTGGAAGTCCCAGGGGTGAGGGACAGCTTGTGTTTGTCTTGCAGGGTATGAGGACTTGAGATGGAGAGGGATTGGAGGCTTGGTACTGGAAAAACCTATGAAACTGTTTACGCCATTTTATACATTTCACTATCACAAGGAAACGGAGGAGGAGGGAAGAGGGAGGGTACCTGAGCGCATCAGTGAGTATCTCATTACCTCTCCCTTCCCTTGCGAGATGAATACATTTCTTAACACATTTGGGCTGTGGGCCTTGTCTTAGGAGAAAAACGGTGTAATGAGAGATTTTTTTATAGGATAGTGAATCATCATTCTGTGGGCCCCAGTTTGTGTGTGTGTATGTGTGTACATGTATGTCTGTGTGTCCCTGCGTTTGTGTGTGTGTGTGTGTGTGTGTGTGCATGGAAGGACAGCATGATCCCCCTTGTCCTCTGCTTATTTCCAATATGTATATGAGTGTTTATTAAATATTTAAATATATTGAAATAGCTTTCATCTTTTTCGAAGTTAAATACGCACCCCTCAAAGTAGTAATACTATCAACAATGTTTAAGGTTAGGTTTAATGCAGTACGGGATACAGATCTGCATCCCCAATGGCACCCTGTTCCCTATATAGTGCACCACGTCTGCTCAGGGCCCATAGATATCTGGTCAAAAGTGCTCTAGGTAGGGAATAAGGTGCCATTTTGGATGCAGACAGTATCTTCAAGCTGTGGCAGCAGTCCCACACTGTGATGGATAAAGTGTTGTATCAGCTGAATATTTGCATAGATTAACATAGATCCATGTCTGCATAATGCATAATGTAGTAGCATGAGTGAACTGATGACTCATTAAGTACTGTAATTGTATATTCTGTCTGACCAGCTGGGTGCATTTTTCTCTTTTTTTTCCTTCTAATTTTCCCCTCTCTCTTTCTCTCATTTTCTTTCTTTCTTTCTCCCACTTGCTATTTTCTCTCAACCCACGTTACCACCAATCAGGGCTGGAATCAAAGGATGCCTGGTCAGCACTGAACTCCCCAGACATGAGCATACAACATGATCAGAATTAGAATGGGTGGATGCTTTGTCAGCACTGGATGGGATCTTCAGACATGAGCAGAGGATGGAGGAGAGGACGAAGTGGATGGATATCAAGTCAGAGCAGGGGTCCCAAGCATGAGCAAACTATTCAAGAGAAACTTCTGCTGCTGCCTCTCCTGGCTGTAAGTGAAAATCAGATGTACATTAATCCAGCGTATGTGTGTCTCTGTGTGTGTGTCTCTGTGTGTGTGTGTCTCTGTTTGTGTGTCTCTGTGTGTGTGTCTCTGTGTGTGTGTCTCTGTGTATTTGTGTCTCTGTGTGTGTGTCTCTGTGTGTGTGTCTCTGTGTGTGTGTCTCTGTGTGTGTGTGTCTCTGTGTGTGTGTCTCTGTGTGTGTGTGTCTCTGTGTTTGTGTCTCTGTGTGTGTGTCTCTGTGTGTGTGTCTCTCGGTGTGTGTGTCTCTGTGTGTGTGTGTCTCTGTGTGTGTGTCTCTGTGTGTGTGTCTGTGTGTGTGTGTCTCTGTGTGTGTGTGTGTGTGTGTGTGTGTCTCTGTGTGTGTGTGTGTGTGTGTGTCTCTGTGTGTGTGTCTCTGTGTGTGTGTGTGTCTCTGTGTGTGTGTCTCTGTGTGTGTGTGTGTTGTGTGTCTCTGTGTGTGTGTGTCTCTGTGTGTGTGTCTCTGTGTGTGTGTGTCTCTGTGTGTGTGTGTCTCTGTGTGTGTCTCTGTGTGTGTGTGTCTCTGTGTGTGTGTCTCTGTGTGTGTGTCTCTGTGTGTGTGTCTCTGTGTGTGTGTGTCTCTGTGTGTGTGTCTGTGTGTGTGTGTGTCTCTGTGTGTGTGTGTCTCTGTGTGTGTGTCTCTGTGTGTGTGTCTCTGTGTGTGTGTCTCTGTGTATTTGTGTCTCTGTGTGTGTGTCTCTGTGTGTGTGTCTCTGTGTGTGTGTCTCTGTGTGTGTGTGTCTCTGTGTGTGTGTCTCTGTGTGTGTGTGTCTCTGTGTTTGTGTCTCTGTGTGTGTGTCTCTGTGTGTGTGTCTCTCGGTGTGTGTGTCTCTGTGTGTGTGTGTCTCTGTGTGTGTGTCTCTGTGTGTGTGTCTGTGTGTGTGTGTCTCTGTGTGTGTGTGTGTGTGTCTCTGTGTGTGTGTGTGTGTGTGTGTGTCTCTGTGTGTGTGTGTCTCTGTGTGTGTGTGTGTCTGTGTGTGTGTGTCTCTGTGTGTGTGTCTCTGTGTGTGTGTGTCTCTGTGTGTGTGTCTCTGTGTGTGTGTGTGTCTCTGTGTGTGTGTGTCTCTGTGTGTGTGTCTCTGTGTGTGTGTGTCTCTGTGTGTGTGTGTCTCTGTGTGTGTCTCTGTGTGTGTGTGTCTCTGTGTGTGTGTCTCTGTGTGTGTGTCTCTGTGTGTGTGTCTCTGTGTGTGTGTGTCTCTGTGTGTGTGTCTCTGTGTGTGTGTGTCTCTGTGTGTGTGTGTCTCTGTGTGTGTGTGTCTCTGTGTGCTCTTGTTTATTGTGCATTTTCAGTTAATTGGTTCTCTGCTGTGTCAAGTCAGGTAAACAGAATGACTGTGTCCATGTTCTCACTCTGCTGGAGAGGTCAGAGGTTAGAGCCCAGGATAGGTCCAGGAGGTTTACCCGTTCACTTGTCCACACAGAGCACTATAATTAGCCAATGGATGAGCAGACTAACCATGGCTTTACTGTCCTTCCATGCACACACATGCACGGACACACAGACATGCGCACACACACACGCACACATGGTCGCACGCACACAGAAACTGTGAAGCCCACAGAATGATGATTTACTATCCTATAAACAATCCCTCATTACATGGTAGAATGGACTAACACTATAGAATTGTTTTGCAAACAAAATACATTTCAATGCATTTCTATTGGGCCCCTGTTCAAAACACATGAAGACTAATTGGGTCCATGCTTTCTCTTTCTGGCCACTGCTATCTCTACTAGAACTAGTTATTATGGCATCTGGGTTGGGTTGACCGTGATATCATAGGGCGTGACACCAGGTGCCTCTCTGTGTGTGGGGCAGGGGGTGAGGGATCCTGTGATCCAGTGCAGGGATCTAGAGATAAACCCAGCTCAGTGCCTCTTTGAGCAGCAGGCAAGCCTTCTCAGCCCCGGGGATTACTGACAATCCCAGCAGGGCTCTGATTGGCTGCACCCGCCCGGGGAGGGAGGGGCTTGGGACATAGTGGGTGAGTTTGTTTTGCAAGGGCCTGGTGGCCCGGGTGGGCGGAGTTTGCACATTTTAGACCATGTCCACCCACCCGGGGCACCAGGCCAAGCAAAACAAACTGGCCCAGTGACACGTAGGGGGGAGTAGTGAAACTGGAAGCACTCAGCGTGACTGTCTTGGGCCAGTTGTGAGGTCTTAGATAGGGAGTGTGATCTGTTTTAATGAGGTGTCAACTCGTGGTGGGTGTGGCCTACTACTGTACAGCCGCGTTAGAAGTGTAGCGCAACTAGTCGATGAGGGGAAAGGTCACGAGCAAAACTCAGTACATTAGGATGAACCTTTCTAATCAGTCATATTGCAGAGCTTGTATTTATTGCCCTATTTTAGAGCTCGGAGCTTTAAAAAAATAAATAATAATGACTTTGTTCAACAACAAAACGTATTGTTATATAGAGTTTTACAATAATTCCCCTGGTATTAGGGTGTGGGATTGGTTCCCATGGTAAATAGAGTCTGGCACTGGAATGTTAGCCACTGGATGACCCTCCATGCTGCATGAGCTCTGGCTCAGGGATTTAAGGGAATACTGTGAATAAAGACAGTTTCTTTCTCTTGTTCTCTCTCTGTCCCTGTTTCTTTCTCTTGTTCTCTCTCTGTCCCTGTTTCTTTCTCTTGTTCTCTCTCTCTGTCCCTGTTTCTTTCTCTTGTTCTCTCTCTGTCCCTGTTTCTTTCTCTTGTTCTCTCTCTCTGTCCCTGTTTCTTTCTCTTGTTCTCGCTCTGTCCCTGTTTCTTTCTCTTGTTCTCTCTCTATCCCTGTTTCTTTCTCTTGTTCTCTCTCTCTGTCCCTGTTTCTTTCTCTCGTTCTCTCTCTGTCCCTGTTTCTTTCTCTTGTTCTCTCTCTCTGTCCCTGTTTCTTTCTCTTGTTCTCTCTGTCCCTGTTTCTTTCTCTCGTTCTCTCTCTCTGTCCCTGTTTCTTTCTCTCGTTCTCTCTCTCTCTGTCCCTGTTTCTTTCTCTCATTCTCTCTCTCTCTGTCCCTGTTTCTTTCTCTCATTCTCTCTCTCTGTCTGTCCCTGTTTCTTTCTCTCATTCTCTCTCTCTCTCTGTGTCCCTGTTTCTTTCTCTCATTCTATCTCTGTCCCTCGTTCTCTCTCTGTCCCTGTTTCTTTCTCTCGTTCTCTCTCTGTCCCTGTTTCTTTCTCTCGTTCTCTCTATGTCCCTGTTTTTTTCTCTCGTTCTCTCTATGTCCCTGTTTCTTTCTCTCGTTCTCTCTCTCTGTCCCTGTTTCTTTCTCTCGTTCTCTCTCTCTGTCCCTGTTTCTTTCTCTCATTCTGTCTCTGTCCCTGTTTCTTTCTCTTGTTCTCTCTCTCTGTCCCTGTTTCTTTCTCTTGTTCTCTGTCTGTCCCTGTTTCTTTCTCTTGTTCTCTCTGTCCCTGTTTCTTTCTCTCGTTCTGTCTCTCTGTCTGTCCCTGTTTCTTTCTCTCGTTCTCTCTCTCTGTCTCTGTTTCTTTCTCTCATTCTATCTCTGTCTCTCGTTCTCTCTCTGTCCCTGTTTCTTTCTCTTGTTCTCTCTCTGTCCCTGTTTCTTTTTCTTGTTCTCTCTCTGTCCCTGTTTCTTTCTCTCATTCTATCTCTGTCCCTCGTTCTCTCTCTGTCCCTGTTTCTTTCTCTTGTTCTCTCTCTGTCCCTGTTTCTTTTTCTTGTTCTCTCTCTGTCCCTGTTTCTTTCTCTCATTCTCTATCTCTGTCCCTGTTCCTTTCTCTCATTCTGTCTCTGTCCCTGTTTCTTTCTCTTGTTCTCTGTCTGTCCCTGTTTCTTTCTCTTGTTCTCTCTGTCGCTGTTTCTTTCTCTCATTCTCTCTCTCTATCTGTCCCTGTTTCTTTCTCTCGTTCTCTCTCTGTCCCTGTTTCTTTCTCTCGTTCTCTCTCTGTCCCTGTTTCTTTCTCTCATTCTTTCTCTGTCCCTGTTTCTTTCTCTCATTCTCTCTCTGTCCCTGTTTCTTTCTCTCGTTCTCTCTCTGTCCCTGTTTCTTTCTCTCGTTCTCTCTGTCCCTGTTTCTTTCTCTCGTTCTCTCTCTCTGTCTGTCCCTGTTTCTTTCTCTTGTTCTCTCTCTCTGTCTGTCCCTGTTTCTTTCTCTTGTTCTCTCTCTGTCCCTGTTTCTTTCTCTTGTTCTCTCTCTGTCCCTGTTTCTTTCTCTCGTTCTCTCTCTGTCCCTGTTTCTTTCTCTTGTTCTCTCTCTGTCCCTGTTTCTTTCTCTTGTTCTCTCTCTCTCCCTGTTTCTTTCTCTCTTTCTCTCTCTGTCCCTGTTTCTTTCTCTCGTTCTCTCTATGTCCCTGTTTCTTTCTCTCGTTCTCTCCCTTTCCCTGTTTCTTTCTCTCGTTCTCTCTCTGTCCCTGTTTCTTTCTCTCGTTCTCTCTGTCCCTGTTTCTTTCTCTCATTCTCTCTCTCTGTCTGTCCCTGTTTCTTTCTCTCATTCTCTCTCTCTCTCTATCCCTGTTTCTTTCTCTTGTTCTCTCTCTGTCCCTGTTTCTTTCTCTCGTTCTCTCTCTGTCCCTGTTTCTTTCTCTCTTTCTCTCTGTCGCTGTTTCTTTCTCTCGTTCTCTCTCTCTCTCCCTGTTTCTTTCTCTCTTTTTCTCTCTCTCCCTGTTTCTTTCTCTCTTTTTCTCTCTGTCCCTGTTTCTTTCTCTCGTTCTCTCTCTGTCCCTGTTTCTTTCTCTCGTTCTCTCTGTCCCTGTTTCTTTCTCTTGTTCTCTCTCTCTGTCTGTCCCTGTTTCTTTCTCTCATTCTCTCTCTCTGTCTGTCCCTGTTTCTTTCTCTCATTCTCTCTCTCTGTCTGTCCCTGTTTCTTTCTCTTGTTCTCTCTCTGTCCCTGTTTCTTTCTCTCGTTCTCTCTCTGTCCCTGTTTCTTTCTCTCTTTCTCTCTGTCGCTGTTTCTTTCTCTCGTTCTCTCTCTGTCCCTGTTTCTTTCTCTCGTTCTCTCTCTCTCTCCCTGTTTCTTTCTCTCTTTCTCTCTCTGTCCCTGTTTCTTTCTCTCGTTCTCTCTCTGTCCCTGTTTCTTTCTCTCGTTCTCTCTATGTCCCTGTTTCTTTCTCTCGTTCTCTCCCTTTCCCTGTTTCTTTCTCTCGTTCTCTCTCTCTGTCTGTCCCTGTTTCTTTCTCTCATTCTCTCTCTCTGTCTGTCCCTGTTTCTTTCTCTCATTCTCTCTCTCTGTCTGTCCCTGTTTCTTTCTCTCGTTCTCTCTATGTCCCTGTTTCTTTCTCTCGTTCTCTCTATGTCCCTGTTTCTTTCTCTCGTTCTCTCCCTTTCCCTGTTTCTTTCTCTCGTTCTCTCTCTCTCTCTCTGTCCCTGTTTCTTTCTCTCGTTCTCTCTCTCTCTCTGTCCCTGTTTCTTTCTCTCGTTCTCTCTATGTCCCTGTTTCTTTCTCTCGTTCTCTCTATGTCCCTGTTTCTTTCTCTCGTTCTCTCCCTTTCCCTGTTTCTTTCTCTCGTTCTCTCTCTCTCTGTCCCTGTTTCTTTCTCTCGTTCTCTCCCTTTCCCTGTTTCTTTCTCTCGTTCTCTCTCTCTGTCCCTGTTTCTTTCTCTCGTTCTCTCTCTATCTGTCCCTGTTTCTTTCTTTCTTTCTCTCTCTCTCTCTCTCTCTCTCTCTCTCTCTCTCTTTCCCTCTCATTGTGTCTGTTTTCTCTCTCTCAATTCAATTAACATGTTCAATTCAAAGGGCTTAATTGGCATGGGAAACATACTGTATGTTTACATCTCTCTCTCGCTCTCTCTCCTTCTCGCTCTAAAGGACACTGAGCTGAACCATGTGTGAGGAATGAGAATGGAATTGTGTGTATACGTGGGCCCTTTTGTCTGCCTGTAGGGAAGGCGTGTGCGCACACACATAGTTATCCCTCCAGCGGTACAGTATTACAGTCCTACAGCTCTCCTCTGCCCCCTTGAGGTGAAATCAAGTCCTGAAATCGTTCAAATCAAATCACAGTCTATTTGTCGCATGCACAGATCAGCAGATGTTAAAGCAGGTGTCGCAAAACCCTTACGTTTCTAGCTCCAGCAATGCAGTGTCTAACAGTGCAATGCTGATACACAAATACACAAAAAAAAACAGAAATTAAGAAATATCAGAATGAGCAATGTCAGAGTCCTGAATATAAATATGTGGTGGTGTATAGGCAGTCTGGACAATGTGTAAGTAGGAAAAGGTACTGGCTGTCCAGCAGTAGTTATATAGGATGAGCTACAGTATGTCTAGAATACAGTACGTACATATAAAGTGACTAATCAATTAGTTAGCTTCATTTCTCAGAGATCAAATAAAATGTCAGCGAAATAATGTCGCAGGAACTCTATGGGACAGTAATGAACACATGTAATGAACACTCTGTGTACTGTCAATTGTAATGCCCTGTGTTTTGCCTGTGTTTGTCATATGATTCAAATGCCTGTGACATATTGGATCCTAATGCAACACATACCGTATAAATTCGGTGCATATTGTTCTCGTAGCATTGCAACATTTTGGTACGTTTTCCAGAAATCCCATTTGGAAGATTCCTGGAATCAGGAGGACATAAACTGAAAATCTGTGAATCTTCCAACCGGGAAGACCGGGAACAATCTGGGACTTTTGGGAAAGTTACCGGAATTTTGGAACCTTTAGTTCTCAGTAGAAATGATCTCCAGGTGAGGGACACTGATCTCTGACCTTGTGTTTTCAGATACACCAACAGAATGCCAGGGAGAGCCTGCCTCACAGCTCCCGTAAGAGAGTGAATAAGACAGATCGAATCCTCACCTCCCTGTCGGTTGTCCGCTTACTGAGAGATATAACTCCGGATCCAGGTACAGGACAGGGAGCTGTCACACACCTTAGGCTTGGCTTCAGCATCTCTCAGCTCAGGGGGACAGCAACGGAGGATGCTGATTTTTCATCTGAATGTCTTGTATCACTCGCTGAGGTTCTCCTGTTGGAAAACCAGGCCAGATGGGAGCGATTGTAGTTGAGGGAAGCTTCATAGTGCCCTCTACAGGGCATTGAGGGGAAGTCACTCTGTCTGAGGAGTCCACATCTGACCACAATCTACTCGGGCCAAGTCCCAAATGACACCCTATTCCCTATTTAGTGCACTACTTTCGACCAGGGTCCTTTGGGCTCTGGTCAAAAGTAGTGTATTATATAGGAAATATATAGGAAATAGGGGACCATTTGGGATGCAGAGTCTGTCTGAGGAGTCCACATCTGACCAGAATCCTTCATGACCCCACGCTTTTGTGCCCAAAGGGCCTTTTTTTTTTACAGCATCACCATTATAACGCAATGGAGGAGGTCGACAGAGGTACACAGCTCATAGGTTTTACTAGTACCAAAGAGACTTCTTCGCTAACTATGACACTCAAACTACTACACCGGAGGAGGCAAGACGTTACTACGGCGACTGACAAAACAAACAAACAATTCCCTGTTATTAAACCCTTGAATGCTTGGTTTCTATGATCTCTACATTCCAGTATAGGGAACGATGACCCTTTCTTTGAATGTGTTTTCATTTCTCGTCCACCTGTTGTGATGATATGATGTCTCCAGAATGCAACATGTACGTTGTGGACATGGGAATGCACGCACAATAATAATAATCGAATAGAAACCCATATCTTCTCAATACTTTTCCCACCACCGTGTCCAGAAGAGGGGCCACTAGACATTACTCGACGAGTAGGATCACGAGAGGTGGAGGAGCTACCAGTGGTGCCCCACCAATGAGAGTGTGAGATCTAAACAGAAGAGAGAACCAAACGGAGCGCAAGTAAGCGTGGCCACGGCTGTTTTTTTGTTTGTTTGTTAGCCATCACAAAGCCATCAGTTGTCAATCCCAGAGCACTTTGGGACTTTGTTGTTGTTTCGTTTCTTTTTTTATGATCTATTTGTTGATTTATTTTCATCTTGTTTAGTTTCTTATCATTTCTGCCTGGTATTTTTGGGGGAAAAGAAGAGCCTTATTCGGTCCATATTTTTTACTTGTATACCTCATATGTTTTGAAATGTCCATATCATACCTTTCTTAATTTATTTTTTTGCACAAATGTATACTACTGTATGTATATACATCTAGCTAGAACACTGATAATGTAAATGATTAATTTGTGTATTTATTAATTTATATTTATGTGACTTCTGTATTTTTTTGTTTCATGTTTTTCTTTGGTAAATCTATTTATATTTGAATGGTCAATGGTTTTCTTATTAATTATCTCGTGTTTGAATCATTTGCTGGTTGATTTTTAAAGCAATAGCATGCAGAAAACGTTATACAGCACAATGGTGTTAATGTTGTTTAAATTCGTGCTTGGGGATATCTGAGACATGTTGAATAACATCAGTAAATGTGTCTGAGAGAGTTGCATAACCACACATACACACCTAAATCTTGGCATTTACGCTCACACGCACACACAGACAGACACACAGACACACACACACACACACACACACACACACACACACACACACACACACACACACACACACACACACACACACACACACACACACACACACACACACACACACACACAGGATTGGTTGGAAGCAATCATCATTTCAAATGTTCTATGCAATGATTCATTTTGAAACTGGAAAAGACTCCAAAAAAGTTTAATATCATGATGACCAATGTTACTCACACGACTCCCAACATCATTGTGAACTGAAAAACGTCAGAAAACGGTTATGAACATGTTTGTACTTGTATGTATGGATCTTAATATTGAACTATTGAATCTAGACTTGTTTTTATTTTTGTGGCATGTTTAATAGTACCCCATCACTCCCCATACGGGGGACTTGTTGCCAAAGGGTTAACTGTATAGACTGTCAGTCATGAATGTCCAACATCTTGTTGCTAGAAGCATGGGTTTGCTTGGCTTCGTCCGGCTGTTTGTATGACCTCATTAAGTCTTGGTGTGTGTGTGGCTTGACCAGGTTTCCACTGTGCCGTGGCGTGTTCGGCTTACAGTGACTGTCCAATCCGTGCTGCTATACAAACCTGTGATGCAGTTGGTCAAGAAATTCTCCATGTAAAATGTAATTGTGCGTATTACGGTCGGTGTATAATCTGAAGAGTGGGTGGGAGGGGGGAGGGGGGGTTAGTTTCTGGTATCTGATTGGTTGATCAGACCATCCAACAAATAGAACTGTTTCGTATGCCTCACTGCATATCGGGATGGCTTCATGTGGTAATATATGATGTGGGAAACAACATTAAAGTGCTTTGAAGCCACTAAAAGGTACATTTAAAGAACAACAAATCAAGGTATTATTTGTAGTTGGAGGAACAATGGGGGAAATCCTTTCCTCCACTTAGTCGTGCATTCATTTCACTGGGAGACTAAGTGAAAATGTGACTTAAATTGATGTTAAGATACGCCCTTAAATGAACAGAAGCACGTCTAGAACTCAATCAGTGAACCGCTGCACCTTCCATATTCAAGGCCAACCTAGAGGGAACCTCCACGGAACCTAGAGGGAACCTAAAGGGAACCTACAGTACTGTCAGTCAAGTCCGAGAGACTCGACATGCTGCTGACCCCAAGCCTGTCATTTACCAAATCAGGGCACGTTATAATGAAAGCACAAGCCTGACTGGTTACAGTTTGTCACTATACTGTCTGTAAAGACACAGAAATATGACACACCAATAGGAAATGTGTTTACAATTTCAAGGCAAGGTAAAAACAAATCAAGTATCTCATGTCATTAATATGAATGAGTGTGGGTAGAATGAATCACAGAGGGTCCTTAGTGGTGGTTCGGTATAGACAGATGCATGCTCACCATCTTCATGGAGACGTTGTGGTCGATAAGAGAAGAGGTGCATGTGACAGAACAGCCATCACTGACTGTAGCCGTCCAGCGAGACACAAGGACAGACAGACAGACAGACATTGTCACTGTAAATACAGATGGATTCTTCTGTACAGCGTTTGAGTTCATAGTAAGGCCGTCTTGTGCATCCCCCACGCTGTACTTGCTGCCAACTTTTTGTGCTTTTGTGCATAATATAATATTTATTATGATTAAATATTATGATTATAATGATGAAATGAGCGGTGTATGTGACTGTTGGCAAAAGGGGAACAACTTGTATTCAGAAAACATATCTGGTCTCTTTAGAGTTTCTATACATATTGTGTTTGTAAAACAAGGAGAAATACCTCCATGGCAAAAGTTTATCCAGGCGTTCTATTGTCATTCTATCGGGAGGTTTCAAAGGTGATGGGACATGATCCGCTAATTTAAAATAAAAAAAGAGAGATTGAAATAAGAGGAAAAAAGGAAAGAGAAAATGCAACAAAAAATCCAGAGAAAATCTTAACTCAAGTCATTCACTGTTGTAAGTGCAATGGGCGAAACATCAGTCGTGTATCCATTGTGAAATCTTGTGTTCTATTCAGTGTATTCCTGTAAACAGATAGAGTAACATTTTGGTGCATCATGTCATGTAATGTGATTAATGAAAATAATGACCCTGCAATTTGTTTCCAATCAGGAAAAAGAATAAAGAGAAAATGAAAATTGTCTCTCTTGTAGTTATTTGTTTGTCATCCACTTTACTATTTTTCCTTGTTCTTTCACTGACTGACTGGCGGAATGACTGACTGACTGAATGACTGACTGAAATGGTTGCCAACAGCAACCACTGTTCACCACATTGTATTCAAGGAAATAATTGTTGCCTGTCTGCCTAGAAATGACAGAAAAATACAAAGCTCCGCTGAGCCCCTTGGAGCATTGAATAATAATAGCCATCAGAACAATCAGAACAGCCTTAATTTGCCTGGCATGGACTTTACGAGGTGTCAAAATCGTTCCACAGATGCTGGCCCATGTTAACTCCAATGCTTCCAACAGTTGTGTCAAGTTGGCTGGATGTCATTTGGGTGGTAGACAATTCCTGATGCCAGTGGCGGTCAGTGTCGTTTCATGAACATGGCCTTATTTCTAGTTCACCCAGTTCAATGTAACATCGATAGGTTTAGGCTACTACATGTTACTCCAATTGTAAGGAATGACGCTGGAGAATAGACGCAGGTACTGGGAGTTGACATTTAATTAGGAACGGACATGCAACAGGACAGGAACAGCGTCTGAACTGGGAAACACAAAGGCAGACGACAAACAATGCAGCAACGGGGAACAGAGCTGGGGAACTGACAAATATAGGGGAGGTAATAAACAGGAGATTGAGAGAGTCCAGGTGAATTCATTATCACTGATGCGCGTGACGAGGAAAGGCGGGTGTGCGTAAATGATGGTGGCAGGAGAACGTGATGCAGGGCAGCCTGGCGCCCTCGAGTGCCATGGGGGAAGAGCCTCCCACTTAAAAAGATGAGAGAGGCCTGTAATTTTCATCATAGGTACACTTCAACTATGACAGACAAAATGAGAAAAAAAATCCAGAAAATCACATTGTAGGATTTTTATGAATTTATTTGCAAATTGTGGTGGAAAATAAGTATTTGGTGGCTGACTAAATAATTTTTTGCCCCACTGTATATACTGTAATCGATACCATCTACTGCATCTTGGCTATGCCGTTCTGTACCATCACTCATTCATATATCTTTATGTACATAGTCTTTATCCCTTTACACTTGTGTGTATAAGGTAGAAGTTGTGGAATTGTTAGGTTAGATTACTCGTTGTTTATTACTGCATTGTCGGAACTAGAAGCACAAGCATTTCGCTACACTCGCATTAACATCTGCTAACAATGTGTATGTGACAAAAAAAAATTACCGTTACAGTGTACAGTCAGTAAGCAGTTACACCGGCGAGCCCCGCTGGTAATAAATTAGTAAAACCAAAAGCTTACCTTGGAAGAGTTCCAGTATTGTGTTGGATAGTCATAGCCAGCTAGCTAACATGGTATCCCTGTGTTTGAGCAGGGTGTTTCAGTAGGCTAAACTAGCTAGCTGCATTTGCTAGCTAAGCATGTGAAACTGAAAGTGAAAAAAATCGAGCATTTTCATTGAAATCAATCCCAGAAAGGTACTTAATTGTTACCTATAACTGATTTGATATTGAATAAAACATGGCTGTATTGGGTCTTTAATTAGAAAAAGAAATCCCATCTCAGGAGGTTAAATCAAACAATTACAATAGAAGTGCATATTAAGTGCCAAATAAAGTAACAAGGTTTACGATTTCATCTTAAATCAGCCATAAATCCCCTTATGACAGGGTGCATGGAAACGTTTTATGTGCAACAGGGAGGGACATTGTTTTTTATTGATAATTGTCTAGCCTGTCTATATATGGGGAACAGGGTTGATGTGTTATGCTCAAACCACTTTGCCATCACAAAACTGCAGAAAATGTCAAGAGAGACTAGAACCAGCTCACCTGCTTTTCCGATATGTTTTGACAATTAGATGATAGTTCAGTTCACATAACGGGGTAGACCTTAAAATGAGGGACAGGTTTTTCTTTTCTCCACTAATTTTTATTTATTTATTTTATTTCACCTTTATTTAACCAGGTAGGCTAGTTGAGAACAAGTTCTCATTTGCAACTGCGACCTGGCCAAGATAAAGCATAGCAGTGTGAGCATACAACAAAGAGTTACACATGGAGTAAACAATTAACAAGTCAATAACACAGTAGAAAACGAAGGGGGGGTCTATATACAATGTGTGCAAAAGGCATGAGGAGGTAGGCAAATAATTACAATTTTGCAGATTAACACTGGAGTGATAAAAGATCAGATGGTCATGTACAGGTAGAGATATTGGTGTGCAGAAGAGCAGAAAAGTAAATAAATAGAAACAGTACGGGGATGAGGTAGGTGAAAAGGGTGGGCTATTTACCAATAGACTATGTACAGCTGCAGCGATCGGTTAGCTGCTCAGATAGCTGATGTTTGAAGTTGGTGAGGGAGATAAAAGTCTCCAACTTCAGCGATTTTTGCAATTCGTTCCAGTCACAGGCAGCAGAGTACTGGAACGAAAGGCGGCCAAATGAGGTGTTGGCTTTAGGGATGATCAGTGAGATACACCTGCTGGAGCGCGTGCTACGGATGGGTGTTGCCATCGTGACCAGTGAGCTGAGATAAGGCGGAGCTTTACCTAGCATAGACTTGTAGATGACCTAATCACATTAAATAAATAATCATCTTCAGAAATGACTTTGTCAATGCAACAAAATAACTAGGCCTAGATTCAGTCCGATCAATTATTAACCGGCGATAGCCGACACCCGCATTGGGTGATGTTTTGGTGGTGTCGTAAGTTTAACTGTGTTGGAGCTGTCAAATCGGTGAGCTGTCAAATCGGTGAGCAGCTGCTCTCGATCATTGTCATGAAGCCACACCCATCCCACTTGCGTTTCAAGTTTAGAATGAGATAGTGTAAGCTATAAGAAATAGTTACGCTCTAACTAAATAATTAGGATTTCTATCAGCCTAATTGAGGTGTAGATTACATCTCACATTTGAACTTGTAAACAAGGCTGCATGGGATTTCTTCTAATGCAACTCTGTGCAGCCAATGGCAATGCCCGGTTTAGGTATAATGCCAGGAGCCGCTTGTGAATTTGACAGCTCTAACGCAATTCCACCTCCGACACCCTCCCAACAACTGCCATGCGAATGTCGGCTAAAGCAGAATTTTTTTAATAGAGCGGAACAGCTAATGATGTCATTTCAACTTTAAGAACAGAAATGCAGGTTCATCATCACATCCAGTTGTATTTCTTCAGATTAGCTTTAGCTGATATCTGTTAGCTAACAATTGAACTAAACGCCCGCGAGTGTTGATTCTCAGGGTACTATTATTCCATGCATCCAGGGAAAGGCATCACATCAGAACCACCTATAATGTGGAGTCCAGCCCCTCTCTGAATCGTCTATTGGTGATGACCTACGTCCACAAGGTAAGTGCCACGGCAACCATCAGTCTCTGTTCTGGACATCAATGACATCAGCCCAGAGTGCCAGTCGTCTCTTATATTGTGAGAGGAGTCTACAGGCCTACTTCCACTCCTTTGTCTCAACTGTTGTCTCTTTGCTTCTCTTCTGTCTTTCCTACACTCATTTGTGCATGTCCTCTCCCCTCTGCTTTGATTCCTCTCCTCTCCTTTCCTCTCTTCTCCTCTACTGTATTTGTGAAAGGCTGTGCAGATATCTTCCGTAAGGTGAACAAACAGGATCCTTTCTTCACTTCCTGTGTATCTGTGGGTTTGAAGGAGAATGCTCCTCGGGTTACCGTGGTAACCATAGTCCGAGCCACAGACCGAGACTGCCCCCACCTGGTCAGATACAAGATAACAGGTGGAGCCGGAAAATTGATGTGCTGTAGAAATGTAATAAAATGAAAGAAAAAATGTGTACCAGATTAATAACACTCTGGATTATGACTGCTGACTGCAGAGACCATCTCTACACAGCAGACTTTGCTGTGTCGGATAACGAAGTACCTTCTCTGTCAAGTGAGCCTGAAAAAACATCTATACCTTACCTGTTACCCTGTCTGTGTGGTTATAATTACACATGTATTACAGCAAAACTAGTCTTGAATAAAATGTTGAGGGACCTCAAATTTGATATCCAAACACTATTCAAATAAAGACAACACTGTTGTCTTTATATAATACTGTATTACTAATGTAGTATTATCAAGCCAAAAGCAGTTAACTGTAAAATATTTAAATGTGCCTCTGCTCCATAGCGACCGTCCCAGTGTTTGTGATGGTGACTCAAGTGAATGAACATGATCCCTGCTTCACTTCCTGTGTATCTGTGGGTGTAAATGTGAATGCTCCTCTGGGTCCCATAGTCTGATCCACAGACAGAGACTGTCAGGTGGAAGATTACAGGCAATGCTGGAAACAACCCACTCAAGTTCTATATTGTTCCTGATTCAGGTCTAGTGCAGTATGGCAAATCATTTAAGAATATACACTACTGTTCAAAAGTTTGGGGTCACTTAGAAATGTCCTTGTTTTTGAAAGAAACACACATTTTTTTGTCCATTAAAATAACATCAAATTGATTAGAAGTTCTTTGTTTCTGGCCATTTTGAGCCTGTAATCGAACGCACAAATGCTGATGATCTAGATACTCAAATATTCTATAGAAGGCCAGTTTTATTGCTTCTTTAATCAGACAAAGTTTTCAGCTGTGCTAACATAATTGCAAGTGTTTTCAAATGATCAATTGGCCTTTTAAAATAATAAACGTGGACTAGCTAACACAACGTGTCATTGGAACACAGGAGTGTTGGTTGCTGATAATGGGCCTCTGTACGCCTATGTACAGTCGTGGTCAAAAGTTTTGAGAATGACACAAATATTCATTTTCATAAAGTCTGCTGCCTCAGTTTGTATGATGGCAATTTGCATATACTCCAGAATGTTACGTAGAGTGATCAGATTAATTGAAATGAATTGCAAAGTCCCTCTTTACCATGCAAATGAACTGAACCCCCAAAAAACATTTCCACTGCATTTCAGCCCTGCCACAAAAGGACCAGCTGACATCTTGTCAGTGATTCTCTCATTAACACAGGTGTGAGAGTTGATGAGGACAAACCTGAATATCACTCTGTCATGCTGATTGAGTTCTGATTGAGACGAATAACAGACGGAGAAGACAAGGTGAGCGCTACCATCAGTCCTGTGTCAACAGTAAAGCATCCTGAGACCATTCACCTTTGACTCTTATGAAATGCTTATAATTATACTTCATTATTCCATAGTAACAAAAATATCTAAAGACACTGAAGCAGCAAACTTTGTGGCAATTAATTAATTTGTGTCATTCTCAAAATCGTTTGGCCACAGCTATAGATATTCCATAAAAATCAGCCATTTCCAGTTACAATAGTCATTTACAACATTAACAATGTCTATACTGTATTTCTGATCAATTTGATGTTATTTTAATGGACAACAAATGTGCATTTCTTTCAAAAACAAGGACATTTCTAAGTGATCCCAAACTTTTGAACAGTAGTGGATATATTTTAAGTAGGGCTGTCAGAGTTAACCAGTTGATTCAAGTTAACTCTTTTTATTTTAGCGCTAAACATTTTTATTGTGATTAATCTCATTGTCTGAAAACTTTCGAAATACACTTAAAACAAGCTGACATTGAGGTTTCAGAAAGTGTGCTTTATTCATTTACCTGATTTTGCTAAACGTTACTTTGGACAAAATCAAGACGTCAATATTCGAGTAATGTTTTTTGTATATGTATTTTGAAATTAAAGCTTAACTTCAGAAAATATGTTAATATGCGAATAAATGTTTTAATCGTTTGGCAGCCCTAATTTTGATGTTAAAACTAGTAACCCTACTTTGTTAAATGAAAAAAGACTAGAACTCCAATAAACCCCATACTACTGTAGCCCCACCCAGTTACTGTAGCCCCACCATTTAGTATGACTCTCAAACCCTCCAACTCTGTTTAACTCTGTGAACAGGAGCCATCCACCTGCTATTCCAACTGGACTTTGGGAAGCAGTGTCACGCCTACTCCCGCTCCCACATTACGCACACCTGGCAACCATCATTACACACACCTGCTCCTCATCGTCATGCACACATGGTCTTCCTCATTACCTTGATTACTTCCCCTTTTCTGCTTACGGTTGAAGTTGTGGATCTCAATCAAGACCATAACCCACTGAACCAGAGGACAGCCTACTGAGGACAGCCTAAGTTGACAAACAGATGACTCCTGCTGGTCAACGTCCTGGTTTAAATAGACTCAACATCTGTCAGGGTTGAGGTTCATGGGGTCAGTAAAATGAATATTCATGCAGCCCTTATTCAAATGAAAGAGGAAGTAACATGACCCTTTAGATATTCTGTACAAACAGTGAGGCCTCCATTACGTTTTTATACTATACTGAAGAAAAATAGAAAGGCAACATGCAACAATTTCAACGGTTTTACTGAGTTACAGTCCATATTGTCACGCCCTGGTCTTAGTATTTTGTGTTTATATATTTATTTGGTCAGGCCAGGGTGTGACATGGGGTTATTTTGTGTTGTGTTGTGGTATTGTTTTTTTTTAGTAGGTATTGGGATTGTGGCTGAGTAGGGGTGTCTAGCATAGTCTATGGCTGCCTGAGGTTCTCAATCAGAGTCAGGTGATTCTCGTTGTCTCTGATTGGGAACCATATTTAGGTAGCCTGGGTTTCACTGTGTGTTTGTGGGTGATTGTTCCTGTCTCTGTGTTAGTTGTCACCAGACAGGCTGTATAGGTTTTCACGGTCCGTTTGTTGTTTTGTATTTCGTGTTTATTCGTTCATTAAACATGTATCTAACTTACCACGCTGCATTTTGGTCCGACTCTCTTTCGACGGAAGAAAACCGTAACACATATAAGGAAATCAGTCAATTTAAATATAAATTAGGCACTAATCTATGGATTTCACATGACTGGGAATACATATATGTATCTGTTGGTAACAGATACCATAAGAAAAGGTAGGAGGCTGGATTGGAAAATCTGTCAGTATCTGGTGTGACAAACAAATTGCCTCATGCAAAGCCACACATCTCCTTTGTATAGAGTTGATCAGGCTGTTGATTGTGGGATGTTGTCCCACTCCTCTTCAATGGCTGTGTGAAGTTGCTGGATATTGGCGGAAACTGGAACAAGCTGTCGTACACATCAATCCAGAGGATCCCAAACATGCTCAATGGGTGACATGTCTGGTGAATATGCAGGCCATGGAAGAACTGTGACATTTTCAGCTTCCAGAAATTGTGCACAGATCCTTGTGACATGGGGCCATGCATTATCATGCTGAAACATGAGGTGATGGCGGCGGATGAATGGCATGACAACGGGCCTCAGGACTTCGTCACAGTATCTCTGTGCATTCAAATTGCCATTGATAAAATGTCCGTAGCTTATGCCTGCCCATACCATAACCCCACTGCCACCATGGGGCACTCTATTCACAACGTTGACGTCAGCAAACCACTCGCCCACACAACGCCATACGGATGGTCTGTGGTTGTGAGGCTGGTTGGACGTACTGCCAAATTCTGTAAAACAACGTTGGAGGAGAAATGGTAGAGAAATTAATATTACATTCTCTTGCAACAGCTCTGGTGGACATTTCCTGCAGTCAGCATGCCAATTGCACGCTCCCTCAAAACGTGAGACATCTGTGGCATTGTGTTGTGTGACAAAATTGCACATTTTAGAGTGGCCTTTTATTGTCCCCAGCATCAGGTGCACCTGTGTAATGATCCTGCTGTTTAATCAGATTTCTGATATGCCACACCTGTCAGGTGGATGGATTATCTTGGCAAAGGGGAAATGCTCACTAACAGGGATGTTAACAAATTTGTTCACAACATTTGAGAGACATTTGTGGGATCTTTTCTTCCAGCTCATGAAATATGGGACCAACACTTTACATGTTGCATTAATATTTTTGTTCAGTGTAGATACAACCGTATACTAAATACTAACCCTGTAACTAAATACTAACCTTGTAGCTATCATTGTCTTACTTAAGATAGCCTGACGACTCGGTCTCTACTGAGTTCATGGCAACGCAGTCATGTTAGAATGACACTATCTGTCAGAAGACAATGTATATCCTTAAAATGAAATACTAACCTTATATGTACACCATATCTTATAGTAAAGTAATAGAATGTCTCGTTTTTGTAGAATTCTAATGATGACCTGCCTAGTGCCGGTATATATTCCACGCTGAGGGAGTGGGGATACTGACTGTCAACTGTGAGGATGTGGACACACCCGGACAGAGCCTCACCTACAGCATTGTGGGAGGTGAGAAAATATCCCATTTCACATGTAGTGCACTATTTTTGACCAAGGTTCCTGGAACCAAAAAGGGATCTACCTGGAACCAAAATGTTGCTCCTATGGGGACAGCCGTGGAACAATTTTTTTTCTAAGCAGACAGAACACATTGTTTAGACAGAACACACAAGATATAACCCCAGGTACAGATGGAACACAGAACATTCAGCCCAGACAGAACACATTGTCTAGAAAGGACATACACCATTTTTTATGTATCTGTTGTTTTACCAGGTAAGTTGACTGAGAACACATTCTCATTTGCAGCAACGACCTGGTGGCCAGATTGGGAATTTAGACAGGACACCAGGGTTAACACCCCTACTCTTACGATAAGTGCCATGAGATCTTTAATGACCTCATAGAGTCAGGACACCCGTTTAATGTCCCTTCGGAAAGATGGCATCCTACACAGGGCAGTGTCCCCAATCACTGCCCTGGGGCATTGGGATATTTTTAGACCAGAGGAAAGAGTGCCTCCTACTGGCCCTCCAACACCACTTCCAGCAGCATCTGGTCTCCAATCCAGGGACTGACCAGGACCAACCCTGCTTAGCTTCAGAAGCAAGCCAGCAGTGGTATGGAGGGTGGTATGCTGCTGGCATACCACGATAGAACCCCATGTACAGACGGAACACAGAACATTCAGCCCAGAGAGAAATCATACAAATGATGGAAAATGCAGCCCAGAGAGAACAAAGACCTCCAAGCCAAGGCAGAATGAATCAGAGGGAATGTAATTCACCATCTGCTTGAATTGCGGGTAAATTTGATTAGATACAAACTACCGCATTCCTGTTCTCCCAGGGAGCACTAACAACCGATTTACCACGGATGGAGCACAGCTGGTGTCCAGTGCCCAGTTCTCCTATCACACCCCATGGTTTATGAGCTGCTGGTCAGGGCTCAGGACCATGGCATGCCTGTATGCTCCACTACTGTTACGGTCATTGCCAATGTGGTTCCCTGGACCACAACTCGACCAACAACCACCACCACGATCAAGGTAACTCACCACTTTTACACTTTCTATCTTACCTGCAGCTAGTAGGTATAAACAAACAGTGTGAGTGCCTCTGCATGTTGTGTGTTATATGTGTGTCGTAACGTGAATGAAGACGGTTATATTATCAAATCAATTCTCTATGTGTAATTATTCCTTACGTGACTAAACTAATCATGTCAACTTGTGAGTGCCTCTGCATGTTGTGTGTTATATGTGTGTCGTAATGTGAATGAAGACGGTTATATTATCAAATCAATTCTCTATGTGTAATTATTCCTTACGTGACTAAACTAATCATGTCAACTTCAATTAACTAGGAAGTCTAGTCTAGGAAGTCTAGGAAGTTTTTTTTAAAGAGTCTCTATTTCCTGAATCTTATCCATTACAGTCACTTATTAATGTCTTATTACCTCATCAGTAACGTGAATGAAGACGGTTATATTATCAAATCAATTCTCTATATGTAATTATTCCTTACGTGACTAAACTAATCATGTCAACTTCAATTAACTAGGAAGTCTAGTCTAGGAAGTTTTTTTTAAAGAGTCTCTATTTCCTGAATCTTATCCATTACAGTCACTTATTAATGTCTTATTACCTCATCAGTCTCATTCCTGAACGTCGCAAACCCTTGGATATCTGATATCCGATGTGACGGCTTGGTAGACAAAGGAAAGGGGTGAGGACAGGTAATAAAGAGCCGGAGAACAGAATGGACCCACTGCATACATACAGTTGAATACGTTCATCGTAAATATGGACATTACTAGGAAAAACTATTCTCATTAGAATACTAAGATCACATTGTGATCTTTACAAAAGTATTCTTATGCTTAATCATTTATTTTATACAACATTCAGATGCAAACCCCATAACTCCTCCTGTCTCAGCCTCCAGTATTTATTCTGCAGTAGTTTATGTGTCGGGGGGCTGGGGTCAGTTTGTTATATCTGGAGTACTTCTCCTGTCCTATTCGGTGTCCTGTGTGAATCTAAGTGTGCGTTCTCTAATTCTCTCCTTCTCTCTTTCTTTCTCTCTCTCGGAGGACCTGAGCCCTAGGACCATGCCCCAGGACTACCTGACATGATGACTCCTTGCTGTCCCCAGTCCACCTGGCCATGCTGCTGTTCCAGTTTCAACTGACCTGAGCCCTAGGACCATGCCCCAGGACTACCTGACATGATGACTCCTTGCTGTCCCCAGTCTACCTGGCCATGCTGCTGCTCCAGTTTCAACTTCCACCTGACTGTGCTGCTGCTCTAGTTTCAACTGTTCTGCCTTATTATTATTTGACCATGCTGGTCATTTATGAACATTGAACATCTTGGCCATGTTCTGTTATAATCTCCACCCGGCACAGCCAGAAGAGGACTGGCCACCCCACATAGCCTGGTTCCTCTCTAGGTTTCTTCCTAGGTATTGGCCTTTCTAGGGAGTTTTTCCTAGCCACCGTGCTTCTACACCTGCATTGCTTGCTGTTTGGGGTTTTAGGCTGGGTTTCTGTACAGCACTTTGAGATATCAGCTGATGTACGAAGGGCTATATAAATACATTTGATTTGATTTGATAACTGAGAAGTGTATACAAACAAATATACAGTAATATGTGTCTCCTGTCCTTCATGAGGTCACCAAATGAAACAAACTCTACATGACTCTTCCTTGATTTCCCCCTGACCGATTCCACATTCTCAAAAATATAAATATTGTTTAGTTCTACAATTTTGGGGATGTAGGAGTTTTGGCAAGTCTCTCTCTGTGTCCAGAGCCCAGAGGCCGAATATTTACAACCTCCATAAAGCGACCTTCTCCCCCTCTGTGGGAGAGAGAGTCGCTGTAGAGTGGACCCACTGTAGCCTGATTCTTCAGATCTTTACAGGAAAGTAATGACAGTCCCCCTCTGGTGGGGTCAAGTTGAAAGGATCCTGCAAGTTGCAACCCACCATAAGAATGAATCTCGGATATCCTGGTTGGGGATCAGCGTAGCAGTCGCCCTCTGGTGGTTGACCCGGGTAGGATTTCTGCAAATGGAGCAGGCCGCCACAAGGATGGGCAGCGGATGTCCGGATTGGGATCGCCAATCTGGTGGAATGAAAGCATAAACAAAGATATGCAAAATATAGTTTTCACACCATAATCATCTAATTGGACTGTATTCTATATACATCCAACGTTTTGGCAAAATGACCCTATCATGGCATTGTCTAATGTCATATCTAGGGCGTTCCTAATTCGCAGTGTGTTGCTAGGGCACTATCCTAAATTGATAACTACATGATAAGTCTATTTCTGTAAGGCACCAGTTTGGGGCAGTCTACAGGGATGACCTATGGACCTCTGTGGAGAAACTGGTGAGTACTGTAGCTGTAGAGTCAAATGCCTCAGAGTACATTTTCAACTTTACTAAGGCTGGTGTTTTGTTCTGACCCTAAAGTGATCCGAGCATAAATCCTCATTAAATCTTCCGTTGTACGTGTGCGTTTGTGCTTACACAAGCGCACATACCAAGGGAAATAAGCCAAGTGTCCGGGTAGGCTGCAACCTGTTCCGATTGAGTCTGACATCATCAGATCATTTCCGGATCAATGCCTGGAGGTTTAGTAACAATTGATGCCAACCTCACAACCTACGTTAAGGGGACCTGTAGTAGTTTTATTACACGTCAATGTGTCTTACACCATTGTAGTGGCGATAGGTATGACGGAATCTATTTCATAGCTAAGTTATCCACGGAGGAGCTAACCTCACGACGGAAGTACTCTCTAAGCAGTGAACCAGTCATACGCGTTGTGATCATGGTTTATCATGGTTTCCTCCTGAATGGAGGGTTCTATTTATTAGTGGCATGTGTGTTAACCGTCAGAAGAGTGTTCTGGAGATTCCCTTACACGTGTTGCAATCTGAGTCACTACTAACTCTTCTATTGCTGTTCTCAATAGCAATTTGACTTGCGACCTTCATGATACACTAGCACATGATGCCGCACAGTGAAACACCGCTTCCAATTCATTTCAATGGAAGGAAAGCGGCGAGAAGCGGAGAGGGCGGGGACCTTTGGGCGGTGTGAAGGAGGTGTGGGAGGCTGTGAAAAATATCAACTTTTCCCAACTTTATGCAAATCACCAGCGGCGACCGCTGACCAACCAGGCTGTCGTCTTGTGAAACAGTGGATGTAAAGAATCTAGCTAGCTAAAGCATTTACTACAAATTGAATGTACAATTTTGTAAGCTTGTCTTGCTGATATTTGCTATATATGACATAACTATGTTCTTACTTATTGCGCAGTGGAGGATAAAAATACCTGTATGCCTATGGATGTGTAGCTATCTAGCCGATCTGTGAATGGACCCAAACATTTGGAATACATATTAGTTCAGAACCTAGCTATGAACCTCAGCTATCATAGCCAGTTGTATCAACTTCAAAACAGTCTGAATGACATTAATGAAGCCTATGGATTGAGTAGAATATAATATAACTTTGTGCCAAGGATGCAAGTTGAATATGCATGTAGTTATTACCATGCATGAGATCCCCCACATTGTAGCCTGCAAATTTAATGTATTCCCTGATCATGTACTCCATCTTGGCAAATACAGATGCAGTTCAGGTATGAATCTCTTCGAGATTATTTTTCATTCATATGCAATACCAGGAGTATAACATTCCAGTCTTTGAATGACGCTGTGTCTAGAAGTATGTATTACAATTATACACTTCAGTGTTAACCAATCTTGGTCCTGGGACATCCATGGTTACACATTGTAACTAATAGACTAGAAACAGGATTTAACTAGATAAAGGCTGATTTGTAATTCATATATACAGAAATAGAATTTTAAAAACAGTATACTACACTTCCTATGCATCATGAAAAACTGGTTCATCTCAATATCTAATACTCTTTATCTGCATTGATCTGATAAACACAGGATAGGTGTAAATGAGACTTAATTTCAACCACAAGAGAATATGAAAAGCTTTATTGAAAAGTTTATTATCCAAGTGTTATAAATACATGCATTATAAATATTATATTTGTAGTATTATAAATACAAGTTCAATCTGTACTTCGATGCACATCTGTTGTGCATTATAAAAACAGAGGAAGAAAGAGTAGGTGGCGAGAGGTGTAAAAGACAGGAAGGGAAAGAGCTAAGAACATAGGAGCAGAGAAAGTAGCATATGTGTCACGATCGTTGAATGAGGAGGACCAAAGCTCAGCGTGGGGAGCGTACATATTCCTTTATTTTCAGATGACGCAGACAAAAACAATAACCATACAAAAACGACCGTGAAGCCTAAGGGCTATAATACTACAAACAAAGACAACTTCCCAAACCCACAGGTGGGGAAAAGGGTACCTAAGTATGGTTCCCAATCAGAGACAACGATAGACAGCTGTCCCTGATTGAGAACCCTACCTGGCCAAACACAAAGAAAAGAGAGAAACTGGGAGTTGAATAACTGCAGTTGACATAGCTAAGTAAATGGAATAATACTCTTATTGCATTGTGAATGGCTCTTAAAAGAGCCTTTGGTTGTACATAGTGTAGTCTATGGTGTTGCCAGGGAACAGCGCCCTCTTCGAAGAAGTAGGAGGTGAAGATCTCCTGCACACAGATTGCCTCTCTTGCTGCGTTGTTGGACCCCATCCTTTTAACATCCTGCAGAGCAGCAGACTTCTCCTCTGGCACACGGCGGCAAGCTGCAGATCCCCTCCTGGTCCTCGTGTCCATTCTCATGAAGTTATGCAGGACACAGGTAGCCTTCACACACCTGAATTCCTCCAGGAGGCAGTCCCAGGTGGCCCTGGTCACCCAACCTTGCAGTGCCCTACACATTAACTGTAGGCAATCGTTTTGAAGGAATCTCCAATTACAAGGTATCTGTAGCAATATGGAAGACAATGTGATTATTAGACTTTTACATCACCAGGTCATTGTGGATAACTAAAGTATGATATCCCTGATAACAAACCATGATAACTTTGAATTGATAGATGCATGGGCACACATATGTGCATGTGACATTAACAGGATCATATCAAGGATAGCACCACAAATGAATACATAAGTACCACTTGAAGCTTGATGATGAGTTGATCATTTGAATCAGCTGTGCAGTGCTAACGCAAAAACAAATTGTGCACCTCTTTGAGTCCCCAGAACCAGGACTGAGAACCACTTCATTGGGACCTCTTCATATGTAGACAGGCTTTCATAGCTCTCTTTATCTGAGGACAGAAACCTCACAAGAAACGGACTTCATTATAGTCAAATTACATTGCACTGAATATTATATTACTATTATCTCCATCCTCACTTCTAGGGACAAGAACAAAAGTACCTGCCCTATCCAGAATAGCCTACTCTCTCACTTTGACAGTTGGGGCTGCTATCCTTTCATCCTCCTCCATGGGTGTTAGCTAGTTACCTACAAATACATTTGTAGTTAGTTATTTTACAGTGATAAATACATCAAGATAGCTAGCTAAAATTAAGTTAGGTAGCTGGTGATATTTAATTCACTTTGCTAGCTATCTATACAGTATGTGAAGTTGGCTAGATAGCTATCTAGCTAGCTCATTTAGCAGCTCATTTGAGTTAGCCTGCGTCTTAGCTAGTTAGCTAATAATACATTGTTTTTTTACATTTTCGAAATATATTTATTTACTTGAATAGGTTCTCCCAGCCATGTGGACAATTGGAAACAGGGAAGCAAAGTTTGTTTGTCACCAGCGTGTTTTACAGGTTATTACTATTGAACTATGTACCCATTTAATAACCAGACCTTCATACAAACTTGCTATGATGAATTCTTGACACACAACCGAAAAGCTGCTCTATTCTGCCTTATGCTGCTAGCATGCCCACAAACGAGTCACAATGGGTGGCCTAAGCGGCACGCGGCAATTTAGAAGCACCTTGAGGTCTCTAACCTTCTTACTGATTGTGGTTGGACTGACTGTGCTGGCATTGGTACTGGTACTCAAGGGGACCAGTTATCCTATCGATTTATTCTACCACAACACATGATTAGAGCATGTTACTAGTTGCATTGTAGTGGAAACCACACATGGCAAGGAATTATTATTTTTGCCATTTGTTTTGGAGGTGGAGCATCCACTGGATGACCAGTGTGGTACACCTCAGTAATTATTTTAGATGTGTTCTAAGGTTATCCCAGTTATCCCACTGTTCTTATAGGGGAGTTTACAACTAGATTTGTTTTCTGCTCTAGCGGCCTCATACAGTGTTGCACGTAGTCTCGCCCCCCCCCCCCCACCGGCTTCGATAAGGCTCATCATGGACCCCCCACCAGTGGTTGGTGTTGGTATCCAAGGCACAAACGAAAAGGTCAGACCCTTATGTACGAGTTGTCAATGGCCATGTTGTTATGAGAATGACTAACCTGTCAACAAAATCTCCTGGTGTTCGTGCTTCAAACCGCTCAGTGGCTGTCGAGGCCTGTCAGTCACCACAGCATCCGCGTGTTGCAACATCTTCAGTACCTGCGAACTGAGACGAGGATATCTGTCTGTGATATCGCAAGGTGTTTCACCAGTGGGAGTCATCGGGTCAGTTGAGGGGCTGATGCCATTAGTGTCATTGTAAGGGGTGACAGTCCCCCACAAAGCGGAAGATGTATCATTGGAAGCAGAGTACACTCTGCACATCAATGTTTTTCTTGCTGATATCTCCTTGGATCGGATTCTGCACCAAGAAGTTTAGAAACGTCTATTTCTAAAGGGGTGCTTTCAACAGATACCCCTCATTGTTTCCAGAGACAAAACCTCTCTCATTGTCACTCAATGCCTAGGTTTACCTCCATGGTATTCACATTCTACTATACCTTTGTCTGTACATTATGCCTTGAATCTATTGTTCCGCACACAGAAACCTGCTCCTTTTACTCTCTGTTCTGAATGCAATAGACAATGAGTTCTTATAGCCTTTAGCCATACCCTTATCCTACACCTACTCTGTTCCTCTGGTCATGTAAAGGTTAATCCAGGCCCTGCAGCGCCTAGCTCCACTCCCATTCCCCAGGTGCTCTCATTTGTTGACTTCTGTAACCGTAAAAGCCTTGGTTTCATGCATGTTAACATTAGAAGCCTCCTCCCTAAGTTTGTTTTATTCACTGCTTTAGCACACTCTGCCAACCCGGATGTCCTAGCCGTGTCTGAATCCTGACTTAGGAAGGCCATCAAAAATCCTGAAATTTCCATCCCTAACTATAACATCTGCCAAAGGGGGCGGAGTTGCAATCTACTGCAGAGATAGCCTTCAGAGTTCTGTCATGCTATCCAGGTCTGTGCCCAAACAATTTGAGCTTCTACTTTTAAAAATCCACCTTTCCAGAAACAAGTCTTTCACAGTTGCAGCTTACTTGTAACGGCTGTTGTCGGGAGAAGAAGGAGTAGACCAAAGCGCAGCGTGGTACGTGTTCATTTTGCCTTTAATAAACTGAACACTAAATACAAAAGAACAAGAAAATAAATTAAAACCGAAACAGTTCTGTATGGTGAAACACAGAAAACAACTACCCACAACCTATAGTGGGAAAACAGGCTGCCTAAGTATGGTTCTCAATCAGAGACAACGACAGACAGCTGTCCCTGATTGAGAACCATACCCGGCCAAAAACAAAGAAATACAAAATAGAAAAACATAGAAAAAAGAACATAGAACGCCCACCCTAGTCACACCCTGGCCTAACCAAAATAGAGAATAAAAAGCCTCTCTATGGCCAGGGCGTGACATTACTATAGACCACCTTTTGCCCCCAGCTGTGCCCTGGACACTATATGTGAATTGATTGCCTCCCATCTATCTTCAGAGCTCGTGCTGGTAGGTGACCTAAACTGGGACATGCTTAACACCCCGGCCATCCGACAATCTAAGATAGATGCCCTCAATCTCACACAAAAGATCAATGAACCTACGAGGTACAACACCAAATCCGTAAACACGGGCACCCTCATAGATATCATCCTGACCAACCTGCCCTCCAAATACACCTCTGCTGTCTTCAACCAGGAACTCAGCGATCACTGTCTCATTTGCAGGTGTCCGTAATGGGTCTGCGGTGAAATGACCATCACCGTCAAACACTCCCTAAAACCCTTCAGCGAGCAGGCCTTTCTATTCAACCTGGCCAGGTCATCCTGGAAGGATATTGACCTCATTCCGTCAGTAGAGGATGCCTGGTTATTCTTTAAAAGTGCTTTCCTCACCATCTTAAATAAGCATGCCCCATTCAAAATGTAGAACCAGGAATAGATATAGCCCTTGGTTCACTCCAGACCTGACTGCCCTTGACCAGCACAAAAACACTGCACACTGCATTAGAATCGAATATCCCCCACGATATGCAACTTTTCAGGGAAGTTAGGAACCGATATACACAGGCATTAAGGAAAGCAAAGGCTAGCTTTTTCAAACAGAAATTTGCATCCTGTAGCACAAACTCAAAAAGGTTTTGGGACACTGTAAAGTCCGTGGAGAATAAGAGCACCTCCTCACAGCTGCCCACTGCACTGAGGCTAGGAAACACTGCGACCACCGATAAATCCACAATAATTGAGAATTTCAAGAAGCATTTTTCTACGGCTGGCCATGCCACACCCTGGCCTGACCAAATAAATGAAGATAAACATAAACAGAATGATGTTTCCACCTCCATGCTTCACGGTTGGGATGGTGTTCTTGAGGATGTATTCATCCTTCTTCTTCCTCCAAACACGGCGAGTGGAGTTTAGACCAAAAAGCTAAATTTTTGTCTCATCAGACCACATGACCTTCTCCCATTCCTCCTCTGGATCATTCAGATGGTCATTAGCAAACTTCAGACGGGCCTGGACATGCGCTGGCTTGAGCAGGGGGACCTTGCATGCACTGCAGGATTTTATTCCATGACGGCGTAGTGTGTTACTAATGGTTTTCTTTGAGACTGTGGTCCCAGCTCTCTTCGGGTCATTGACCAGGTCTGGGCTGATCCCTCACCTTCCTCATGATCATTGATGCCCCACGAGATGAGATCTTGCATGGAGCCCCAGACCGAGGGTGATTGACCTTCATCTTGAACTTCTTCCATTTTCTAATAATTGTGCCAACAGTTGTTGCCTTCTCACCAAGCTGCTTGCCTATTGTCCTGTATCCCATCCCCCCAGCCTTGTGCAGGTCTACAATTTTATCCCTGATGTCCTTACACAGCTATCTGGTCTTGGCCATTGTGGAGAGATTGGAGTCTGTTTGATTGAGTGTGTGGACAGGTGTATTTTATACAGGTAGCGAGTTAAAACAGGTGCAGTTAATACAGGTAATGAGTGGAGAACAGGTGGGCATCTTAAAGAAAAACTAACAGGTCTGTGAGAGCCGGAATTCTTACTGGTTGGGAGGTGATCAAATACTCATGTCATGCAATAAAATGCAAATTAATTACTTAAAAATCATACAATGTGATTTTCTGGATTTTTGTTTTAGATTCTCACAGTTGAAGTGTACCTATAATAAAAATTACAGACCTCTACATGCTTTGTAAGTAGGAAAACCTGCAAAATCGGCAGTGTATCAAATTTCTTGTTCTCCCCACTGTATATTTCACTGGTCACTCCCAAGCCAATTCCTCTATTGGCCGCCTTTCCTTCCAGTTCTCTGCTGCTAATGACTGGAATGAATTGTAAAAATCACTGAAGCTGGAGACTGATATCTCCCTCACTAACTTTAAGCACCAGCTGTCAGAGCAGCTCACAGATCATTGCACCTGAACATAACCCATCTGTAAATAGCCCATCCAACTACCTCATCCCCATATTGTTCGTTTTTTTCCTTCTCCTTTGCACACCAGTATCTCTACTTTGCACGTTCATCTTCTGCACATCTATCACTCCAGTGTTTAGTTGTTAAATTGTAATTACTTCGCCACTATGGCCCTATTTATTACCTTACCTCCCTAATCTTACATAATTTGCACACACTGTATTGTGGCATATAGCAGGTCAGCCACCAGGGGTAGACTCGTCGAGGCCTGGTGACAGACGGTGTATACGTCACGAGGCGATGGCTCCATCTGCTGGATGTGCCAGGTCTCGACTGGTTCTCCGGCCAGGACTAATTGGGAGTTTGTGAGTAATCAAGGGCTGATTGCTCACCAGCTCTGCAAGGCCCCTAAAGCTGCAAGATGGGCAACACACAAGGAGAGTGAGGGAAGAAAGAACTCCCGTATAGTTGGGGATGGTTACAGAGGTAACAGGAGTGAGTGCAGTTGTGATCCCGACAGGATACAGCAAGACCCGGAGCCCAGAAGACGGTATCCCAGAGAGGGTCTCAAAGGGGAGACCTATCCTTTTCTTTTCTTTTTGTTTTGATTTATTCTTCAAATAAATACCCCTGAAACTGAGTTTATCCTACTCTGTCAGTGTCTGATCTGTGTAAACGTCTTGACCAAACCCCCTGGTCTGCCACAGTATATAGACTTTTCTATTGTGTTATTGACTGTATGTTTGTTTATTCCATGTGTAACTCTTGTTGTTGTTTGTGTCGCACTGCTGACCTCTGTGACCTGTGACCATACATGGTTGGTTTTCCAATCCATCAGTGGGAGTAACCGATCAATCAAGTCTGCTCCGAGTAGCAGGGGTTCAGATCTGAGGCTGTTGACATACACACGATGAACAAGCAATACGTCCTGGAAGTGTAGCATGAGTCTGAATCTGAGAGGCGTGGTAGTCTGAGTGACCCCTTGGAGTGTCCCGGTGCTCTTGACGGCCAATCCTCCACTGAACGTAGCGAACAGGTCAATTGTAGCTGTAGTCGTTTCGATGGCGACGTACTTTACAGTTATTTCAACTGTGGTGGTTGAGTTGTGGTTTCGTGGTAGAAACAGTTGTTGTGTGCCGTATCTCAACGCTCCAATACCTGATAATGCACCCTCTAATTGGAGTGAGTGCTCCTGGTCAAACTTCAAAAGCCATCCAATGCGTCCTCTATATCAGCTAGGAACGTCTCAGTATCGTTTGGCTGACTTAGAACATGTTCAAAGGTTGGGAAATTTTTTACGAGTTTGTCAAGGCATTCCCTGCCAAGCGGGTGGAGAGGGTTTGCTTCATCCTGTGTGGAAATTGTGGCCGAAAGGCCAAGAGGAGAAGCAAAGTTTTGGCTTTGTTGGCGAAGAGGTGCCATATTATTCAGTGCCGAATGGCCAAGAGGAGAAGACTGAGGGACACATGAGGGAGGCAATGTCTGAAACCTTCTATCATCTTCACTCCTTTGAGTACCGGGCTTCGGTTGCTTGGTTGGGTAGTCACGCTATAGCGCGTGAGACCGTTCTGGAATTCCACCAGATGGTTCCTAAAGGTGGTATACTGGTGCATAGCAGAGTCCACTTGAGCGCTTAGAGTACAGATTTTAGACACGTGAGTGTCAAACTTGCTCCGTTCGGTCTCATACTTATCTGTCATGGTTTGCAGATAGAGGTCTTGAGTAGGGAGCGAGAGATTCAGCGATGAGATTTCCGCCGCTTGCTTAGAAATCAATATTTCCATCTCCATCACCTGAGTTCTATCATCATTCATTAGGTCAGTGACTTCAATGAGTTCTGCTGATTTGTCATCCAACTTAGTCATTCAATTAATCAGGGACATGTTGAAAATGTCAGTGAAGACACCTGCCAGTTGGTCAGCACATGCCCGGAGCACACGTCCTGGTAATCCGTCTGGCCCCGCAGCCTTGTGTATGTTGACCTGTTTAAAGGTCTTACTCACGTCGGCTACGGAGAGCATGATCACACAGTCGCCTGGAACAGTTCATGCTCAGGCTGAGGTTTTGACTCGCAGGGTGCTAAAGTGGAGGCCTCAGTCCTTGTTCATAGCTCTCCTTGCCTTCACCGGATCTCTGCTGATGGGCAGCCTGAGACTGCTGCTCTGGAAGCTATACATATAGTACCAGTCAAATGTTTGGACACACCTACAGGTTCAAGGGTTTTTCTTTATTTTTTTAAAAAATTTTCTACATTGTAGAATACTAGCGAAGACATCAAAACAATGAAATAACATACCAAAAAAGTGTTCTTCAAAGTAGCCCCTCTTTGCCTTGATGACAGCTTTGAACACTCTTGGCATTCTCTTAACCAGCTTCACCTGAAATGCTTTTCCAACAGTCTTGAAGGAGTTCCCACATATACTGAGCACTAGTTGGCTGCTTATCCTTCACTCTGCGGTCCAACTCACCCCAAACCATTTCAATTGGGTTGAGGTTGGGTGATTGTGGAGGGCAGGTCATCTGATGCAGCAATACATCACTTTCCTTCTTGGTCAAATAGCCCTTACAAAGCATGAAGGTTGGGTCACTGCCTGTTGAAAATGATAGTCCCACTAAGACAAAACCAGATGGAATAGTGTATCACTGTAGAATGCTGTGTTAGTCATGCTTGTTAAGTGTACCTTGAATTCTAAATAAGTCACAGACTGTGTCAACAGCAAAGCACCCCCACACCATCACACCTCCTCCTCCACGCTTCACGGTGGGAACCACAAATGCGGAGGTCATCCGTTCACCTACACGGCGTCTCACAAAACACGGCGTTGGAACCAAAAATCTCAAATATTGACTCATTAGACCAAAGGACATATTTCCACCGGTCTAATGTCCATTGCTGGTGTTTCTTGGCCCAAACAAGTCTCTTCTTATTATTGGTGAACAGTTGATGTTGAGATGTGCCTGTTACTTGAACTCTGTGAAGCATTTATTTGGGCTGCAGGCTCTAACTTATCCTCTGCAGCAGAGATAACTCTGGGTCTTCCTTTCCTGTGGAGGTCCTCATGAGAGCCAGTTTAATCTTGATGGTTTTTGCGACTGCACTTGAAGAAACTTTAAAAGTTCTTGAAATGTTCCGGATTGACTGTTCCGGATGTCTAAAAGTAATGATACTGTCGTTTCTTTTTGCTTTTTTGAGCTGTTCTTGCCATATGGACTTGGTCTTTTACCAAATAGGGCTATCTTCTGTATACCACCCCTACCTTATCACAATACAACTGATTGGCTCAAACTCATTAAGAAGGAAAGAAATTCCACAAACTAACTTTTAACACGGCATACCTGTTAATTGAAATTCATTCCAGGTGACTACCTCATGAAGCTGGTTGAGAGAATGCCAAGAGTGTGCAAAGCTGTCATCAAGGCAAAAGGTGGGGATTTTGAAGATTGTCAAATATAAAATACATTTTGAGTTGTTTAACACTTGTTTGGTTACTACATGATTCCATATGTGTTATTTCAAAGTTTTGATTCTTCATTATTATTCTACAATGTAGAAAAGAGTCAAAATATAGAAAAACCGTTGAATGAGTAGTTGTGTCCAAACGTTTGACTGGTACTGTACGTATGTACAGACAGACACCTAACTGCCTATTACAGATTATATTCTTGTAGCTCCCTCCAGTAACCACGAGCACAACCGTTCCTTGATTTTAACTGGCGGCTTTATTCTGTAGTTTTAGTCAGAATTATCACCTTCCGTGAGAACTATAAAGTAAATGAAAAATACGGTTAAGCACACTCTTACAACCTTATCTTACGAGTGACTTATTAGCTTGGTATAACTCTGAAGTGCTGACATACATAAACAGTTTAGCTGGCGCTATAACAGTATCAGATTAAACACATGAATAAAGGAAAAATACCTCATTGGCTGCTTATTACAGAAGGGAGGAAATCAAACTTCACACTTGTTATTCCTGGCATGAATTCACACTTCATCCTTAATTATTATAACGTCACCATCCTAACATACACGCTTCAACCTTTATGAACTACACCCGATGACATGACAATTTAGCTAACACAGCGTGGGATTGCCTTCCCTCCAAAAGTGTGTTGCTACAATACTGTCCCCGTTACGACAGTTATTAGCTACGTAGTTCCGCTTGTTTTATCATTTCCCCCGCATAGCGAACACATAAACAATTCAAACAAAAAACTACATAGACTTACAGGTTACTTGTCAGTTACAATTCTGTCTCTCTCCGTAGTTTGTCTCTCTTTCTATTTTTGTCAGGCTCTCCTTCTACACACATGCTTCTTTTAAACATGACCCCAACTCTCTTGCTAAACATGTGAGCAAAGGCATTTTGTTATTGTATATGTTGTGGTCTATGGACCATTCTGGCTTGGACAAGGCTTTCTAAATTTATGTAGTAGAGCAATTTGGACAATATATTATTATTCTATCAGAGTTAAGCCTTCTGGCCCAGAGGTTTGACCCAGGTATGACCCAGGTTATGGGCATACAGTAAGTGTTTCTGAAATGCCTTAACATGGCGATGTTTAAGTCATCATAGTCAGTTCCTGAAACCAAAGGGACACAATCAGGCTCATGTTTGTTACCCATCAGCCCTCCTCCCCCCATGCTCTGTGCTGACAACCCCACTGGGGGATGATGTTGATGATGTGTTGTGTTCTGACTCGCCCTGTCTGTAATGATGATGGGAAAGGTGACCTATGACAAGCAGAGGAGGCAGAGGAGAAGCCCAACATACCCCCAGTGAAGGACCCAGAGGAGGAGGAAGCTCTAGAGGAGAACCCCTTTACCACGTTTAGTCTGACAACGTCTAACTGTCTACCTGTCAGTGATAACACTTCATCAACAATGAAAAATACTTTTGTAGGTCTCACCTTCAGGAAAGAGGTCTTCTGACACAAAATAAGAATGTGTCATAGCACACACCATCTGACGTTTGATTGATTGTAAATGCGAGGCCACGGTTCCAAGCATCTCACTGCCTGGCAGTAATGATGTCACTTTATTGAATTACTGACTGATTTACTCATAGAAATGGAAAGATAATTCATTTTAATTCTATGGATTTACGGGTTATGACTGAATGACTAAGACAATTATTTTTGTCATTCACGCTCGGCGGTTCAACAGCAGGGCTCACCATCCAGGTGATGATTTGTCTTTAGATTCCGTTAGCCTGGTCCCAGATCTGTTTGTACTGTCATTCCAACTCCTAATTTCATTGTCGTGTGACAGCATAAAAAGATTTGGGACCAGGCTAATACCTACACCCTTTCTCTTTATATGTCCCTGAGGTACCATCTCTAACAGTGTCTTTCTTTCCCGTCTGTTTGCTTATTATTTGCTCAGACACTGGGAGAGCAGACCTCTTTATCTCAATCTCTTCGTTCAAAGACTCAATCATGGACACTTACTGACAGTTGTGGCTGCTTCGCATGATGTATTATTGTCTCTACCTTCTTGCCTTTGTGCTGTTGTCTGTGCCCAATAATGTTTGTACCATGTTTTGTGTTGCTACCGTGTTGTTGTCATGTTGTGTTGCTACCATGCTGAGTTTTCATGTGTTGCTGCCATGCAATGTTGTTGGCTTAACGTCTCTCTTTATGTAGTGTTGTGGTGTCTCTCTTGTCGTGATGTGTGTCCTATATTTTTTCTTTTTAATCCCAGCCCCCGTCCCCACAGGAGGCCTTTTGTCTTTTGGTAGGCAGTCATTGTAAATAAGAATGGGTTTTTAACTGACTTGTAGAGTTAAATAAAGGTTGAATAAAACATTTAAAAAACAACGAGACGATGGAGAGATGCATTAACAGAAACCAGGACGATGTGTGATTGTTTGTGTGTGTATCCTATCATTATCACTGATTACTGAAGATAATTACTACCCAAGAGAACCTGCTGAGAATATTCAGTGAAGAACACAGTATTCAGGGGAGCTCATCGTCAACCACCAGAGGCCAGCAGAGAGCTAATTGAAACAGTCACAGGCATTGAATCAGCCAGCAGCCCTAAATATGTCCACATGAATTACACTAACTTTAGTAAGCAAAAGGGAGGGGATGAAAAATGAAAAAGTGGAAGAGAGAAACAAAGGTTTGCCTCTCCCGCCTGTCAATCACAGACCCCGGCTCGTCCGATGTGCTTGCCTTGCGTGAGATTCCAGTAGACTGCATAATGCTGTGCCTCGACCTAGGTTGGGCAAAACTAAACATGGAGGTGTTCGCCTTAGCAATATCACTAGAATAAAGACCTCCTCCATTCCTGTCATTATTAAAAGAGATCGTGATACCTCACATCTCAAAATAGGGCTACTTAATGTTAGATCCCTCACTTCAAAGGCAGTTATAGTCAATGAACTAATCACTGATCATAATCTTGATGTGATTGGCCTGACTGAAACATGGCTTGAACCTGATGAATTTACTGTGTTAAATGAGCCCTCACCTCCTGTTTACACTTAGTGACCATATTCCCCACGCATCCCGCAAAGGCGGAGGTGTTGCTAACATTTACAATAGCAAATTTCAATTTACAAAAAAAAACGTCATTTTTGTCTTTTGAGTTTCTAGTCATGAAATCTATGCAGCCTACTCAATCACTTTTTATAGCTACTGTTTACAGGCCTCCTGGGCCATATACAGCGTTCCTCACTGAGTTCCCTGAATTCCATTTTTGGTGACTTTAATATTCACATGGACCCACTCCAAAACGCTTTAGGAGCCATCATCGACTCAGTGGGTTTTGTCCAACATGTCTCCGGACCTTCTCACTGCCACAGTCATACTCTGGACCTAGTTTTGTCCCATGGAATAAATGTTGTGGATCTTAATGTTTTTCCTCATAATCCTGGACTATTGGACCACCATTTTATTACGTTTGCAATCGCAATAAATAATCTGCTCAGACCCCAACCAAGAAGCATCAAAAGTCGTGCTATAAATTCTCAGACAACCCAAAGATTCCTTGATGCCCTTCCGGACTCCCTCTGCCTACCCAAGGACGTCAGAGGACAAAACTCAGTTAACCACCTAACTGAGGAACTCAATTTAACCTTGCGCAATACCCTTGATGTAGTTGCACCCCTAAAAACTAAAAACATTTGTCATAAGAAACTAGCTTCCTGGTATACAGAAAATACCCGAGCTCTGAAGCAAGTTTCCAGAAAATTGGTACGGAAATGGCGCCACACCAAACTGGAAGTCTTCTGACTAGCTTGGAAAGACAGTACTGTGCAGTATCGAAGAGCCCTCACTGCTGCTCGATCATCCAATTTTTCCAACTTAATTTAGGAAAATAAGAACAATCCGAAATGTATTTTTGATAGTGTCACGAAGCTAACTAAAAAGCAGCATTCCCCAAGAGAGGATGGCTTTCATTTTAGCAGTGATAAATTCATGAACTTCTTTGAGGAAAAGATCATGATCATTAGAAAGCAAATGACAGACTCCTCTTTAAATCTGCATATTCCTCCAATGCTCAGTTGTCCTGACTCTGCACAACTCTGCCAGGACCTAGGATCAAGGGAGACACAAGTGTTTAGTATTATATCTCTTGACACAATGATGAAAATAATCATGGCCTCTAAACCTTCAAGCTGCATACTGGACCCTATTCCAACTAAACTACTGAAAGAGCTGCTTCCTGTGCTTGGCCCTCCTATGTTGAACATAATAAACGTCTCTCTATCCACCGGATGTGTACCAAACTCACTAAAAGTGGCAGTAATAAAGCCTCTCTTGAAAAAGACAAACCTTGACCCGGAATATATTTGAAAAACTATTGGCCTATATCGAATCTCCCATTTCTCTCAAATTATTTAGAAAAAGCTGCTGCGCAGCAACTCACTGCCTCCCTGAAGACCAACAATGTATACGAAATGCTTCAGTCTCGTTTTAGACCCCATCATAGCACCGATACTGCACTTGTGAAGGTGGTAAATTACCTTTTAATGGCGTCAGACCGAGGCTCTGCATCTGTCCTCGTGCTCCTAGACCTTAATGCTGATTTTGATACTATCGATCACCACATTCTTTTGGAGAGATTGGAAACCCAAATTGGTCTACACGAACAAGTTCTGGCCTGGTTTAGATCTTATCTGTCGGAAATATATCAGTTTGTCTCTGTGAATGGTTTGTCCTCTGACAAATCAACTATAAATTTCGGTGTTCCTCAAGGTTCCGTTTTAGGACCACTATTGTTTTCACTATATATTCTTACCTCTTGGGGATGTCATTCAAAAACATAATGTTAACTTTCACTGCTATGCGGATGACACACAGCTGTACATTTCAATGAAACATGGTAAAGCCCCAAAACTGCCCTTGCTGGAAGCCTGTGTTTCAGACATAAGGAAGTGGATCAAATCAAATCAAATCAAATCAAATTTATTTATATAGCCCTTCGTACATCAGCTGATATCTCAAAGTGCTGTACAGAAACCCAGCCTAAAACCCCATGGATGGCCAGGATGGCTGCAAACCTTCTACTTTTAAACTCGGACAAAACAGAGATGCTTGTTCTAGGTCCCAAGAAACAAAGAGATCTTTTGTTGAATCTGACAATTAATCTTGATGGTTGTACAGTCATCTCAAATAAAACTGTGAAGGACCTCGGCGTGACTCTGGACTCTGATCTCTCTTTTGACGAGCATATCAAGGCTGTTTCATGGACAGGTTTTTCCATTTACTTAACATTGCAAAAATCAGACATTTTCTGTCCACAATTGATGCAGAAAAATGTATTCATGCTTTTGTCACTTCTAGGTTAGAATACTGCAATGCTCTACTTTCCGGCTACCTGGATAAAGCACTAAATATACTTCAGTTAGTGCTAAATATGACTGCTAGAATCCTGACTAGAACCATATTCCTTTAAATCATATTACTCCAGTGCTAGCCTCCCTACACGGGCTTCCTGTTAAGGCAAAGGCTGATTTCAAGGTTTTACTGCTAACCTACAAAGCATTACATGGGCTTGCTCCTACCTATCTTTCCGATCTGGTCCTGCCGTAGATTCCTACACGTACGCTACCGTCACAAGATGCAGGCCTCCTAATTGGCCCTAGAATTTCTAAGCAAACAGCTGGAGGCAGGAATGGTCTGCTTACCCATAAGAGAGACACAGACTTGGTCTCAACCTTTAAGTCTTTATTGAAGACTCATCTCTTCATTAGGTCCTATGGTTGAGTGTAGTCTGTCCCAGGAGTGTGAAGGTGAACGGAAAGGCATTGGAGCAACGAACCACCCTTGCTGTCTCTGCCTGGCCGGTTCCCCTCCCTCCACTGGGATTCTCTGCCTCTAACCCTAATACAGGGGCTGAGTCACTGGCTTACTGGTGCTCTTCCATGCCGTCCCTAGGAGGGGTGTGTCACTTGAGTGGGTGGAGTCACTGACGTGGTCTTCCTGTCTGGGTTGGGGCCCCCCCTTGGGTTGTGCCATGGCAGAGATCTTTGTGGGCTATACTCGGCCTTGTCTCAGGATGGTAAGTTGGTGGTTGAGGATATCCCTCTAGTGGTGTGAGGGCTGTGCTTTGGAAAAGTGGGTGGGGTTATATCCTGCCTGTTTGGCCCTGTCCGGGGGTATCATCGGATGGGGCCACAGTGTCTCCTGACCCCTCCAGTCTCAGCCTCAATTATTTATGCTGCAGTAGTTAATGTGTCGGGGGGCTAGGGTCAGTCTGTTATATCTGGAGTATTTCTTCTGTCTTGTCTTGTGTGAATTTAAGTATGCTCTCTCTAATTCTCTTTCTTTCTTTCTCGGGGGACCTGAGCCCTAGGACCATGCCTCAGGACTACCTGGCATGATGACTCCTTGTTGTCTCCAGTCCACCTGGCCGTGCTGTTGCTCCAGTTGCTACTGTTCTGCCTGCGGCTATGGAACCCTGACCTGTTCACTGTGATTACTATTGTTTGACCATGCTGGTCATTTATGAACATTTGAACATCTTGGCCATGTTCTGTTATAATCTCCAACAGGCACAGCCAGAAGAGGACTGGCCACCCCTCATAGCCTGGTTCCTCTCTAGGTTTTGGCCTGTCTAGGGAGTTTTTCCTAGCCACCGTGCTTCTACACTTGCATTGCTTGCTGTTTGGGGTTTTAGGCTGGGTTTCTGTACAGCACTTTGAGATATCAGCTGTGTAACGGCTGTTGGAAGGAGTGGAGGAACAAGGTGCAGCATGGTACGTGTTCATGCTTTTATTTAGAACTGAACCACAAAACAACAAACAGAATGAAGGAAACTGAAACAGTTCTGTCTGGTGCATAAATACACAAACCAGAAAACTACCCACAAAACCCATGTGGGAAAAAGCTACCTAAATATGGTTCTCAATCAGAGACAACGATAGACAGCTGCCTCTGATTGAGAACCACACCCGGCCAAACAACAAAGAAATACAAAACATAGAAAATGAACATCGAATGCCCACCCTAGTCACACCCTGGCCTAACCAAAATAAACAATAAAAGCCTCTCTATGGCCAGGGCGTGACAGTAACCCCCCCCCCCCGGCCGCACTTCGGCCGCACAACCTGACTCTAAAGGGGAGGGTCCGGGTGGGCCTTCTTTACGGCGGCGGCTCTGGTGCGGGACGTGGACCCTCGCAAAGGGCCCCGGACTGGAGGGCGACTCTGGCAGCTCCGGACAGGAGGGCGACTCTGGCAGCTCCGGACAGGAGGGCGACTCTGGCAGCTCCGGACAGGAGGGCGACTCTGGCAGCTCCGGACAGATGACAGGCACAGGACTCACCAGGCTAGGGAGACACACAGGAGACCTGGTTATGGGAATAGGCACAGGACTCACCAGGCTAGGGAGACCTACTGGAGGCCTGGTCCGTGGAGGAGGCACAGGATAGACCGGGCTGTGGGGGAGCACTGGAGATCTGGTGCGTAGCCTTGGCACCACTCTTCCAGGGTGAATGCCCAGTCTAGCCCAGCACGTGCGGGGAGCTGGAACAGGCCGCACTGGGTTCTCCTGGCAAAGTGGGGAAACCGTGCTTCGAGCCGGCGCAGGATATCCTGGAGGCACTGGAGGTCTGGAGAGCAGGGCTGGCACCATCCGTCCTGGCTGGATCCTCACCCTAGCCCGGCAGATGCGGGGAGCTGGGATGTAGTGCACTGGGCTCAGAACGCGTACTGGAGATCTGTAGCGCCAAGCTGGCACAAGACGTGCAGTGCTGGGGAGGCGCACAAGAGGCCTGGTGCTTGGGGATAGCACAGTCTTACCAAGATGGCTAGCACGCACCTCAGGACGAGTATGGAGAGCTGACTCAGGTGACATCAAATCCAGGACACGCTCCGTCGGGCGGATGTCGTGCCTCATGCACCAACACAGCAACTCCCTCATTCCTCTGTCCTTCAATCTCCCCATCAACTCCTTCACTGTCTCTGCCTTGCTTCCGTCGCTCACCTCCAATTTCGCCCTGACTGGCTCTGGTTCCATCCTTGGCTCCTTACGGTAAGCACGGGGAGTTGGCTCAGGTCTGACTCCTGACTCTGCCACACTCCCTCTGTGCCCCCGCCAAAATATTTTTTGGGGCTGCCTCTCGGGCTTCCTTGCCAGCCGTGTTCCCTCGCATCGCTGGTTCCCTTTTCCTGCTGCCTCCGCTCTCCTGGCTGCCTCCACCTGTTCCCATGGGAGGCGATCCCTTCCAGCCAGGATCTCCTCCCATGTGTAGGATCCCTTGTCGTTCAAGATGTCCTCCCATGTCCATTCCTCCTTTTCACCACGCTGCTTGGTCCATTGTTGGTGGGTAGTTCTGTAACGGCTGTTGGAAGGAGTGGAGGACCAAGGTGCAGCGTGGTATGTGTTCATGCTTTTATTTAGAACTGAACACTGAAATAACAAAACAACAAAGAGAATGAACGAAACCGAAACAGTTCTGTCTGGTGCAGAAAGACACAAAACAGAAAAAAAAACTGCCCACAAAACTCAATCAGAGATTGATTGGTTCTCAATCAGAGACAACGATAGATAGCTGCCTCTGATTGAGAACCACACCCGGCCAAACAACAAAGAAATACAAAACATAGAAAATGAACATAGAATGCCCATCCTAGTCACACCCTGGCCTAACCAAAATAGAGAATAAAAGCCTCTCTATGGCCAGGGTGTGACAAGCTGATGTAAGAAGGGCTATATAAATACATTTGATTTTATTTGATAATCAATGCCTATCAGTATGATAATTAAACAATCCTTTACCACCGTTCTCCCCGTTTCTCTACGCTTTCTTAAGAGGCTTGTTTTACCCCGGAAATGGGAATCATTGCTGTCTAGGCTGCAGGGGGGTTTAATGGCCCTCTGCAATGTATTGATCGTCATCTCTAGGAAGGGAAAAATAACTGGATTAACGGGGCCGGTGACAGAATGTGGACGGGGATACATTGCAAAATCTCACTCTCTACATCCCAAATGGCCCTATGGGCCCTGGTAAAAAGTAGTGCACTATATAGGAAATAAGGTGCCATTTGGGATGCACACACTGAATAACTCCATAGGGCCTGTAATAGATGGGAACTAAAGAAAGTTCTGACCTGACTATATACAAACAGTACAATGTTATTACACTGTGTTTCCTGATTGAGATTTCATTATAGATTGTGACCAGCGTGCCTTTTACTGTCAGCCTGTGAGCTGTCAGCTCTGTTTTGATTAATTGGTTCTAATAGATTAATGAATGTGTGATTAATGAACAGGTCCCTCCCCACTTATGTGGTGTGTGTGTGTGTGTGTGTGTGTGTGTGTGTGTGTGTGCGCGTGTGTGTTTGCATGCTCGCATGTGTGCGTGTGTACGTGCATGTGTGTGTGTGTGTTTTAAACTGATGCTGCTGATGCTCCTCTCTCCTGGGCCTGTCCCTGTCACCGCCATTCATCGTCAATGTTTGCATCACAGTTATAGCCCTTGGGCCTTCCAGGCCCTAGCATATCGGGACAGCTCATAAAGAGAGAGAGAGACGGAGAGTGTGTGTGTGTGTGTGTGTGTGTGTGTGTGTGTGTGTGTGTGTGTGTGTGTGTGGCTGTATAGGAGGGGTGAAGGTGGTTGTATTTTAGGCTGTATTTTGTTTTCAACATCAACATATCTCACATCCTCAGGAGAGCCAGGAAGGTTCAGTTATAGTCATGTCATTATGTGTGATGTAAGAGTAATGCACTCAGATTTATTTAACGTGTGCTGGGTTGCCGTGGCAAAGGCAGCTTCGTTTCTCAGTCAGTCCTGGAAGTACACAGGAAGGAAGGAACCTGGGCTGACATCACCATGACGATGGGAGAAGCCATCATGTGATTAACGATGCCAAGACATGGCTGGGAGAGAGAGGCGCTGGCTGATTCACTGGCTTAAAGGACAAGGACAACCACAGCCAGGAACCACCTCCAACCCAACCCACGAGAAAGAATGTATTTCATCATCCTATTACACCTTGCACGCACGTTAACGACCACCCATGCCTCATAAACAAACAACCAAATTGTATTGTGTGTTGATTGTGATTCCTTGGTGTCGTAAAAAGATAATTCTCCTATACCAACAATATGTTTCATCTCCTCCATGCAGGGGTTGCTTTGAGAACATTCCTGTCCTTCACTGCATCTCTCTCTTCTCCTGTTCCGTTTTCTCTCTCTCTGCTCTCCCTGCTAAAGTGGGTGGAAAAACATCTGTCTTTGCCCCACCTCCATCCATTCCCAGTACAACTGAACAGTTTCCCAAAGGGACATTGCTTTTTGCATTCACTGAGTTAAAGACTCATATTTCCAGAGGCATTTTCCCACAGTGAGGATTCTCCCCACACCTCCACACAGAGCCCCATTGGAGCATGTGGGGTTGGACCCTAAGGGCCCTGGTCAATAGTAGTGAACTATATACAGTTGAAGTCGGAAGTTTACATACACCTTAGCCAAATACATTTAAACTCCGTTTTTGACATTTAGTAGTAAAAATTCCCTGTCTTCGGTCGATTAGGATCACCACTTTATTTTAAGAATGTGAAATGTCAGAATAATAGTAGAGAGAATGATTTATTTCATGTTTCATTTCTTTCATCACATTCCCAGTGGGTCAGAAGTTTATATACACTCAATTAGTATTCGGTAGCATTGCCTTTAAATGGTTTAACTTGGGTCAAACATTTCCGGTGGCCTTCCACAAGCTTCCCACAATAAGTTGGGGGAATTTTGGCCCATTCCTCCTGACAGAGCTGGAGTAACTGAGTCAGGTTTGTAGGCCTCCTTGCTCGCACACCCTTCTTCAGTTCTGCCCACAAATGTTCTATGGGATTGAGGTCAGGGCTTTGTGATGACCTCTCCAATACCTTGACTTTGTTGTCCTTAAGCCATTTTGCTACAACTTTGGAAGTATGCTAGGGGCCATTGTCCATTTGGAAGACCCATTTGCAACCAAGCTTTAACTTCTTCACTGATGTCATGAGATGTTGCTTCAATATATCCACATAATTGTCCTGCCTCATGATGCCATCTATTTTGTGAAGTGCACCAGTCCCTCCTTCAGCAAAGCACCCCCACAACATGATGCTGCCACCCTGTGCTTCATGGGGCGGCAGGGTAGCCTAGTGGTTAGAGCGTTGGACTAGTAACCGAAAGGTTGCAAGTTCAAATCCCCAAGCTGACAAGGTGCAAATCTATTGTTCTGCCCCTGAACAGGCAGTTAACCCACTGTTCCTAGGCCATCATTGAAAATAAGAATTTGTTCTTAACTGACTTGCCTAGTTAAATAAATGTAAAATTAAAATTAAAATGTTTGAGATGGTGTTCTTCAGCTTGCAAGCATCCCCCTTTTTCCTCCAAACATAAGGATGGTCATTATGGCCAAACAGTTCTATTTTTGTTTCATCAGACCAGAGGACATTTCTCCAAAAAGTAAGATATATTTCCCCATGTGCAGTTGCAAACTATAGTTTTTGTATGGCAGTTTTGGAGCAGTGGCTTCTTCCTTGCTGAGGGGACTTTCAGGTTATGTCGATATAGGACTCGTTTTACTGTTGAAATAAATGCTTTTGTACCTGTTTCCTCCAGCATCTTCACAAGGTCCTTTGCTGTTGTTCTGGGATTGATTTGCACTTTCGCACCAAAGTACGTTCATCTCTAGGAAACAGAACGCGTCTCCTTCCTAAGAAGTATGACGGTTGCGTGGTTCCATGGTGTTTATATTTGCGTACTATTGTTTGTACAGACCAATGGGCTCCCAAGGATGAACCAGACTTGTGGAAGTCTACAATTTTATTTCTGAAGTCTTGACGTATTTATTTGGATTTTCCCATGATGTCAAGCAAAGAGGCACTGAGTTTGAAGGTAGGCCTTGAAATACATCCACAGGTACACCTCCAATTGACTCAATTCTTTTTTATTGGGGCTGCCTCTCGGGCTTCTGTGCTAGCAGTGTACCTTCATATCGTCGCTGTTCCTCTATTCTCCGGTATTTATCGTAGTATCGCCGTTCTGCCTTCGCTGCCTCTAACTCCTCCTTAAGACGGAGATACTCCCCCGGCTGTGTCCAGGGTCCTGCTCCATCTAATATCTCCTTCCAGGTCCATTTCCCCATTAAGCGCTGTTCCTTCTTTTTACACTGCTTGGTCCTGGTTTGGTGGGTTATTCTGTCACGTTCGTCATAACGATGAGACCAAGGCGCAGCGTGATAACCGTACATTCTATTTATTAAATGAATGCAACACTGAACAAAACTATACAAAATAACAAAACGAACTGTGAAGCAATATGACTAGTGCAAACAGGCAACTAAACATAGAATAATAACCCACAAAACCAAAATGGTAAATGGCAACCTAAATATGATCCCCAATCAGAGACAACGATAAACAGCTGCCTCTGATTGGAAACCAATTCAGGCCACCATAGACCTACATATACCTAGATATACAAAACCCCATAGATATACAAAAATCCTAGAAAGGCCAAAAACACCTAAACAGGCCAAAAACACCTAGACAATACAAAAACTAAACCAACCACCCTTGTCACACCCTGACCTAACCAAAATAATAAAGAAAACAAAGATAACTAAGGTCAGGGCGTGACAATTAGCCTATCAGAAGCTTCTAAAGCCATGACATCATTATCTGGAATTTTACAAGCTGTTTAAAGGCACAGTCAACTTCGTGTATGTAAACTTCTGACCCACTGGAATTGTGATACAGTGCATTATAAGTGAAATAACCTGTTTGTAAACAATTGTTGGAAAAATGACTTGTGTCATGCACAAAGTAGATGTCTTAACCGACTTCCCAAAACTATAGTTTATTAACAATACATTTGTGGAGCGGTTGAAAAACTAATTTTAGTGACTCCAAACTAAGTGTACGTAAACTTCCGCCTCCAGCTGTATATATATATATATATATATATATATATATATATATATATATATATATATATATATATTGGGAATAGGGTTTCATTTAGAATGCAAAAGGCAGCCAAGCCAATCAGAGCACTCACAATGCAAGAGCTTAGAATAAAATGAGCCTGAGATCCTTCAGCCAATCACCACAGACTATTCTGCATCTGTGACATTTAGAAAAGGTCATATAATTAAGCACACAAATGACAAGAGTTATAGGGGATGGCATGCCTTGATGAATTGCAATCTCTGGTTGAACACAGTTAATGATGGTGCTTAATGGTAGATGATGGCACAGTGGCTGTGAAATTAGACTAGAGGATGACTTACTAAGACTATGAAATGTGGTTGACTTAACTATAGCTACCTTTATGCACTAACTGTAAGTCGCTATAAATAAGAACTTCTGCTAATTGGCTAAAATGAAATGTAAATGTAATCATGAGGGGTGTTGGTTCAGAGTGGGGGCAGATTTAGTCACATTTTCCACCTCTCAGATACCTAATACTTCAACTAATTAAACCTGAAATTAGACTGGATTTTCAATGCTGAAACTCCTGAAACCTTCACCATCCATACAAACGTGAGGACTGTGACCACAAAGAGCTAGGAGGATAAGGATGGAAGTCTGAGTTTGTGAGTTGAATTGTGAGATTTCGATGTTGTGATTCCACACTTAAAGTCACGTTTCTATGATTGAGTCCATCCATTCTGCTCGAGACTCTCTTGGCTGTCCCTTTAACAATCCGACTGTGCAGCTCCCTAGCGGGTAGGGGGAGAAATCGCGTGTCCGCTACCCAATGACAGTGCAGGATGCTGAGACCGGTGTGAATGGAGGCTGGAAGACGCCAATGTCTCTGGATGGTGATGGAGAGGAACTAATGGTAGAAAAAAGGTACATTTCTATTTTGATTCATTCGAGATCAACGCAAAGACGTATGATAGAGAACGGCACCGAATCACCACATGCAACGAAATAGTGAAGTGTTTTCGATATTATGGGGTTGACGGTTCTCTTTCGACTAGACGGATTGAGGGAATGCATCTGTGCGTAAAATATCACTCCCAATTCATTCGTTGGATTGCATAGTAGATGAATGCATGGGAAAAACATACCGTAAGCTAATTTGTAGAAGTCAATATGTGTTTTTATCTTGTAGATTTCAGTCATTCGATTCGGTTGAAAATCGAATTGGTTTGTGAGTTCATTTCAAGTAGAATTGGTATCAAGGAAAGGTGAAACGAATTACATATCTCTATTTAATTTTCAATATAAAAGATTTCTAGGGCTTTAGAGTCGTATTTCATCCTAAAAGCGCCTAATCCTATGGAATGTATGTGACGTTATCTATAGTGGCCAGCTGTCATAGATTCTCACATTGCATTGGAGAAGAATGATGTATTCCCATGAAACACGAGACATCAAGGGCAGTAACAATTCGACATAAGAAACGTCTGTAATGCCTCAGGCTTACATTATGTAATATATTTCCTTATTAGGGGAATTCAAGAGGAACATTTTTGGAGATGCTGTCATTATGAATAAGAAATATGATGCAATATCGACACCAGGATCATATTTATAAATAATTGAGGCTATTCGGCTACTAAACATTAGCGTGTTATGTTCCAATAATTTCAATAATCGATTGAGAAGAACCCGAAGAACCCTCAGCTACATGTGTCCCCTTCAAACGAACGAAACCCCCTTCGGAAATTGACGTTTCATTTTGGCTAACTGACAGAGGCGACAGCCACTCGGAAAAGCGTGTTTGTACTATCTGATCCTCTCAACCAATCATGAAAGGCAAGGGGAGGGATTTTAATTGTGGGGTGTCTTGTCAGCAGCAGGGCTTGTTGATGGTCATTCAGTATTTTCTACTTAAGTAGACCATATGCATCATTTCCCCCGTGTTATTATGGTCAAGTGACAACCTGCTGCACTGTCTCATTGGAATGACTGATCTCCAAACATGTCCCTGCCTCCGCTCAGATAGGATTTCCTTCATGACCATTCTGCACACTAGCCTATGCAGCTGACCTTTTGCCGCAAGAATTGTGCGGATGTGGAGTGAATTTGAAATTATTGTTCAGGTGTTTTCGCACTCTAGCACCCGATACAGTATTGATGTGTGAAAGATGGACCATTTGTGACTGCAACGATGATGCCATATTGATGTGTATAATTGATGTGTATAATTATTGATTTATAATGGCATTTAGAGAGAACACTGCTATGATCTTTTGTGGATTTCGATTCCAACAAGATGGCAAAGATAAAGGACACTATTAGGCCTAATAAAGGGTTTCTAAGGGATGGACTTAAAGGTTGCATTTGGTTGATTAAAGGGAAATGACATGGCGTTATAGAAATGCAGCCAGCACCAGACCCCAAAGCGCTATTAATTGGCACAGAAAGGGTGAAAGTCATGCTTTCAGAGCATCTGTAAGGCCTATCTGCGCGAAAATGTCCATGCCACTAGGCCTATCTAATAGTTATGTTGCCCGTCGCAATCACAGCAGGTTGCGCTTATATACCCCATATTTATTTATCCCACGTGCATTTACTAGTCCAACAATATTATCATCGTTGGGCAGGTTGATTGAACCCCAAAAATGTGTAAATATACAAATACCAGTAGGCTAGTGGTGCGCGGATCAGCTGTTTTTTTCACCAACACCCGCCCGCAATTGCAAATAACCAATCCGCACCGCGCGACTACACACTGATCATATAGGCCTACAAAACATTAACATTAACATTAACATCTTTCCATTACATAAACTGACCAGGAGTGTGCAGGGGAATGCTAGGATCCTTTATTAATGTCACTTGTTAAATTAACTTCAATCAGTGTAGATGAAGGGGAGGAGACAAGTTAAAGAAGGATTTTTAAGCCTCGAGACAATTGAAGTATGGATTTTGTGGGGTGGTGGGAAAAAGTTATTGTCCCCGCTGAAGACATCTATATCGGTCCGCAAATAGAGCAATATTAAAGGCCCAGTGCACAAATTTTGTGATTTTTTTTATTTTTTAAAGAATAAAAAAGTATTCTGTATCCTGATTCTTCAGTGGGTGGTGCAGCACCCATACTTCCCGCGATCATTCATATTTTATGTGGTTGAAATACTATCAGCCGGTATTGAACTGCGCAGTCGCATTCTCTCAAGATGGTGAAAGAAATATATCATATTTCTCCACTCTTGTTCCCGAGTATCATTTTACTGCAAGAAATGCTTATTTTTGCAAGAGTTAATGTTAAGGCTATGTGAGACGGTATAGACCTAGAGTCAGTTTCCAGATTTTAGTTTCCATTTAACCCATCTGAACAGTAGGCTACAGTTCTCTTAACGTGCCATAGGCCTATTTGAGACCCCATCCTGTCACTGTCGAATTTGTTTAGCGCTTCACAATCATCACACATAACATATATAATCCTCTTTAACCACTTAACCAACTCTTTCCCAAACGTTACCTTTCTGGTCCTCCCTTCTGTTTTATTTTCAACTCTCAATTTCGCAGCTTTTCTCTTATTGAATTTAACTCCAACATTGTCCTTTTTGCCTCCATGGATCAACGTAAACTTTTTCTGCTCATTCCAAAAATTATTTGACGATTGACCTGTAGGTTGTTTGGCGGAGTACCGTTAGACCCTGAAGTTTAGGCTCGTGCACTAATGCCAGATAGCCTAAAATAAAAACCTCAATGCAGCCTATAGATATAAATTACACATGAATGATACATTTCTGGATCTTTTAAGGTATTGCAATGAAACAGGCAGGGAGCAGGTCTTGAACCTTCGACCTTCTATCCCGAAGTCCAGCGCGCTATCGACTGTGCCGCAAAAACATGCTCGTGCGGCAGCGTCGATATCCGCGGTTATAAACCCAGGGTGTTTATTCAACCGACCCGCCCTTCATCCACACAATGTATATAAGCGCGGGGACGGCAGTTACTACGGTAGGCTACTATGCAATGTGTTGATTGAGTCTTAGTTCAGCACCATGGACAGCACGGCGATTGGTGGATTCAGCGCTATGTTTGGGCGATTCAGCACCACAGCCCTGGACAGCAATACATGAGAGAGGATGTTTGCACCAAGGGGCAGACCGGCCATCCAGCAATTCTTGAAAAAGCCAGATGGGCTGGTCCATTTTTTTTTTGCCAGGTGGGCGGGTCTAACTTTTTTGTTGTTTCGCAAAATGATAATTATCTTGCTAATAATGGGGGCCTCAAGGGAAAAAATGGGCCAGTGTGTTAGAAATGCCAGAGCCAATTTATTGTCCCAGTCCATCACTGTGTTGGTGTGGCTTCGCAGACAGAAAGCCTAGACTCTTAGAATTTGGGGTGACTCGAGGAACCCTGGAGATTCTCAAGGAACCATTGCAGTCAATGGGTTAATTTTTGCACCATTGGTTAGTTGAGGGGTTCTTGGAAGAACCTTTCATGTTTTCAATGTTTCCTGGAGGAACCTTTTTGCTGGCACATGCAAAGCACTATAAATAAATCCATATATAATATTATTTCATCATTGGATTTGTTGTGCTGCCAGACTCAGAAGAAAATGGAAATATGTGGCTTTTGGTGATGGCTTTTTGCGATAGCTAGCAACTTGTAAACAATAACCCATTCCTATTTGAATACTATTTTAATAGCAATGTTGAATAATACAACATTGTCTGTCATGACAATTGTATTATATGACTGTAGCCTCCTGTTTTACTTCTGAAAAGTTTGTTGTGATGGTAATGATGTTTGTTTATGATGATAATTATTAGGAGTTGTCTTAGGTCACCAGTTAGCTACAGTATTTTCATCCTAGCCTACACTCTTGGTTGTTTGGATTGGTTGTTTGGATGACCTATCTGGGTTGCAGGTATTGTTTCACTTAGTTGGGTTGTTTTCTTTAAAAAGAGCCAGGTTGGGTGGTTGATGCTAGGTTATTGATGCTGGATTATTAACCCTGCATTCATAACCAAGTGGGAATGTGGTATTTACCACAAACGACTGGGAAACATCCACTTGAACGCCCCTCCAACTGGTAATCACTAGTGGGAAACCTTTGACATCACCTAAAATTACCTCGAAAACTGAATTTTCGGCATGCAATCTATTATACAGTTTTTTTAACATTAGCATTTGTTTGCAAGCATGGTAGCTGTACTTTTAGTTTATGGTTGACACAGCTTGTTTTCCATTAGCCAATCGTTGTACGTCATCAAGTTCAAAGCACGGTGAATGCATCCAAATCGTATTTACTACTTCACAACTGGAAATTGCCACCTTCCCACTTGGTTGTAAAAACAGCATAAGATATGACTCAGTGGGTCAGATGAGAAGAATGGGGGCCTTGCTTAGTAAGGGCGTGGCATTCACATAATTATGTTTGGCCACCCGTGAGAGTAAATTCCTTCCTGTTAATCTTTTCTGTTGTATTGTCATCTCATGTTAAGGTTGAACACTAATATTTTTGTAGCATCAATGAGGCTTACAGACATGTATGAGTTCCTCAAGAGCCTATGCAAATCCCAATGTTGGATTTGTTACCACTTTATTACTATATAAAGAAGTTATTGCATTTGGATGACTGTCAATGCTCTATATGTAGTCAGCAATGTTAATATTAGATTATGAAAAATGCATAAACATTCAAGGAAAATAGACATTTGTATTGTACAAACTTTCAACTTTATATGATAAACAGAAATTACATTTATTCTTACCAGTAGCCAAAAATAACTATCTGAAAGCCGTGCCTCTAATCTTCTGATAGGCTGCTGCTGCTGCAATATTTTATTAAAAAGGTAAACATTTAACTTTTCCCATCACAAAAAGGTTCCTGTTTGAACCTTTACATAGGCAGCCCAGTATCAGCATATAAACGTCAATCTGTGACATTTTTGCGAAAATACATGCATCATGGTACAGGGGTTCCTCGAGGAACCTTTGTGACCAGAATAGGTTCCCCCCTGAGTGACAATTTACCGATTCGCAAAAGGTTCTTCCAGGCTCCTTCACTTCTAAGAGTGTTGGCTTTAGCTCAGCGGGATTGAAATGTCTTGTCGGGCCCAGGAGACCTGGGGTCTAAACTCAGCCGGCCACATGCAGTCCTTGCCGCTTTCCCCAACATTTTCACTCCAGACTTCACAAACACTGCAGCCATTGCCAACCAATTGAAGATAATAATTGCAGAACTTCCTGATACAGTGTGTGTGTTGTATAATTCGTTTGAGTTTAATGAGCTACAGTCTCTCAGAGGGACTGGCTACTGAAAAAGCAACTTGTTTGGCTAATGTTTACACCCGCTCCACTTCTTTCAGCTAATGTAGGCTGACATATTACATCCCTTCCAGTGGATTTTTTTTCATTCACTTCTGCCATTTTGTATTTGTAACACTCCTGTCCCATTTTAAAGTTTTTTGTTGCAACAAACTGAAATGATAGTTATTACTGAACTCCCTGTCTGCTCTCGCCTGTCATTGTATCATTGTAATTGCTTCTGTTGAAGTGTTTTCTCGCAGGTATTTCTTCAGCATTTCTTTCTTGTCCCAAAAATGCTTAGCCTGGTCCCAGATCTGTTTATGCCATCTTGCCAACTCCCATGGTCATTGTAATTGGCTACAAAATGCTTTCCTTACCACAAATACCCTTTATAGACTGGTGGGTTGTCATATCACAAAGCTATCTGACTCTGAATGGTGGCAGAGTGTTCCTGTAAAGATATTGGCAAAGTCAGGTATTGTGTGAGTTCATAAGACAGCCATTCAGCCATGTCACATCGCTGATTCTGAAAGGGAGAGGTGGCACAGTGCTATAGGCAAAGTCAGGTCTGGCTGTAGGGCATGCGGATAATGGCTCCAAAAAGCTAGTGGCCATCTTGTCCCCACCCTCACCTTCACCCTGGCATGGAGACAAGAGTGTGTGGCACCAATGAGCAGACCATCTGTTGTCAATCACTCATCCCTTTTCCTTTTAACTTCCTCTATCCACCCGCACCGGAATTCATAGGAATACATATTTTTTTCTCCCCTTTTGAAACTTAAGTAACAGTGATGTAAGAGGACTGCCAAAACCAGGTGCTTTATCTCTGTGAGCCCAGACCCTGCAGTCTCTATGGAAACCATGTCTTCTGAGAAGACGATGCAAGGGTGGACCGGAAGGAAGGAAGAATACAGCCCAGCTATCCCCAAAGACACGCTGCACCACCACTATCCGTTTAAAAACAGCCGTTCATCTTTCGTTTTTTTTTCTTCAAAAGAACCCTCCCGTACTATCTTGTACCATCCAGTACCATCCTGTATCCTCCTGTACCCTCTTGAGTCCTCCTCTGATAACACTGGGGTTTTATCCCAAAGGGCAGCTATTCCCTATGGGGTAAAAAAAAGAAAAGAAAAAGAAAGTATTCAGACCCCTTGACTTTTTCCACATTTTGTTACATTACAGCCTCATTCTAAAATTGATTCAATTGTTTTTTCCTCATGAATCTACACACAATACCCCATAATGACAAAGCAAAAAACGTTTTTTATACATTTTTGCAAATCTATTACAAATAAAAAATGGAAATATCACATTCCCATAAGTATTCAGACCTTTTAATTCAGTACTTTGAAGCACCTTTGGCAGCGATTACAGCATCAAGTCTTCTTGGGTATAACGCTACAAGCTTGGCAGACCTGTATTTGGGGAGTTTCTCCCATTCTTTTCTGCAGATCCTCTAAAGCTCTGTTTGGTTGGATGGGGAGCGTTGCTGCACAGCTATTTTCAGGTCTCTCCAGAGATGTCTTGCTGGGCCACTCAATGACATTCAGAGACTTGTCCTGAAGCCACTCCTGTGTTGTCTTGGCTGTGTGCTTAGGGTTGTTGTACTGTTAAAAGGTAAACCTTTGTCCCAGTCTGAGGTTATGAGTGCTCTGGAGCAGGTATTTATCAAGGATCTCTCTGTACTTTGCTCCGTTCATCTTTGCCTCGATCCTGACTAGTCTCCTAGTCCCTGCCGCTGAAAAACATCCCCACAGCATGATGCTGCCATCACCATGCTTCATCGTAGGGATGGTGCCAGGTTTCCTCCAGACGCTTGACATTCAGGCCAGAGAGTTCAATCTTGGTTTCATCTGACCAGAAAATCTTGTTTCTCATGGTCTGAGAGTCTTTAGGTGCCTTTTGGCAAACTCCAAGTGGGCTGTCATGTGCCTTTTACTGAGGAGTGGCTTCCGACTGGCCAATCTACCATAAAGGCATGATTGGTGGAATGCTGCAGAGATGGTTGTCCTTCTGGAAGTTTCTCGCATCTCCACAGAGGAACTCTGGAGCTCTGTCAGAGTGACCATTGGGTTCTTGGTCACCTCCCTGACCCAAGGCCCTTCTCCCGTGATTGCTCAATTTGGCTGGGCGGCCAGCTCTAAGAAGAGTCTTGGTGGTTCCAAACTTCTTCCATTTAAGAATGATGGAGGCTACTATGCAGACATTTTATGGTACCCTTCCCCAGATCTGTGCCTCGACACAATCCTGTCTCGGAGCTCTATGGACGATTCCTTCGACCTCATGGCTTGGTTTTTGCTCTGACATGCACTGTCAACTGTGAGACCTTATATAAATAGTGCCTTTCCAAATCATGTCCAATAAATTGAATTTACCACAGGTGGACTCCAATGAAGTTGTAGAAACATCTCAAGGATGATCAATGGACAGGACACACCTGTCCTGAAACAGGACGCACCTGAGCTCAATTATTGAGTCTCATAGCAAAGGGTCTAAATACTTACGTAAATTAGGTATTTCTGTTTGTATTTTTTATACATTTGCAAAATTTCAAAAAAACTGTTTTCACTTTGTCATTATGGGGTATTGTGTGTAGATTGCTGAGGATTTTATTTTATTCAATACATTTTAGAATAAGGCTGTAATGTAACAACATTTTTGAAAAAGTCAAGGGGTCTGAATACTTTCCGAAGGCAATGTACATGTGTGTGATGGCCAGAAACGTGGCTGCTATTTTAAAGTCTCTGGTGTTTAGTGACTCCACAGGGAGTTGACTCCTACTGGGCAACACAATCTGGCCAACTTTAGCAGTAGCCTACACAATAAGTATTATACACACACTGCTCTGTACTGTTTCATGGATGGGAATTACAAATGATTTGCAATACACATAAATGTAGCTATATTAGCTGTAGCATAAGAGGTGGATGCTATATAAGGCACACCTGTATGATGTAGGTCTATAGATGAACAATGAAAATACAGTTGTTCTGCTCTTTGTTGATAAGGAGTCAATACAACAGCATAAGTTCCATTTGTATGGACAGTATACTTTCTGCCTCCCCCTGGGTCATATTCATTAGTGCAAAATGTAGCAAAGCGTTTTGAAACGGAAAATGAAAATGAGTGTTTCTTATTGGACAATATCAAGGTAGTCCCTCCCTGTTTCAGTCCATTTGCTTCCTATTGGGGTCTAGTGAATATGACCCTGGTGTGTGGAATGATAGGAGTGATTACATGTGGCTGAGTGCTCCAGAAGAGGAAATGGAAGCATGCACAGCTGAACTCTGGGGGATGTGTTCTTGAGGTTACTGCTTATTGACATGTATTATATATGAATATAGTGTTTGCATTAGTGTATTGATATAGAGCAATCCTGGGATTTAATAGTACTGCATTTGAAATCTCTTCAAATACTTTGAGCATTTGCCTTGGCATGCCAGATGGGCATGATACTTGGTTCTATGCATAGAGTATATGTGATATTGTGGTTGGTATACTAGATGTACTAAATACTATGCACAGTGAGGTAGGTGTTCTCTGCTTCCTGATGGGGTCAGCACTAATAGGACTGGGATGAGTGCCTGGGCCGGGGGAAGCCAGGGTGATGCTGCGATTCCCAGTGGGTTCACTTAGAATTGGAATCCCTCCCTGCAAAAGAAGCCCACAGAGCCACAGGCTGGTGTGACTCACTCACCCAGCTCTCAATGTGAACAGGAGGAGAGGAGCTGCTTCTTATGACACTACACCTACCAAACGCTGTAGAAGGAGTGTGGGATGTGTGTGTGTGTGTGCGTGTGAGAGAGAGAGAGAGAGAGAGAGAGAGAGAGAGAGAGAGAGAGAGAAAGCAAGAGAGAGAGAGTATGCTGTGTGTTCTTGACAGATAAAATATGCAGCATATTTCTTGTCATTATTATGACAAATTGCTCTTTCCCCAGATCTGTCGATGTCGAGGTCCTTCATCCACACAGGCATGCAGTGAGCCGCCCATGTGTGTTAGAGAGTGAGGGTGCACTGTGATCGTCGCAGCGTGCCCCTGGTAAGGACCCCGTGGCAAGCGTCCGGCCGGCCCAGGCCACACCTCCCACACCCAGGACATGTACGGCAGCGCCAGAGCGGTCGGCCACATCGAGAGCAGCCCTGCACGGTCCCCGCGCCTGCCTAGGTCCCCCAGGCTGGGCCACCGGAGGGCCAACAGTGGGGGCGGGGGCGGTGGAGGGGGTAAGACGCTCTCCATGGAGAACATCCAGTCACTGAACGCTGCCTACGCCACGTCCGGGCCCATGTACCTAAGCGACCACGAGGGAGTGGGCTCAACCGCCACCTACCCTAAGGGCACCATGACGCTGGGGCGAGCCTCCAACCGGGCCATGTACGGGGGCCGCGTCACGGCCATGGGCAGCAGCCCCAACATCGCCTCGGTGGGGCTGGGCCACCACGCTGACCTGCTGTCCTACAGCGACCTGGGCTCCCTGTCCATGCTGCAGCACCACCACCACCACCCTCAGGGGGTGCCGTCGGCCCTGTTGCGGCAGGCTGTGCGAGGCAGTGGGGGGGAACTCCTGGAGATGCAGGCCACACTCCGGGACATGCAGCGGGAGAACGACCTGTTGAGGAGAGAGCTGGACCTGAAGGACAGCAAGCTGGGCTCGTCCACCAACAGCATCAAAAGCTTCTGGAGCCCCGAGCTGAAGAAGGAGAGGATGATACGCAAGGAGGAGGCGGCGCGCACCTCCGTCCTCAAGGAGCAGATGAGGGTGACTCACGAGGAGAACCAGGTTAGAACACAACATGTTTTCTCCCCTCGTCTCCCCCTATGCTGCTACTTGATAGTGTACACTTCGTAGTGCACACTGAATAGTGTGTACTTGGATTAAAGGAAAATCTTTTGGTATTTGTTTCAGTAGTCCATCGTTGATTGTCCATTGTTATCAGCAATCACGTTTTGAAGATATATAACTTTCAAAATACAGAAATACAGCCGGTATGATGCTTTTGTATCATATGGTGGAAAAGCATCATACCGGCTGTATTTCTGTATTTTGAAAGTTATATACACTACATGACCAAAAGTATGTGGACACCTGCTCTTCGAACATCTCATTCCATAATCATGGGCTTTAATATGGAGTTGGAAACAGGAAAGGGCCATCCCCAAACTGTTGCCACAAAGTTGGAAGCCCAGGATCATCTAGAATGTCATTGTATGCTGTAGCATTACAATTTACATTCACTGGAACTAAGGGGCCTAGCCCGAACCATGAAAACAGCCCCAGACCATTATTCCCCCTCCACCAAACTTTGCAGTTGTCACTATGCATTGGGGCAGGTAGTGTTCTCCTGGCATTCGCCAATCCCAGATTCATCCGTCGCACTGCCAGATGGTGAAGCAGGATTCATCACTTCAGAGAACGAATTTCCACTGCTCCAGAGTCCAATGGCGGCGAGCTTTACACCACTCCAGCCGACCCTTGATTCCGTATAATGATCTTAGGCTTGTGTGCGGCTACTCGGCCATGGAAACCCATTTCAAGGAGCTCCCGACGAACAGTTCTTGTGCTGACGTTCCAAAGGCAGACGATTTTTACGCGCTTCACCATTTGGTGCTGTTCTGTGAGCTCATGTGGCCTACCACTTAGCGGCTGAGCCGTTGTTGCTCCAAGATGTTTCCACAACAACAGCGCTTACAGTTGACCAGGGCAGCTCTAGCAGGGCAGAAATTTGACAAACTATCTTGTTGGAACGGTGGCATCCTATAACGGAAAGTCACTGAGCTCTTCTGTAAGGCCATTCTACTGCTAATGTTTGTCTATGGAGATTGCATGGCTGTGTGCTCAATTTTATACACCTGTCAGCAATGGGTGTGGTTGAAATAGCCAAATCCACTCCTTTGAAGCCGTGTCCACATACCTTTGTATATGTAGTGTATCTTGAAAACTTGATTATTGACACGCAATACATTTTGGGACAATATCAACAATGGACTATTGAAACAAATACCAACAAATCGTTTTTGGGTGGAGTTTTCCTTTAATGTCCGCCACTAGTCAATCTCCCTTTTACAACTCACACAGACATATGTCTCCTCTCTCTCTATCTCTCTCCCTTCCTGTCACAGTCTCTCACTGTTCTCCTGTCTCGTCACTCTAACTATTCCATTTTCCTCCCAAGGTACTGTCTCCACTCCCTGATGTCGAAGAATTATCCCACTGTCATGTTTATTTAATACATCTGGAAACCTTTTTGGAAAGAGGTGTTGGTGGTCATAAATGTTTCATCATCCACTCGTACTATACCTCATTTCTAATAGTCCCCAGAATGAATAAGAGAGGGGGAGGGAATGAGGGATGGAGGAAGAGAGGGAGGTTGAAAAGAATACTGTAAGAAGCATACATGAAATATTCATGTGATTTTTCAAATGATCTAGATTCTACTGTGTCTTACTGTGGTAAAAATCATCATTCAGTACAACGCTCCCGTCTTAGCGCAGCACACCGCACAGTATATTAACACATCAAATTCCGCCCTTTGTAAAAGCGTAATGCTTACCCTGGTTTATCAGTTAGGTGGCTTATTTAGATTGCGTCCACAAGTGATATGTGAATATTACATCAACAATATTACAACAAGTGATAAGACAACAAGTGGCTACAGAAAGGCCAGAGGTGATTTCAGGGCTATGGCCACCTCAGTGGTGGCTGGTGGTTGAAGATATAGGAAGACATGCTGATTGTAATGGAATGAATGGAACAGTATCAAACACATGGTTTCTTTTCAATACATTCCATTCCAGCCATTACAATGAGCCTGTCCCCTTGTATCTTTGCCCACAAGCCATCACTGGGCCACAGGTCGATCCTGTTCGGGCTTTGTCCACAGTCACAGGCAATTTCATTTGGTTTCTGTGCCTTTCCCCTGCGTCTCTGTTTGTTAGTTGTAAAGGGGGTGGAGTGAGCGGCCTAGTTAAATCACTCACACATCTCCAGTCTGCAGTCTGCAGGAGGTTCAGGGCCTGGAGAGGAATGTCAAGGACAAAGCACTGTCTGAGAGTCTCTCGCTATCTCTGTCTCTCCCCGTCTGCCCTTCTCCCTCTCGATCTATTTAGCTTACTCTCACTCGCTCTGTCTTTCATTTTCTCTTCCTGTCTACCCCTATCTATCTCCCTCCCATTCTCTTCTGTCTCCGTGTCCGTCGCTCTCTCTCTCCCTCTCTCTCTCTCTCTCTCTCTCTCTTGCCCCCCCTCTCTCTGTCCCCCCCCCCCTCTCTCTCTCTCTCTCTCTACCACTCTATATCGCCCCTTCCCTCTTTCTTTTCTCTGTGTCCTGCAGGGCACCATATGGGATTTCTCTGACATACATTATCAAATGAAGGTTGATTAGATGGAAATAGATAGATCTGTATACCTAATTAGGCAGGCAAAGCTAGATGGTAATTACATAATATCTACCATACCGGATAGGATGTCTTGTCTTGATACAGTGCTTTGAGGATGGATGTGGTGACCTTGTCAGTAGGGCATTAACATGAAAGTGGACAAGGGAGGCACATTTGTATGTTGTATAGATTTAACTTATACATAAGGCACAGTATAAGATGAATAGGGTCCATTATGGTAGAAGTTAGGCTTACATACAGTGTGTGCTGTATAGTCAAACATTAGTGTAGTGTGTGTGATGTCTAGTGTGTGTGAGTGTGTGTGTGATGTATAGTGTGTGTGTTGTATAGTGTGTGTGTGTGATGTATAGTGTGTTTGTGTGTATGATGTATAGCGTGTGTGTATAGCGTGTGTGTGTGTGATGTATTGTGTGTGTGTGATGCATAGTGTATGTGTGTGATGTATAGTGTGTGTGTGTGTGTGTGTGTGTGTGTGTGTGTGTGTGTGTGTGTGTGTGTGTGTGTGTGTGTGTGTGTGTGTGTGTGTGTGATGTATAGTGTTACTGTGTGTGTGTGTGTGTGATGTATAGTGTGTGTGTGTGATGTATAGTGTGTGAGTGTGTAATGTATAACTGAACATGAGGCCCACCTATAGTATCTGACATACAGTACAGTGATGTATAGGACCCCAGTGAAGTCACCCCAGATCAAAGGAGGCTGCTGAAGGGAGAAATGCACATACAGTAATAATGTCCGGAATGAAGCAAATAGAATGGCATCAAACACTTGGATTCCATTCCACTCATTCCGCTTCAGCCATTACTATGAGTCTGTTCTCAGAATTTGACGTTCATCCAGGTTCCCAGAACGTCGGGAGATGACGTGAATAATGGCCACTAGGAGCAAAAAAGACTCAAAACTAGTGCCTGGCAGCCAGAGGTCGGGCTTAGACCAATCCGCCATCCCCGTCCATAACATTCTAGCAAGCCGCGAGCATACATTGCTAGGCACTCGTTATTATAATTTATTTATCCAAACCTTAGCCCTTAATAACTTAACCAGTCAATTTCTTTCTGTTTTATACAATGGGTGGGTCTAATCCTGGATGCTGATTGGTTAAAACCTCGTTCCAGCCAGTGTCTAATCCACAAGTTATGATGTTGAAATGCGTATTCACTATTTAATCTGACTGCGCGATCCACTGTTCCATTAGCCCAGCCAGGCAATTTATAAACTTTATCTCCACTTTAAAAAGCATCTAGACATTATCTCCCATTTCTTTTATACTGTCGTTTGGTTTTCAACATTAGAGATTTGTATTAACTTTGCTGTCTGTCTCTCCGACATTTGTAACATTGTTTCTATATTGAAATTCGATTTCCAGCTATCCCATAGTAATGAACGTGTCAGGAGTTGGGACGAGACAGACAGGCAGGCAGCATGAATCAGCATCATTTTATTGGATATATACAAAGAAATGTTAATTAAAAAAAACGAAATGCAGCTAGTTTGCTGTCATTCCAGCTTCAATTCGATTGATCAATCAATTGATTGATTGTGTTAGCTGTGTAGTTGGCTAGCTCCTCTGAACAGGGTCCTGGCCAGAGAGCAAATGTTCTATGCCAGTCGAAATCGCGAATCATTAGCTCATTGTTTGTGGATGTATACAAAAAAATCACTTGAAAACAGCTGAAACAAACACTAAGGCAGCAACTTTTCTGTTATTCTGGCTGCACTGTTTGATGTGATACAGTCTAATACGGCTGTTTGACTGTTTGATGTGTTAGCCGAAGTTGGATAGCTAGCAAGAAAGGGATAAGAATGTTGCCAGCCATCATGGTAACGGACACATTTAGAATGAACGACTGTGTCACGTCCATCGATTTATAACAAAAAGACTTAACGACTGGGTCACGGCTCTGGCAACTGAACCAATAGAACGAACGACCAGCCGGCTTGGGTAGCAACCCTAGATTTCTGTCGGGCCTATATCTTATGGAAGGATGAAATAGTATATATAAATTCATCAAAATAACATGTTTAATGAAAATATGTAAATCATTATTTGAATATGTTGTTAACCCGTTGTATAAAAGTGATAATGCCCTTGAAGCCGGTGTTTGGAGGGTATATTTGTCATACCAGAACAACACTCGTGCCAATATATCCTCCAAACACCCATTATCACATACTCCATTATCACATACTAGTGAGGCCCACCTGGTCTTGTCTGTGGCAGTCAGTCAGTTAAAAGGCACCTTACTCCCTATGAAGTGCAGTACTTAAAAAATGTCCCATAGGCCTCTGGTCAAAAGTAGTGCACTATGTAGGGAATAGGTTGCCATTTGGGACGCAGCCCTGGCTGCCCACATTTAAAATACCCAAATGCGGGAAAAATGGCTGATTATGTGGGACAGCTTACATACATGTTTTGGGCAGCACCCCTCCACCACACAAAAATCTCCTTCCCTCCTTCCCTCTGCATTGAAGCTCTCCGAATTTCCGACGAATTTGTGATGCAGAAATGGGAGACCAATGTGTTTTCTGGGAATTTTTGGCCAAGGAAACATTTCTGGTTGGTCTCGGGGAAGGTAGAACAGTTAGGAAGGGAGACTTTGAAAACTGGATTGAATGAAGTAGCAGCAAATATGTCGAATGAGCAATGAGCATGGACAGCCTCACAAGTTTTGACGAAATCACCTTATATCTTTCAGTCTAATACGGCTATTTACTTACTTTTGTAGATCTTTTCGCCAGAAGCACGGTTTTGTGAGTAGTTAACTGTCCTCTCCAAGTCTAGCTAAAATTTAGCCCGAAAGGATTTTACAAATGTGACTGGTTGCGATACGACATTGGCCTACGTCTCGTCTTGCCCTGCACAGAATATCAGATCTCAACAGTGATTGGAGAAGTGCTTAACTTCACCAGTACCACATTCTTATGATATATATCTTGTCAAAAGTGCAAGATGACTGAAAAACAGACAGGCTGGAATGTCTAACTGAAATACAGGACATATCAACCTTTTTTGTAAATGAATGGTGTTTGAATTTGTTGATAAAATGCGGGACATGAATGTTTGGTTTCGGGACAAAGGGCCCGCACAATCCAGGACATGTGGTCACCCTAGACGCAGTGTGTGTGTCATAGTGAGCTCCTCTGATGCTCTCTCCTAGCGGCCAACAGGTCCCTCCCTCATCATTACACACAGACAGGATACAGCCACACAGTCTCAAGGTTACAGCAGGACGCTGTCTGCCTGTCTCCCACTGGCTGGGGCTCCAACCTGTGTGTGAGCGTGAACGTGCTTGTGCGTTTCTGTGTGTGCCTTGTGCCCAAATGAGTTTGTGTTTCTGTACCCTTTTAGTTTAACCTCTAGAGTTGTGTGATTGTCGTGTGTGTGTGTGTGTGTGTGTGTGTGTGTGTGTGTGTGTGTGTGTGTGTGCGTGTGTGCGTGTGTGTGTGTGCTATAGTATCCCATTGAGGTTGAGATTGAAACCGAAGGAAGTCTCTTTGTGCTGTTCAGTGGAGCCAGGAGAGTCTGCAGTGCCCTGGCTCAGCGGCTCCACGGTTCTCTGGAGCAGTGCCACGCTGCCACGCTGCCTGGGGGAGAGATACCCAACATCCTGACCTGATGGTATCACCACCCTCCATCCTCAGTCTGGGATCACTAGAAGGGAACTGGGGGGAGACGGGGTAGGGGGGTAGTACCCTCGGTTATACGTTGCACAAGTTGAAGGTCTTTTCATTTGACCCGCCCAAGTATAAGAGGACCAAGTCTGCGTCCCAAATGGCACACCATTCCCTATCTAGTGCACTACTTTTGACCCTAGGGCCCTATGGTGAGAGGGAAAGGTCCCGCTGTACCTTCCATAGAGAATGCGAAGAGAATGGAGCACGTGTGGTAACATCAGGTTTGGTCTGTGTGACTGAGTAACGTGTGAGAAGAAATATAGTGTGGGGGGACAGGAGTCCATTTTGATTCTCTGCCTTGCCCTCATGACAGTTCGGTCTTGCTCTGATTGCTGTGAATGATATCTCCCTCCCTAGAGGCAGAATAAGCCTACATGAATAAATGTGCGTTTGGCTAACACAAAGCAGCTGTGTCTTGCCACTCTAGCTCTCACTGTAATTGCTCACTTGTATCTCGATTCACAGGGTTGTCTTTTGGGCGTAGACACGTGCACGCATATGTGCATAGGAGGAATGCACATGCACAGGAACATGCCCACACACACACACAGTAGTACGTTTACATGCACACTAATAATTGGATATTAGAATTAGATTAGGCAGATTATGTAATAGACGTGTAAGCACCATACTCTGCTTATCGTAATCAGTGTGAGGTCATAATTGTAAGAAGGCACGCGTGGATTTGAAAACCCAGCATTCTGAGCAATCTTTTGAATCATTAGGACATGTACACGGCGAATGTAGAGCCTCTTCAGCGCGCGTGAAGAGTGTTAGGAACAACTGAATGTAAGCGTCATAGAAGTCGTTTTCAAAGACTAACTTTGTATGTCCTGACCCCCGAAACAATACGTTCGCTGTGGTAGAACGTTTATTTTCCACGCAGTTTTTCTGCCATGGGGGTAGCCGGATTTCAGGTGTGTCCATGTAAACAGGATTCTTAGGGAAATTGTTCTTGCAAATCATGTGCATGTTTTCATCAAACTATTATATGAATCTGAATTGTGTTATTGTGTGCATGTAACTGCGCTCACACGCACACCAATCCGATGGTTCTGGAGAGGGGAAGGTTTCCTCACCCCAAATAATGATAGGCTTGTTGAGCCTCTGACTGAAGAGAAAATGACCTTATTAATTATGAAGTATTCATTTCTGACCCGTCTGCGTTTAGCTCAGTCTGTCTACTCTGGCAGCAGCCCACTGCAATCGCCCCAGGTGCCTACATCTACTATTAGCCGAAGCAAATATCCGACATTATTTATATACTGAAAATATAGCAAGAGCGTGTTCTTTCTTGCGTGACAGTTTTAGGGGAGAAAAGCCACTCAAACGACTTAATGCAAGGTTCAAACCTACTCCAACGACCCGACGCAAGATTCAAACCCACTTAAACGACTCACAATTAGCCTATATCTGTTTATTTGAACTGCTAGTTTTCTACTAACGGTATCTTGTCATTAAAACATGCAGTTGGCTGATGGTCTTAGCTGACCTGAAGGCACTGCTACTGTAGCTGCTTTGGAGACGGCATTTTGAACACTGACCAGTGTGATCGTTGTTTAGCATCGGCTTGGTTGACCGTCATTCAGCTGTCAAACACTGCCACCCCAACTCATAACGGTGTGTGTTTTTGTGCGCGCGTGTGAATGTGTGCGTATGCGATGTGATAGCTGGGCTGGAGGCTGCTCTCGGCCTTAGCGTGTGATATCCGACTGAGTCAGGAGCAGTCAACAATCATTACCACAATCCCCGGAAATGGAGTCATAGACTCACATCCCCATATCACTGCTGTGTTTATGCTCAGACACGCCACAGAGACGCAGTTTCCACAGATGTGAGATTGTTGGTTCCTGTTAAACAGCCATTTTTCTGATCACTGATCTTCTGTTAGTCGTCTCATCTCTTCTGATGAAGACACCCGCAAACACACACACATACACAGACATACACACGCACACACACACGCACACACACACACACACACACACACACACACACACACACACACACACACACACACACACACACACACACACACACACACACACACACACACTCAGTGTTAGTCTTACAGCAGTTGGAGCTGTTTTCTCCAGCCAGGTCATTCTATATTGATGTTGAAATTGGACGTCTATCCTGAGGAGGTCGGGAAATGCTTTCAAAACTGTCCACTAGGGGCAACAGTGAGTGCTATTACCATCAAGTAGGCTTAGGTTTTGGGGGTGGTGGATGGTCGTAATCCCATGACTCTGGATCAAAAGGTTGTGTGTTCGATCACAGTCGTGTACATTATTTAATGAGTGCCTAAACTTCACCCCTAACTTAGAAATGGGATGTTTGGAGAAATGGAATGATATAGCAGCAGGAGCAACAAAAACACGTACAAATTTGGAGCAACTTTAAAATGTTATGTTTGGGGAACATGGATGAACATTTAATTCTGCAGTGAGACTGTGAGAGCTTGTTGGTTTTCTCACTCCTGTTGGGAGTTCTGCATTCTAATGGCCAGACAGCCCCCTAGCTCAGCCTCCTTAGATCCAAACAGCCTGTATCCTCCTCCCAGGCTGTGAGAATGTGTATCTGTATGTGTGTGTGTGTGTATGTGTGTGTGTGTGTGTGTGTGTGTGCGTGTGTGTGTGTGTGCGTTTGTGCGTGTGTGTGCGTGTGTGTGTGTGTGAGAGAGAGAGTGTGTGTGTGCGTGTGTGTTTGGAGTGTGTATTTGTGGGTTTGGTGTTTGTGTGTGTGTCTGTGCGTGTGTCTGTGTGCGTGTGCGTTTGTGTGTATGTGGGAGCAGGTTGGTGACAAATGTGTTGCTGTGCCAACTGCTTGCTTGGGAAATATTATGTGGCCAATTTCTCTCTGAGCTTTAGAGGAGAGGCCTTATTAGAGTAACATATTGGCCCCATATCACAGACAGGGTTTTAGTGTGGCTCAGAGGAGTGGAAGATGGATGGAGGAGTGGAGGGGAGGGGAGGGGATGAGTGGAGAGGAGGGAATCAGTGGAGAGGAGGGGAGAGGATGAGTGGAGAGGAGGGGGGAAAGTTGACAGTTCACTAAGGATGATATATGAGAAGAGTGTAAATAGGAAGAGAGAGAGAGAGAGTGAGAGAGAGGGGAAGAGAGAGAGAGGGGGGGGAGAGGGAGAGAGGGGGAGAGAGAGGGAGAGAGAAAGAGAGGGGGAGAGAGGGAGAGAGAGAGGGAGAGAGAGAGGGAGAGAGAGAGAGTGGGAGAGAGAGAGAGTGGGAGAGAGAGAGAGAGAGGGGGGGGGGAGGGGGGAGAGAGAGCGAGGGGGAGAGGGAGAGAGAGAGGGAGAGAGAGGGAGAGGCGGAGAGAGGGAGAGAGAGAGAGAGAGGAATGAGAGATATACGAGATAAATTGGCTAGATATATAGACTGGATATAAGAGCAGATTAGTCCAAGCAGGCCAGATCAGCTTCTATTAGGTGTACAGAATCTCCTTGTCCATCTATCCGGTCAGTATAGCTGAGACATGAGACAATTGGACTGAACAGTACATTCCTTGAGCCAGTAATCCCGGTCTGGGATTATCAATCCTGGAGCGGCGCTCAGCGTTCCCAGAGCACCCTGGCTTAACGAGGTGGAGTGGAGCTGTCAGTGTGTTCCGAATGGTAACGTTCCCCTGTGTCCGGTCCGACGTTCCAGTCGGCTCCTAGCGAATGATCAGCCAGCCGTCGCCACAGCAACAGATTCACAACGCGTGTCATGGCTTTTAGGCTAATTCAGCCATTTGTGTGTATATAAGATTTGTCATCTCACTGATTACAGATATCTAGTTTTAGTCAGTTTCTTTGAGCTGAGCCAAGGCAGGGAAATTACTTGTATTTTTGATTCCTTCCGCTGGTGAGGATTATACTGCTGAGTAGAAGGCAAGTGGTAAGCATGAATAGCTATGTGGAAGCAGATGACTGTCTTTCACCTGATCCTCAAAGGCCTCTGCTTCATCACACACACACACACACACACACACACACACACACACACACACACACACACACACACACACACACACACACACACACACACACACACACACACACACACACACACACACACCTTCCTCACATCAATGACGTAAATGAGGTGGGAGCCGCTATAGGTGTCGAGGGATGTGTGAGTGAGATGATGATTTTACACTTAGTGGGAGGGAGAGATATTAGTGTTTGTGTGTGCATTCGTGTAGTGTGTGACAGTGTGACAGTGTGTGTGTGTGTGTGTGTATGTGCGTTTGTGTAGTATGACAAACGGTTAACCCGGTATAGATGATGGCCATGTCATGTAGCGCCATTTTTCTGAGACAGGAGTCTTCAACCTTTTCTAGCACGAGAGATACTTTTTTAAAATTTCAACATGTCGCAAAAATAGAACTGTTTGGCCATAATGACCATTGTTATGTTTGGAGGAAAAAGGGGGAGGCTTGCAAGCCAAAGAACACCATCCCAACCATGAAGCATGGGGGTGGCAGCATCATGTTGTTGGGGTGCTTTGCTGCAGGAGGGACTGGTGCACTTCACAAAATAGATGGCATCATGAGGCAGGACAATTATGTGGCTATATTGAAGCAACATCTCAAGTCATCAGTCAGAAAGTTAAAGGTTGGTCGCAAATGGGTCTTCCAAATGGACACTGACCCCAAGCATACTTCCAAAGTTATGGCTTAAGGACAACAAAGTCAAGGTATTGGAGTGGCCATCACAAAGTCCTGACCTCAATCCCACAGTAAATTTGTGGGCAAAACTGAAGAAGCGTGTGCGAGCAAGGAGGCTTACAAACCTGACTCCGTTACACCAGCTTTGTCAGGAGGAATGGGCCAAAATTCACCCAATTTATTGTGGGAAACATGTGGAAGGCTACCCGAAACGTTTGACCCAAGTTAAACAATACAAAGGCAATGCTACCAAATACTAATTGAGTGTATGTAAACTTCTCACCCACTGGGAATGTGATGAAAGAAATACAAGCTGAAATAAATGATTCTCTCTACTATTATTCTGACATTTCACATTCTTAAAATAAAGTGGTGATCCTAACTGACCTAAGACAGGGAAGCTTTACTAGGATTAAATATCAGCATTTGTGAAAAACTGAGTTTAAATGTATTTGGCCAGGGTGTAGGTAAACTTCCGACTTCAACTGTATCTTTCCTACTTCCCTTGCCTTCACTCTTCTGTGCCTCCACTATCTCAGTACCCTTTATGTCATTCTCTCCTCGGCTCTCCCTCACTTCACTATCTCCTCTTCCCCATTCCACTGCCATTCCCTGTTGGCCAACGCAGGCTGAATGATTATTCATGCAATGCTTACATGGCAGGGTTGATAGTGGGTTCGAAACACGCACGCACACACCCACACTGCTGTGAGCGGTTTATTTGTGTTTCTCTCTGACTCAGCGCTTTAGCTCCAGTCCATGTGTCAGATATGAACAGAGGGAGAACACACACGCACACACACACACACACACACACACACACACACACACACACACACACACACACACACACACACACACACACACACACACACACACACTACCCCCCCACACACTCACAGGGGGACGCAGCTGCTACCGTCTCTGCTGCCTGGCACAACCATGTCAGTGTGTTTACGTGTGTCTGCCCCCTTAGCCCATGTCCAAACGCTAACCAATCATTTACACTCCGTTGCCAATTATGAGCCATTTTTAAGTAGAAATGTTCTATCTCTGTTGTTGATGATCACGTTGGCTCAAAAAGGTGCTATAGAAAAGCACCCAAACCCAGTAAAGTAGTAATAATAATAATAATAATAATATATGCCATTTAGCAGGTTCTTTAATAATCCAAAGCAGAAACAGATTTTATGGGTGGCCCCAGTAGGAATCAAACCCACAATTCTGCTGTTGCAAGCACCATGCTCCACCAACTGAGCCGTAGTAAGGTGTATGTTATCATGCCTCCTCCCTGTCCCTTGCTCATTGGGGTATGTATGACGGGTATGGACAGCCAATAGTACTACTCTGTGACCCCAGGAGATGGAGTGTGTTGTGTTCATCAGACCTCAGACCCCCCCCCCCCCCCCCCATAGTGCTTACTTCATTCAATGTATTTTTTTTCGTGTGATTTTCCCCGCATCAGGGATAGTGTATACAGACATCTCGGCTTTGCATCCTGCTTCAGTGTGTAGGTACACATTTTCAGGCAAAACAGCATATGTAGGGAACACAGATGAGCAACCGATGAGCAGCACGTGCTTCTAATCAGGTTTGCCACTCATCTGCCAATCTGGGTGTGGCTTCTCAGGTCTACCTGTATTCTCTGGTCTACCCGAGATAGAGCCCGGAGTAGAGATAGAGCCCAGAGTTGAGATAGAGCCCAGAGTAGAGATTGAGCCCGGAGTAGAGATGGAGCCCGGAGTAGAGATTGAGCCCGGAGTAGAGATTGAGCCCGGAGTAGAGATAGAGCCCGGAGTAGAGATGGAGCCCGGAGTAGAGATGGAGCCCGGGGTAGAGATGGAGCCCGGAGTAGAGATGGAGCCCGGAGTAGAGATGGAGCCCGGAGTAGAGATGGAGCCCGGAGTAGAGATGGAGCCCGGAGTAGAGTTAGAGCCCGGAGTAGAGATGGAGCCCGGAGTAGAGAGGGAGCCCGGAGTAGAGAAGGAGCCTGGAGTAGAGATAGAGCCCGGAGTAGAGAGGAGAGGAAGATGGGGATAGGAGAGGAGGATGGGGATAGGAGAGGAGGATGAGGACAGGAGAGGAGGATGGGGATAGGAGAGGAGGATGGGGATGGGAGAGGAGGATGGGGACAGGAGAGGAGGATGGGGGCAGGAGAGGAGGATGGGGCAGGAGAGGAGGATGGGGCAGGAGAGGAGGATGGGGATAGGAGAGGAGGATGGTTGCAGGAGAGAAGGATGGGGAGAGGAGGATGGGGACAGGAGAGGAGGATGGGGACAGGAGAGGAGGATGGGGACAGGAGAGAAGGATGGGGCAGGAGAGGAGGATGGGGATAGGGGAGGAGGATGGGGACAGGAGAGGAGGATAGGGACAGGAGAGAAGGATGGGGACAGGAAAGAAGGATGGGGCAGGAGAGGAGGATGGGGATAGGAGAGGAGGATGGGGACAGGAGAGAAGGATGGGGGCAGGAGAGGAGGATGGCGATAGGAGAGGAGGATGGTTGCAGGAGAGAAGGATGGGGCAGGAGAGGAGGACGGGGCAGGAGAAGAGGATGGGGATAGGAGAGAAGGATGGGGATAGGAGAGGAGAGGAGGATGGGGACAGGCGAGGAGGATGGGGACAGGAGAGGAGGAAGGGGGCAGGAAAGGAGAATGGGGATAGGAGATTAGGATGGGGACAGGAGAGGAGGATTGGGGACAGGAGAGGGGATGGGGATAGGAGAGAAGGATGGGTATAGGAGAGGAGGATGGGGGCAGGAGAGGAGGATGTCGACAGGAGAGGAGGATGGGGAGAGGAGGATGGGGACAGGAGAGGAGGATGGGGGCAGGAGAGGAGGATGGGGCAGGAGAGGAGGATGGGGCAGGAGAGGAGGATGGGGATAGGAGAGGAGGATGGTTGCAGGAGAGAAGGATGGGGAGAGGAGGATGGGGACAGGAGAGGAGGATGGGGACAGGAGAGGAGGATGGGGACAGGAGAGAAGGATGGGGCAGGAGAGGAGGATGGGGATAGGGGAGGAGGATGGGGACAGGAGAGGAGGATAGGGACAGGAGAGAAGGATGGGGACAGGAAAGAAGGATGGGGCAGGAGAGGAGGATGGGGATAGGAGAGGAGGATGGGGACAGGAGAGAAGGATGGGGGCAGGAGAGGAGGATGGCGATAGGAGAGGAGGATGGTTGCAGGAGAGAAGGATGGGGCAGGAGAGGAGGACGGGGCAGGAGAAGAGGATGGGGATAGGAGAGAAGGATGGGGATAGGAGAGGAGAGGAGGATGGGGACAGGCGAGGAGGATGGGGACAGGAGAGGAGGAAGGGGGCAGGAAAGGAGAATGGGGATAGGAGATTAGGATGGGGACAGGAGAGGAGGATTGGGGACAGGAGAGGGGGATGGGGATAGGAGAGAAGGATGGGTATAGGAGAGGAGGATGGGGGCAGGAGAGGAGGATGTCGACAGGAGAGGAGGATGGGGAGAGGAGAGGAGAGGAGGATGAGGATATGAGAGGAGGATGGGGGAGGAGTGGAGGATGGGGACTGGAGAGGAGGATGGGGGAGGAGTGGAGGGTAGGATGGGGGAGGAGAGGAAGGGGGTTGGGGGAGGAGAGGAAGGGGGATGGAGGAGGAGAGGAGGGGAAGGGACGGAGAGGATGGTTGGAGTAGAGGAGTGTAGGATAGGATGATGAAAGGAGGAGAGAATGGGTATAGGAAGGGAGGATGAGGAGAGAAGAGGATGGGAGGAAAGAAGGGGAGGTTATGTATGGGAAGGGATGAAGGGGAGAGGAGAGGATGTTCGTTTTAACCCTGTGTGAAAAATGTTTTATTGGACCGCATCCTCCAATTCTGTTCCAACGGGTCAGAATATTGATCAGGATGGAGAGATATAAGTAAAGAGAGCTAGAGAGCTAGAGAGATAGAGAGCAAGAGAGAATGATATAGAATGAAATAAGAAATGACAAAGTGGAGGGAGGGAGGGATAGAGAGAGAGAAAGATAAATGTGCAATGGCCCTGCTGAACCCCCTGACAGAGAGAAATATAATCTCTTCTGGCTTTCTGTGTTTCTGTGTAGTTGTGTGTGTTTATTTGAGAATTGCTGTGTGTGAGTCTGTACTATGGTTGGAGAATCATGACTGTGTGTACAGAGGAGGTCCGAGTCTTTGAGTGTTGAGGTGGATGATTGATTTGCATGGGAGTGCTGTTCATCCAATATAGTATGTGAATGTGTAGTCCATTGTTCAGCTTGCTTTCGTAACAACATGTGGTATAATGCATAGTCAGAGAAAGCAAATGGTCACAGACAGTCATACTGTACAGTCCTAAGTGATTGCACATAATGTGTGTGTGTGTTTGTGTATGTGTGTGTGTGCGTGTCATAGATTATGATTCACATAGCTGCTGCAGCGACTCCAGGCGTTGTTGCTTCACTGCAAGGCCACGACTTCATCAACCTCTTTCCCCGGCTAATACATCACGTTACTGACTAGCTGGGAATATTAATATGAATAAAACAAACGTCAGAAATCAGGAGAAATGAATGTCAACTGAGCGAGTGAATGTTACTTACCGTGCATTCGGAAAGCATTCAGACCCATTCACTTTTTTCACATTTTGTTGCGCTACAGCCTTATTCTAAAATGTATAAACATTTTATTTTTCCTCTACAATCTACACACAATACCCCATAATGACAAAGCAAAAACAGGTTTTTAGAAATTTAGAAAATGTATAAAAAATAAAAAACTGAAATATCACATTTACATAAGTATTCAGAACCTTTACTCAGTACTCTGTTGAAGCACCTTAGTAAGCGATTACAGCCTCAAGTCTTCTTGTGTATGACGCTACAAGCTCGGCACACCTGTATTTGGGGAATTTCTCCCATTCTTCTCTGCAGATCCTCTCAATATCTGTCAGGTTGGATGGGGAGTGTCGCTGCACAGCTATTTTCAGGTCTCTCCAGAGATGTTTGATCAGGTTCATGTCTGGGCTTTGGCTGGGCCACTCGAACATTCAGAGACTTGTCCCGGAGCCAATCCTGCGTTGTCTTGGCTGTGTGCTTAGGGTCTTTGTCTTGTTGGAAGGTGAATCTTCACCCCAATCTGAGGTCCTGAGCACTCTGGAGCAGGTTTTCATCAAGGATCTCTCTGAAAAACATCCCCACAGCATGATGCTGCCACCAACATGCTTCACTGTAGGGATGGTGCCAGGTTTTCTCCAGACGTGACGCTTGCATTCAGGCCAGGGAGTTCAATCTTGGAGTTGTTTAGGTGCATTTTGGCAAACGCCAAGTGGGCTGTCAAGTGCCTTTTACTGAGGAGTGGCTTCCGTCTGGCCACTCTACCATAAAGGCCTGATTGGTGGAGTGCTGCAAAGATGGTTGTCCATCTGGAAGGTTCTCCCATCTCCACAGAGGAACTCTGGAGCTCTGTCAGAGTGACCATTGGGTTCTTGATCACCTCCATGTCCAAGGCTCTTCTTCCCCTGATTGCTCAGTTTGGCCAGGAGGCCAGCTCTACGAAGAGTCTTTGTGGTTACAAACTTCTTCCATTGAAGAATGATGGAGGCCACTGTGTTCTTGGGGACCTTCAATGCAGCAGAAATGTTTTGGTACCCTTCCCCAGATCTGTGCCTCAACACAATCCTGCCTCGGACAATTGGACAATTCCTTCAACTTCATGGCTTGGTTTTTGCTCTGACATTTACTGCCAACTGTGGGACCTTATATAGACAGGTGTGTGCCTTTCCAAATCATGTCCAATTAATTGAATTTACCACAGTTGGACTCCAAACGAACTGTAGAAATCTCAAGGATGATCAATGGAAACCGGATGCACTTGAGCATCATTTTGAGTCTCATAGCAAAAGGTCTGAATAGTTATGTAAATAACGTATTTCTGTTTTTAAAATTTTGTATAAATTTGCAAATATTTCTGAAACAATTTTTGCTGTGTCATTATAGAGTACTGTGTGTAAATTGATGAGGGAAATATATAATTTCATCTATTTTAGAATAAGGCTGTAGTCTTACAAAACGTGGAAAAAGTCAAGGGGTCAGATTACTTTCCGATGACACTGTAGTTAAAAACATGCAACATCAACATCATTTTGACATGTTGAATATTCAATGGGTGATTATTCAGCACATGACTTATGTTTAAACATACATCTCATTTAGCACTCTCTCTCTACATATTTACTTTAATTGTCCCCTTTAATTGCCGTTTTAGCAACAATATGGAATACATATTACGTCTATTATGGTGTCTGCTGCCTTGTGTGTTTGTGTATCAATGTTCGAAAGAGAGAAAAAATAACACAGGGAGAAAGAGAGGGAGGAAAAGTGGGCGAGAGAGATTGGAGGGAGATAAAGAGTGTGAGTAAGAGAGGATGGCAGGGTGAGCGTGTGTGAATGTAGTTTTGTGAGCACGAGTAAAGATTTGATAGGCTTTAAGTGGTTTGAGCGTACTGGCCCCAAAATACTGCGATGCTTACATAAGTGAGTGTTGCCCAATGCAGTGGAAGTGAAAGGCACTGGCACAGTCCAGTAGAGACAGACTAAGAGACAGCACCCTGCTAGAGTGATCACTGCCCTCTGCTGGGTGGAATAACACACTACCACAGCACAGGATATAGGGGCTGTGGCCCAGGCACAGATTAAGCCTAGCCCTGGATTTAAAAGTACTTTCATTGAGCTTTCTTTTAATACAGGGCTAGGCTAAATCTTTTCCTCGGAAACCGTGCCCCATTGTACCACACCTATTCTTTATAAATCACAGTACTGTGTAATGATTCACCTGGTGTGTGGTTACTAGTGTCAATTTGCAATGCCTTGTATGTATTCCAGACTGGAATATGTTCTGGGATTCATCCAATGGCATTGAGGAGTTTACCACATCAGTCACCGGCTTCATTAATAAGTGCATTGACGACTTCGTCCCCACAGTGACCGTACGTACCACATCCCAACCAGAAGCCATGGATTACAGACAACATCCGCACTGATCTAAAGGCTAGAGGTGATGTTATTGATGTCACTACTGCTGTACTTTCTGTCTGCTGTACTCTGTTTTATAATTTTTTTATAAAGCTGCCGCTTTCAAGGAGCGAGACACTAATCCGGACGCTTATAAGAAATTCTGCTATGCCCTCTGATGAACCATCAAACAGGCAAAGCATCAATGCAGTACCAAGATCGAATCCTACAACACCTGCTCTGACGCTCGTCGGATGTGGCAGGGCTTGCAAACTATAACGGATTACAAAGGGAAACCCAGCCGCAAGCTGTCCAGTGAAGGGAGAGTATTAGACAAGCTAAATACCTTGTATGCTAGAAACACTGAATCATGCATGAGAGCACCAGCAGTTCCGGACGATTTTGTGCTCACGCTCTCCGTAGCCGATGTGAGTAAGACCTTTAAACAGGTTAACATTCACAAGGCCGCAGGGCCAGACAGATTACGAAGACGTGTACTCAGAGCATGCGCTGCCCAGCTGGCAACTGTCTTCACTGACATTTCCACCCTCTCCCTGACCCAGTCTGTAATACCTACATGTTTCAAGACGGCCAGCATAGTCCCTGTGCCCAAGAACACCAAGGTAACCTGTCTAAATGACCAGCACCTCGTAGCACTAACCTCTGTAGCCATGAAATGCTTTGAAAGGCTGGTCACCGCACACATCAACACCATCATACCAGACACCCTGGACCCACTCCAATTTGCATACCACACCAACAGATCCTCAGACGTGGCAATCTTTATTGCACTCCGCACTGCCCTTTCCCAACTTACCTTTTCCCTTCGCTTGTGGACTTCAGTGCACAATACACCAGCTGTCTGTGACCAGGTGAAGAAACCTTTCCAAGCCAAGCTTTAATTTCCTAACCGCTGATCACTACACTCAACCTACATTGTTGTCATCATATTAGCTAACGTTGGGAATTCTAAATCTAGCTAGCTCGCTTTCTATTTCTCTCTCACTCTCTCTTGCTTCTCCTTCATTTTTGAAGAAATGTATTTGTTCAAAACTGTTCAACTATTGTCTTTCTCTTTCTTTGAGTCAACTACTCACCACATTTTATGTACTGTAGTTACAGCTAGCTGTAGCTTTTGCTATCAGTAAGAGATTCATTCTGTGATCCTTTGATTGAGTGGACAACATGTCAGTTCATGCTGCAAGAGCTCTGATAGGTTGGAGGACGTCCTCCGGAAGTTGTCATAATTAGTGTTTAAGTCTATGGAAGGGGGTGAGAAACACGAGCCTCCTAGGTTTTGGATTGAAGTCAATGTACCTAGAGGAGGATGGAAAATAGCTGCCCTCCGGCTACAGCATGGTGCTACCCTACAGAGTGCTTTTCAGGCTACTGTGGACCTTCATTTCAAAACAGTGTGATTTAATCAATTATTTGGTGACATTAATATATTTAGTACATTTTTATCTAAAAATTATAACTTTTTTAATGTTTCATTATTTACATTCTTCTGAAATTCACTGAGGAGGATGGTCCTCCCCTTCCTCCTTTGAGGAGCTTCCACTGGTGTGAATGCTGTTCATTGACTACAGCTCAGCATTCAACACCATAGTACCCTCCAAGCTCATCACTAAACTCAGGACCCCGGGATTAAACACCTCCCTATCTGCATTGACCATTTTTGCACTAGCTCTTTTGACTCATCATGTATGCTGCTGCTACTGTTTATTATCTATCCTGCCTCAACACTGTATCCCATACATATCAACATCATTTACTTCGTACCACTGCATATCAACTCGGTACTGATACTCCATGTATATAGCCAAGTTATTGTTACTCATTGTGCATTTATTCCTTCTGTTATGTATATTTGTTTGAATGATCTTTGCATTGTTGGGAAGTAAGCGAGCATTTCACTGTTAGTCTACACCTGTTGTTTACGAAGCATGGGACAAATACACAATTTGATTTGATTTAGATTTGATTTGGTGAGACTTAATGCCGAAAGTGTTCACCACTAAATAACCTCACCTTCTTTTTCCACAAAGGTTTCCATTATGTTTTAGACTGATTAGACTGATATGTCTTTGTGTGAGCTTGTGACGTTCCTCACCACAGCACGAGGTTCTATACTGTACCATGAGGTTCTCTACTGTACCATGAGGTTCCTTAGTGTACCAATTCCATCAGAACGGATAGAGATAAATGATTTGAGGGTTGGGATAACCAGACACATCCTCACATGTTCCTCACACATTTTCCTCGTGTCTTTCACGGGAGCTCTCACTGTAGGTCACGGTCTCCACGTGCGCTTCGTGTTTTGTACTGTTCTGACGCTGTGTTCTCCGTTGCGCTATGTTTCTCTTCTGTTGGCTCCGCCCGTGCTACTCCAGCTGCTGGACGCCAGGAGAACCAAGGTTTGTCCCTATGTTTGCAACCGCTGCCCTGGCTGCCGTGTCTGCACAACATAGAGTCACCACCAGAGTGATGTCGTCGTGTGTCTTCGGTGCCCCCAGAGACCTGGCAGTCCTGTTCCTCTGCCCCCCCACCCCTCCCACCCCTCTGGGCTGTGTCGGAAATGCACCCTATTCCCAATGTAGTGCACTACATTTGACCAGAACTTGTGTGCTCTGGCTAAAAGTAGTACACTAGGCCTATGTTGGGAGTAGGGTTGCCATTTTGGACACGCTCCGAATTGGACCCCCATACACACACCAGGAAGGAGTGTGATTGGTTTAGCCTGCACCGTTCCCTAAGCCCTACCCGCGTCCGTCAGACCCTCTCCCTGCTCTTACACACTGCCGAGTAGAATTCTTCTGTGTTCTCCCTTTACTGGGTGTGGCTCTACTATAGGGGTGTGGCTGCTGTGTGACCCTTGTGACCCTATAGTATACTCTAAAATAGGCTGTGTTTTGTTCAATTTCCCCACCCCCTAAACCTCAACACCCAGGCTACGTTCCAATATCCATACTAGTGTAGCACTAAGAATGCATAGCCCAATCAGTGTATAGTGGCATGCTAGGGTGGATATTGGAACAGAGCCACTTGTCTCCTTCTTATTTCTTCCTATAGTGGATGTGTCTTTTTTTTCTCTTCTCAAGTAATGTACAAGTAATGTCTTTGTCTCTTTGTATGCGCACACACATGCATACGCCACAGGAGGTTGGTGGCACCTTAATTGGGGAGGACGGGCTCATAGTAATGGATGGAAGGGACATAATGGAATGGTATGGAACTCCATGTTTGACACCGTTCCATTGACTTCATTCCAGCCATTACTATGAGCTGTCCTCCTCTCAGCAGCCACCAGTGGCACACGTACACACGCGCACCCGCCTCACTAACACACAGCATAATGGGTGGACATGGACCCAGAGGTCCACTGAGTCTACTGCTGTTGGTTGGCTACCAGCTCTCAGTGGGAACACTGTTTACTGCGCTGTGCACGGATCTCTGCTGCTCGCCACTCGGCAGCGCGGACAGCACATACACACCCCCTACAGTAATGATAGATAATGATCACTAATGCTGCAACAATCAAGCGTTCTGTTGAAAGTGCAAGCTGTTGAACGCGAGCCGTCCAACTCTGAACACTTGACAGGGGATCGGTCAAAACTGTTATCGAAGGATCACAAGTTCTTCACGTTCCCAACGATACAGGGAAGGATTGTGCACTTTCAGTTGGTTTCTCCCAGCAACACAACGATTCAGTCATTAAATGTGGCTCTCGTAGTATTCCTACCGTCAAAGCTTCAAGAGAGATTCCTACAGATTAGATTGCTGATGCACGGTACTGCACATAGATAACCGTTTACAGTACACCTTACTCACCCTGAAAATAGTTACAGAAGGTGGAAAGCAAGTCGATCACGAATAGTATGTAAAAACCACTTGCCTTTTATTTAACATCTTCTCATACTGCCATACTTTGTGTCATTTGTATGTTTTCTTTTTGTCTTTCATGCCATAGTGAGGTAAGTCCTCAAATTCCTCTCCAAGTGTGTTTGGCAGGAACTGTATTTCCCCAGAGGTTGAATAGATTACGGTGTGTGTTTCTGAGTTTGTGTGTGCTCTTCGTAATACACATCTCCTTTCCGCAGGGCCACCTTCAACCCCCCCCCCCCTCCCCCCCCTCTCTATAAGATGTATTGGTGTCTGTGAGTTTGCGTGTGTGTCTGAAAATGTCCCTCCATATGTACATATTCAGTGACCCATCCTAGTCTGATCTGTCATTTAATTGAATCCACCCTAGACTACGTGCTACGACCCTACCAGATTGAGACTCCTTGACGTGTGTGTGTGTGTGTGTGTGTGTATGTGTGCGCTTGCATGTGCATGTGCTTTCATGTGTGTGTGTGTGTGTGTGTGTGTGTGTGTGTGTGTGTGTGCGTGCGTATGTGTGTGTGACCCCCACAGCACCTGCAGCTGACCATCCAGGCCCTACAGGACGAGCTGCGGACCCAAAGGGACCTGAACCACCTACTGCAGCAGGAGAGCGGCGGCCGCTCTGGGGACCACTACACCAACATCGAGCTGACCGAGGAGAACTTCAGACGGCTACAAGCCGAGCACGACCGCCAGGCAAGGAATCTTAATAAATTACTCATAATTAATGAGTGATTCAATAAATGAGTTTTCCGTTAGTTCCAGGTTCTTATGACCAGGGTCTTGGTTGTAGGATTTTGAATTCCCTGATACTTCCCTCTGGGAATTTAGAGAATCTTCCAAATGGGATTTCTGTATCTTCTTCCGTTCTGGACATTTTGGAAAGTTCCTGAATTTTAGCTACCTTAATAATGACCCAATTGACACTTCCTTCCTTTAAAATTCCTTACAATTCCTTGCGTTCCGGCAGGCCAAGGAGCTGTTCCTTCTGAGGAAGACCTTGGAGGAGATGGAGCTGCGGATCGAGACCCAGAAGCAGACACTGGGGGCCAGGGACGAGTCCATCAAGAAGCTGCTGGAAATGCTCCAGAGTAAGGGTCTGCCTGGGGGGCCAGGCAGGGTCAACGAGGAGGAGGAGCAGGAGAGAGCCAGGCGCATTGCTGAGGCCGAGGCTCAACTTGGACACCTGGAGGTCATCTTGGACCAGAAGGAGAAGGAGAACATCCACCTCCGAGAGGTACAAGAGTACATGTCTGTCCAAAATGGCACCATATTCCTGTATAGTGCCTTACTTTTGAACAGGGCTCTGGTCAAAAGTAGTGCACTATGTAGGGTTTCTGGTGCTGTTTGGGATGCATGTTATGTAGTGCTTACGGTTAGTATATGCCCTTATACTACTGTATGGCCACAGCAGACTCAGAGCATTCAAACAGCTACTAAGTGTCTAGTCTCAGAAATCCCACACTGCTTTACTACAATTGCATTGGCCAATACAGTACTTTCCCAGAGAAGACACTTTCATCCAAAGTGACAAGAGTCGTCACATGTTGGTATGTGACCCCAGTGGGAATTGAACCCACAACTCTGCGGTTGCTAATACCGTACTCTTATGAACTGAGCCACGTACAGGATGACCCCAATACCTAAGTACAATAGAATACTACAAAATACAATGCACAATTACAATACAGGTGGAAGATGTAGGATTGCCATCCCCATGAGCGTGCCACCCTCCTTCAGGCCGTGGATGAGGCATGCAATGATTTCAACCCAGACCTATGTCAGGCTTGGATTCGCCATGCCAAAAGGCTTTCTCCAGGTGCATGAACAATGAGGGCCTTTGGCCAAGTGCTCAAGACAGGTTTGATGCAAACTAATGCCAGCTAAACACGCGGTTTCTTTCATTTGATTACACTGTGAAAGTTGTCTTCAAGGATCACACCTTTGATCACACATGGGATAGAAATGATGGATATTTTGTGTTCATTCAATTTGAATGGGTAGTGCACGTGTGTTGCTTGCTGTTTGGGGTTTTAGGCTGGTTTTCTGTTTAGCATTTTGTGACATCGGCTGATGCGAAAAGGGCTTTATAAATACATTTGATTTGATTTGAATTGATTGCCTAATGTGAAAACAGTGTCATGTACTGCAATTTGCCGTACTGTAGCATACTACATTCAAAGGGCAATGTTAAAATATGTATCTTAAATATTTTGCTATTGTGTTAACTGATTGTTAAAACAGCAACATTGAGAACATATCATCATGTTGTGTTTTGGTGATTAAACCAATGTACTATGTAAAATGTCGGACCAATGGCTGTGTGTTAAAAGATGTCTACAAACAAAATGAAACGTTTTGAATGTAACACTGGCTGTGTTACAAGTGTTACCAGTTTGGAGTTTTGCTCTAAGAGTTGAGAAAATCAGGAAATACTACCAAAATGATAAAAAAAAATAACAACTGTAAATAGCCAAAACTATGTAGTTACTATATGGACACAGTAGACCTGGTCTCACCTGTGTTTGAGGTGTTACTGAAAGAGACAGAGTCATGTTGATTGTTCGGTACTGCTTTTAAAGCATATGGTTTTTGGGACTTCCAGGCAATTTCCACTTTTTTCTTCTCACCTACAGTGTATGCCCATCAACACTAGAGGGCAGTACTGGCCTTCTCTTTGTGTACCTACTGTGCTCTGACTGCAGTGAAAGGAGCAGTGTTCAATCTGTGTACAGTGTTATTGCCAGGGGAGAAGTATATGACTGATGTAATGGTAGTGCAAGTAAATGTAACTCATTTCAATGCTGTCGCTCTAGTATTGAGCTAGGTTAAGCTAAGTCATTACCCATGCATTTTGGAGAGATTCAGGGCTCATATTTAGGAAGCATCTCAGAGTAGGTGTGCAGATCTAGGATCAGGTTCATTGTGTCCATGGTGATCTTATTCATTGTGATCTAAAAGGCAGAACCGAACCTAGATCAGCACTCCTATTCTGAGATGGTCCATAAATACAGGCCCATTTGCACTAGGTCCTAAAAGAGGCGACATTTGATGCTTGTCTTGTCCATTTCATATCAACTGGTGTTCTCCCAGGAACTGCACAGGAGAAACCAGATGCACCAGGACCCTGGCAAAACCAAAGCCCTCCAGACAATCATAGAGATGAAGGTAAGAACCATGGGGAATTATGGGTAGTGTAGTACACCTGGCTGGCACCATTGCTGAGACCAACCATGTAATCAGATGAAATACGAAAACCTTAGAGTTCGGAAAAGCCAGATTTTGCTTGTATTTAATTAAATTTGAGTCTGTCGATAGCTTCGGACGCCCAGGCTCAATCAACGACACAAGATTTGGAAGGATGACCTCGTGAGACGAGTCGGTGGATGATGTTGTAATGTTACATCACATGCAAAAGCTATGAAAAATGTATTCAAAGCACTAATTGAGCCACTGTAGAGCCCATCGGCCCACTGTAGAGCCCATCGGCCCACTGCAGAGCCCATCGGCCCACTGCAGAGCCCAACGGCCCACTGTAGAGCCCATCGGCCCACTGTAGAGCCCATCGGCCCACTGTAGAGCCCATCGGCCCACTGTAGAGCCCATCGGCCCACTGCAGAGCCCATCGGCCCACTGCAGAGCCCATCGGCCCACTGCAGAGCCCATCGGCCCACTGTAGAGCCCATCGGCCCACTGTAGAGCCCATCGGCCCACTGTAGAGCCCAACGGCCCACTGTAGAGCCCAACGGCCCACTGTAGAGCCCAACGGCCCACTGTAGAGCCCAACGGCCCACTGTAGAGCCCAACGGCCCACTGTAGAGCCCAACGGCCCACTGTAGAGCCCAACGGCCCACTGTAGAGCCCAACGGCCCACTGTAGAGCCCATCGGCCCACTGTAGAGCCCAACGGCCCACTGTAGAGCCCATCGGCCCACTGTAGAGCCCAACGGCCCACTGCAGAGCCCATCGGCCCACTGCAGAGCCCAACGGCCCACTGCAGAGCCCATCGGCCCACTGCAGAGCCCAACGGCCCACTGCAGAGCCCAACGGCCCACTGCAGAGCCCATCGGCCCACTGCAGAGCCCAACGGCCCACTGCAGAGCCCATCGGCCCACTGCAGAGCCCAACGGCCCACTGCAGAGCCCAACGGCCCACTGCAGAGCCCATCGGCCCACTGTAGAGCCCAACGGCCCACTGCAGAGCCCATCGGCCCACTGTAGAGCCCAACGGCCCACTGCAGAGCCCATCGGCCCACTGTAGAGCCCAACGGCCCACTGTAGAGCCCATCGGCCCACTGTAGAGCCCAACGGCCCACTGCAGAGCCCATCGGCCCACTGTAGAGCCCAACGGCCCACTGTAGAGCCCAACGGCCCACTGCAGAGCCCATCGGCCCACTGTAGAGCCCAACGGCCCACTGCAGAGCCCATCGGCCCACTGTAGAGCCCAACGGCCCACTGCAGAGCCCATCGGCCCACTGTAGCTGCAGAGCTGTGATATCACTTCTAAATATAAAGCATGCGCTCACAGCCCGACAGCATGCCTCTCGCTCACACACCACATCATCAGACGGAGCTGGATTGGTGCTGAGCAAACCCCAGCATCCCCTAGCACGGTCACGTGACTCTCCTCTAGCGTGGTCACATGACACGCTGGCTCCTGGAGGCTCTGGATTTTCATACAGAGCAGAGCCCCTCTCCCCTCCATCCTCGGTGGAGGACCTCCCCGCTTCTCTCTGCTCTCTCCAACAGACGTGTTGGTGCTGATGTTAGCATGAGTAATGCTAACCCCCCTCTCTCTACTCTCGCTGTCTCTAGCATCTCTTTCTCTTTCTCTCAATTTCTTTCTCTCCTTATCTCACTCGGTCTTTCAATCTCTCTCTCTCCCTCCCTCCCTCACCCACGAGGGAGAGCACATTCTGCCTGCTGCTACCATGGAAACAGGTGTGGTTGTTTACGACAGCGAGGCCAGTGGCACAGGAAGGAGAGAGAGAAAGGGATTCAGATAGAGAGGAGAGAGAGAGAGAGAGAGAGAGAGAGAGAGAGAGAGTGTTCATGAGAGCATCACATCCTCTGCTTGATCAGCTTGATCTGCCGTAGCAGTGAAATCATTTGGATGGCATAGCATCTCTCTGACCCATTGAGCTACGGTATGTTTGTCGTCTACACTATGTCGTCTCCACTGTATACTATGCTATGTTCTCTCCGGTGGTTAGTTAGCGTCTTGCTACAAGTCATAGAATAGCGATGCATTGACGAAGCACATGGCCATGATAACAGCGTTCACGCGCTCACGTTAACCCCTTAGACCCAGGACCATCTGTTGTTAACTCTCAGTCGACCTAGGGACAGCCTCGCATACAGAGCTGGATTTCCTAGTTTTCCACCGCCTGCTGGATGACCCTGCTAAAGCTCTAGCCACAGAACCACAAGTTCACAAGTTCAGAACCAGTCAAATGTATAGATAGAGGGAAAGAAGGAGGAGAGAGAGAAAGGAGAGAGAGAGGGAGTGAAACCAGGTTCTTGCTCGTTGCTCTGCAGGTGAAGTGCATGTGAGATGGACCATGGCTAATCTTAAAGACGTTGTATTATTTATTTAAAAACTCTGCAAAGCCAAAGCTCCACTCGGAGGTGCAGTCTCAGTCCATAGACTGGCTCCTGCATTGATGAGCGAGCGACTACAGAGCAGCACGGCTCCTCTTCCTCTTCCTGCTTCTGCTTCTTCTCCAGGCGTTTCTCTCTGGGCTGGTCCCTCTCAAAAGGCTGGCTGTGATGTGTGCCGCTCAGTATTTCCAAATGGTGATTAATCCACTGAGAGGCTGGCTGTGAGGGAGCTGCTGCAGCCGGAGAAGGAGGAGGCTTTTGATTTTACCCCAAGATACTGCAGAGGCTCTCCTCCGTACTACCTCAAAGAGCTCTTCCTTACTCTGACACTTACTCTCTTTCTTCGTCTTCCATCTCTCTCTCTCTCTCTCTACCCATCTTCTCTCCTTCACTCTTTCTTTCACTGTCTTTCGCTCTCTCTTCTCTCTCTCCCTCTTTTTCAGGTGTTTTGTGTTTTGTTCACTGGTCAAGCTTTGGAGATGTTCTAATACTGAATTATAAGTGTGGCTCAGCAACAGTACAGCACAGCTGGTGTGTGTGTGTTGTGCAGGACACCAAGATAGCATCTTACAGCTGGTGTGTGTGTGTTGTGCAGGACACCAAGATAGCATCTTACAGCTGGTGTGTGTGTGTTGTGCAGGACACCAAGATAGCATCTTACAGCTGGTGTGTGTGTGTTGTGCAGGACACCAAGATCGCATCTTACAGCTGGTGTGTGTGTGTTGTGCAGGACACCAAGATAGCATCTTACAGCTGGTGTGTGTGTGTTGTGCAGGACACCAAGATAGCATCTTACAGCTGGTGTGTGTGTGTTGTGCAGGACACCAAGATAGCATCTTACAGCTGGTGTGTGTGTGTTGTGCAGGACACCAAGATAGCATCTTACAGCTGGTGTGTGTGTGTTGTGCAGGACACCAAGATAGCATCTTACAGCTGGTGTGTGTGTGTTGTGCAGGACACCAAGATGGCATCTTACAGCTGCTGTGTGTTTGTTGTTTAGGACACCAAGATAGCATCTTACAGCTGCTGTGTGTGTGTTGTGCAGGACACCAAGATAGCATCTTACAGCTGCTGTGTGTGTGTGTTGTTTAGGACACCAAGATAGCATCTTACAGCTGGTGTGTGTGTGTTGTGCAGGACACCAAGATAGCATCTTACAGCTGCTGTGTGTTTGTTGTTTAGGACACCAAGATAGCATCTTACAGCTGCTGTGTGTGTGTTGTGCAGGACACCAAGATAGCATCTTACAGCTGCTGTGTGTGTGTGTTGTTTAGGACACCAAGATAGCATCTTACAGCTGGTGTGTGTGTGTTGTGCAGGACACCAAGATAGCATCTTACAGCTGCTGTGTGTGTGTTGTTTAGGACACCAAGATAGCATCTCTGGAGCGCAACATCAGGGACCTGGAAGATGAGATCCAGATACTGAAGGCTAACGGCTTGCTGAACACCGAGGACAGAGAGGAGGAGATCAAACAGATGGAGGTCTACAAGAACCACTCCAAGTTCATGAAGACCAAGGTACACACACATACAGGAAAACACAGACACACTATATGCACATGAAAACACACACACACACACACACACACACACACACACACACACACACACACACACACACACACACACACACACACACACACACACACACACACACACACACACACACACACACACACACACACACGTGCATACAGTACTGTAGTAGTCTATAATGTGGCAAACACAGTCACTCACACAATCTAGGGTTTGCTGCTGTGCACGTTCAAAGTGAACAGAACAGATTAGAGCTGTCTGTCTGGCTGACAGTAAATGAGCTAGCTTTAGCATTACATTAACTGTTTTCATCAGGGAAGTGCTTCGCTGGCAGCTATACCTGACTGGGAGATGCTTACGCGTTGTTTTGTTACTGTACACTTAGCAGAGAGAGCAGAGGAAGACCATAAAGAAAACCATTCCTGTGTTGTCAAAATGGATCTTTTATTGTCCTCCGTAGCCTCGTCAATATGTTCGTATCCATCTAGCGTGATTGATTGTATTACCGTTGGATCCCACTGTCAGAAACTCTGGTTACATTTAATTTCCTCATCAATCGTTGCACATCTTATCCAGTCAGTCCAGCTTTGACTTGCTCAGTCATATTACACAGTCCGTCATCAGTCATCTTACGGTCAGGTTCCCAGCCTAGCCTCCCAGCCTCCCTCCCAGCCTCTCTCCCAGCCTCTCTCCCAGCCTCCCTCCCAGCCTCCCTCCCAGCCTCCCTCCCAGCCTCCCTCCCAGCCTCTCTCCCAGCTTCCCTCCCAGCTTCCATGCCTCTCTGGAGCATTATGTCTGTGTGTTTACATCCATGTGAGGATAAAACCAGCGGGAGTTTTGTTGTTTTATTTTTAGAAAATGATTCATCAATCATAGATAGGGTCTGATGTATAATACATGAATAATGCAGGGAGCCAGATGCATCTTTAATGTGAGGAGAGCCTGGCTACAATGAACACAGTGGATGAAGGTTCACTTTACCCACTGTCCCTCTGTTATGGTGAGAGGTCGTTTCTACCAAGTGTCCACCGCACAAAGTTCACCCGTGCACAGACACCTAATACCAACACGCAGGTACGAAGGCACAAACACACCTGCCAGGATGCCCGTTAGCCGACGCCGATGGCGACAGCTAGTCCTACTGGGGTCCGACGCGTAACGAAAAAGACATTGCAGACAAAAAAAAAACATCAACATGTAATGTGTGTGTGTGTGTCTGTGTGCGTCTATCAGTTACACATACATGTCAGTATGTACACACAACAAGCAGGTCACATGGGTTGGAGAGGCGTTGTGCCGTGAGGTGTTTTTTAAACCAGGTTTGCTGTTCACTTGCGCTATATGAGCTGGAAGGGAGTTCCATGCACTCACGATCCTACTTTTTAGCTGCCAACTTCACACGAGAGTTAGTTGTGACAAACCCTGTTGTGTGTGTGTGTGTGTGTGTGCGTGCGTGCCTGCCTGCGTGCGTGTGTGTGTGTGTGCGTGCCTGCCTGCGCGTGTGTGTGCGTGCCTGCCTGCCTGTGTGTGCAGATTGACCAGCTGAAGCAGGAGCTGTCTAAGAAGGAGTCTGAGCTGCTGGCCCTGCAGACCAAGCTGGAGACCCTGAACAACCAGAACTCGGACTGCAAACAGCACATAGAGGTGCTCAAAGAGTCTCTCACTGCCAAGGAGCAGCGCGCCGCCATTCTGCAGACAGAGGTGGCTACAGCACACACACACACACACACACGCATGCATATATGAACACACACATTCCTGCACACACGCATATGAACACACGCACGTGCATGCATACAAAACACACACACACACACATACAGTATGCCTAACGAAGACGCCTACATGCTTACAGTAAGATACACTCCCGGATGTGCACAGAATCTCCTTGTATTCATTGATACACCAGATGTATGTTGGTCCTTGTACACTGTTTTTTTACACATTTAAGGAAACACTGTATCACCGTCTCCCTGTATTCTGCTGCATACACTTACATACCCCCTCCCCTCTTGCTTTCTACCCTTTAGTGGAGCATGAAGCTTGTATTGCAAATGCCAAGCATCTCGGAGAGAACTCTAGTTCTTCAATTTGACAATAATAATAAGTTGAACTTTGAACTGTGCAATTCAGGGTTTATGCCAGGTCACTGGAAAAGCACTTTGTGTCAACTGCTGATGTAAAAAGGGCTTTATAAAACACATTTGATGGAATTTGACCTCGGAACTGTGACATTCGACCTATGACCGTTCCCTTCCCAGGTGGACGCCCTGCGCCTGCGTCTGGAGGAGAAGGAGTCCTTCCTGAACAAGAAGACCAAGCAGCTGCAGGACCTGACGGAGGAGAAGGGCACGCTGGCCGGAGAGATCCGTGACATGAAGGACATGCTGGAGGTCAAGGAGAGGAAGATCAACGTCCTGCAGAAGAAGGTTAAGGGTCAAGGGTTAAGGGTCAGGGGATAAGGGGTTTAAGTGTCAAGGGTGTATTTAGATGGAAAGTAGTTAAGGGTAGCCTGGGCATGCTCACAAGTTTGTTTAATAAATGGATAAAAAAAAAACACATCTCTGACCAACACTGTGTTCTCCTACCATTGCTTACAGAACTATAGATGGGACCACCTAGCTCTGCTGTTCCACGCTAAAAGCTTTTAGGCATAACATGTTTGGTAGTAGAAATACTGGTAACAGATGCTGACTCGGGGGCCTCAGCGACTCGCCTAAGAGCAAATCTGAGGGAAACACTGGAAAAAGGGATACACTTGTAGACTTAGGTTTACAAGAAAACTCACCTCTGGATTGAGAATTCATCAGAATTGTTACATAATGTAGAACCTAAATGAGAGCTTGCTGTGTGTGGTTATAGGTTAGGTTAGGTATAGGTTAGGTTAGGTTGTATGGATGTTTGGTTCCCTGTCTTATTCCTGAGACCCGGGCTGCTTCCCTAATGACATCATATTCACAATACATTGCACTACTTTTGACCAGAGCCCTTTGGGCCCTATTCAGAAGTAGTGCCCTAAATAGGGAATATGGTGTCATTTGGGATGCATCCCTGAGCTGGTTGGTCTCTGAGGACACGAAGCGAGCATGCATGCACAAACACACAGGCACACACACACAGGCACACACACACACACACACACACTTTCTCTAGTGTGTGCTATAAATATAGTGTATTACTCTCTCACCCTGACCTCCTCACTTTCTCTCTCTCTCTCTCTCTCGCTCTCTCGCTCTCTCTAACACTCTCTTTCTCTCTCCATCTCTCTCTCTTCACTTTATATATATATATTACATATTTATTATACATTTCTTATACTTCTTCTGATGCTTCTCTACTCTGTCAGTGCACTGTGTCTCTCCCCGTCTCTTCTTCTGATGCTTCTCTACTCTGTCAGTGCACTGTGTCTCTCCCGTCTCTTCTTCTGATGCTTCTCTACTCTGTCAGTGCACTGTGTCTCTCCCCGTCTCTTCTTCTGATGTTTCTCTACTCTGTCAGTGCACTGTGTCTCTCCCCGTCTCTTCTTCTGATGCTTCTCTACTCTGTCAGTGCACTGTGTCTCTCCCGTCTCTTCTTCTGATGTTTCTCTACTCTGTCAGTGCACTGTGTCTCTCCCCGTCTCTTCTTCTGATGCTTCTCTACTCTGTCAGTGCACTGTGTCTCTCCCCGTCTCTTTGTATTTTTGATCTTTCTTTCTCAGATATCCCTCTTTCTCTATCTCTGGCTAGACTATCTTGTTTTATTTCTTACTATCTTTGAGAGACATCTAACCAACTCCTCTGCTTGTCTTGCTCAACAACAACGATCTCATTACCTTCTACCATATGTTTCTCTGTAACCTTTATAGTCCCATGTGAAAACAGACACTACACGTAGCCATTAACGTCGAAACACACTACTCTGTCTTCTCTCCTCCCCTTACCTTGCTTCTCTCGCTCTTACCCTCTCCATGCACAAACACACAGGCACACACACTTTCTCTAGTGTGTGCTATAAATATAGTGTTACTCTCTCTCTCTCTCTCTCTCTCTCTCTCTCTCTCTCTCTCTCTCTCTCTCTCTCTCTCTCTCTCTCTCTCTCTCTCTCTCTCTCTCTCTCTCTCTCTCTCTCTCTCTCTCTCTCTCTCTCTCTCTCTCTCTCTCTCTCTCTCTCTCTCTCTCTCTCTCTCTCTCTCTCTCTCTCTCTCTCTCTCTCTCTCTCTCCAAATACCAGCCAATCTTAAAAAGATTCTACTAGATGAGATCAGACTGTATTTGATGTATTTTGCTAAATTAATAGAGGCTTCCTCTTCCAGGCGTCCCTTTAAGGAGACACAATTACCCTGCAAACATCATACACACTAACCCCTAACTCACACTCCTAGCTTTTAATGCAGTTTCTCTATCTACAGTTCTTTTGACCTCATGCTAATTCCCTCCCTCCCTCCTCCTCTCGCCCAGATTGAGAATCTGCAGGAGCAGCTGCGTGATAAGGACAAGCAGTTGGGGAACCTGAAGGACAGGGTGAAGTCCCTACAGACTGACTCCAGTAACACTGACACGGCCCTGGCCACCCTGGAGGAGGCACTCTCTGAAAAGGTACAGAAAGACCCAGAGCTTTACACCCAGAGGACTTAGAACCAGAACCCAAACAATGAACTTTGAACTAATGTCCATGTGTGTGTGTCTCTTAAGGAGCGTATTATAGAGAGACTGAAGGAGCAGAGAGCGAGGGAGGACAACGAGAGAATGGATGAAGTGGAGTCTTATAAGAAGGAGAACAAGGACCTCAAGGAGAAGGTCAACACCCTGCAGCTGGAATTAACAGAGAAGGAGGTCAGTGTAAAATAAGATAATTGATTGTATTATCCTCATGGGGTACATTGTTGTTGCGGCTCTGGGCATGCATAAAAACACAAAGACATTTCAAATACATGGGATGCTGTTCTCTCTGGAAGTATGACCCAATTTGGCCTGTTCTGTATTTTTCTACTGTGCTGTGCCTCCTGGTCTGGTACTGACTGTCCTCACTGTTCCTGTTTGTCCCCATGTAGTCCAGTCTCATTGACTTAAAGGAGCACGCCACATCCCTGGCCTCCTCCAGCCTGAAGAAGGAGTCCAAGCTCAAGTCTCTGGAGATGGCCATCGAGCAGAAGAAAGAGGAGTGTAGTAAGTTGGAGACACAGTTACAGAAGGTAGGTCTCCTAACACTTCATCATTTAAAAGTGTTAATGGAATTTGGGTTTACATGGCTGGGATTCAAAGATGCACTCTAAATAATGACTCTTCTTAAATGATTACAAGTAAATGACATTTGTTGAAACCAAATGTATGATTCAATACCAATTGTTAGATTTGATCATTAACAAACCTATATTTCAAGTTGAAACCTACTTTCCCCCCTTTGATTAAACGTAATAAATAACATAAATGTAAATTAATATACATTGCTTGCGGAAAGTATTCAGGCCCCTTGACCTTTTCCACATTTTGTTATGTTACGGCCTTATTCTATAATAGATTCAATTGTTTTTTCATCAATCTACACACTATACCCCATAATGATAAAGCAAAAACAGGTTTTTCGAAATCTTTACAAATAAAAACAGAAATATCACATTTACTTAAGTATTCAGACCATTTACTCAGTACTTTGTTGAAGAACCTTTGGCAGTGATTACAGCCTTGAGTCTTCTTGGGTATGATGCTACAAGCTTGGCACACCTGTATTTGGGGAGTTTCTCCCCTTCTTGGCTGTGTGCTTAGGGTCGATGTCCTGTTGGAAGGTGAACCTTTGCCCTAGTCTGAGATCCTGTAGCAGGTTTTCAGAAAAAGGATCTCTCTGTACTTTGCTCCATTCATCTTTCCCTCGATCCTGACTAGTCTCCCAGTAGGTGCCGCTGAAAAACATCCCCACAGCCTGATGCTGCCACCACCATGCGTCACCGTAGGAATGATGCCAGGTTTCCTCTGTTTTAGTTCCCTTCCCCAGATCTGTCTCGACACAATCCTTCAACCTCATAGCTTGGTTTTTGTTCTGACAACTGTGGGACCTTATATAGACAGGGGTGTGTCTTTCCAAATCATATCCAATCAATTGAGTTTAGCGCAGGTGTACTCCAATCAAGTTCTAAAAACATCTCAAGGATGATCAATAGAAACAGGGTGCACCTGAGCTCAATTTTGTCTCATAGCAAATGGTCTGAATACTTATGTAAATAAAGTATTTAAAAACATTTATATATATTTATATATATTTGCAAAGGTTCTTTAGTATCACAGTACTTATGCAGATATCATTTAAGATTCAGTGCTGGCAGTGAACATTCAATCATTTAAAAAAATTCAAAGCGGAACACATTACATGTAATGACATTCACTTTCACGGGTGGGCAAAAATAACAAACGTAAAGTCACGCCCACAATAGGCCACGCCCACAACTCTTCTGACAGATTACTGCCTCTATATTGCACCCACCGCTATGTAATGCGAATGGGCATGAGGTGTTGAAAGCAATTTAGAAGCTTTCATTCAATTAAATAAATCCCAGTGATCTGTCAAAATTGTTATTTGATTTCAGACAAATTTAAGAGAATAGGTTGAACGGTGGGCCTCCCGAGTGGCGCCATGGTCTAAGGCACCGCATCGCAGTGCTTGAGGTGGTGTCACTACAGACCCGGGTGTGTCGCGGCCGGCCTCGATTGGGAGACCCATGAGCTTGGTGGTCCGGGCGCGTGCACGCTGACTTCGGGTCGCCAATTGTAAGGTGTTTCCTATGACACATCGGTGCGGCTAGCTTCTGGGTTAAGCGATCAGCGTGTCAAAAAGCAGTGCGGCTTGGCAGGGTTATGTTTCGGAGGATGCACGGCACTCGAGCTTCGCCTCTCCCGAGTTCGTACGAGAGTTGCAGCGATGGGACAAGACTGTAACTACCAATTGGGGAGAAAAAGGGGTAAAAAGTACAAAAATAACGACCCAAAGTGACATTTTGGACCACACCAATCAGAAAAAGCACTTCAGATGAACAGCAGTGCCGTCCCACTTTTTACAGTGTGCAGCACAGGAGGTTGGCGGCAGTTCTTGGGAGTTCGAGCTCATAGTAATGGCTGGGGCGGAATCAGTGGAATGGTATCAAATACGCCAAACACCTGGTTTCCATGTGTTTGATAACATTCCATTCGCTCCATTCCAGCCATTATTATGAGCTGTTCTCTCCTCAGCATCCTCCACTGGTGTACATTGATGTTTATTATGTAAACTAGCGATGACAACCTGAACAACTCATTTGGGACGGCCTCAATGTTTAAGTCCGTCACAGTTAAAATCACTGTTAGAATCCCTGTTAAAGCGATGACAAGGAGTTAAATAAACATTGTTAGGTACAAAAGCTTACTTATGTTTGATATTTGAGAGAAACTAAAGTCCATTGTGCACAGTTCTGCCAGTAAATGGTTAAATGGTTCAGGGAACCAAGTGGAAGAGATCCCTTTTATACCCTCATAATCTCCTTTACTAATCTGCTTCTCTTCGGTTGCATTCTTATAATTCAATCTAAACCTGCAGTATGTAGACAGTGTTATGCCTGTACATCTGATGAAGACTTTTAATTGACCATGCATCAAGTCCAGCTGGTAGGCATAGTCACAATAAAGGTGATGTTCAGTATTGCACAGTTGCCCCTATCACATCCATTCTATTTGATTTCGCTAGCTGTTGCCCAGTCAGTGTAAGTTTGTAGTGGCTTTTTAAAGAAAACCGAACCATGGATTACAGATTCCCCTGGCCCATAGACGACATTCACTATTAGGAGCCATCTAACATTAAGTTGGAAAATACTAAATTTCCCCTTTAAATCACTTATTATTCAAGCATATCCAATTATGGAAAAATTGCTTCACTAATCTTAATTGCTACTGTATAATACAACAACATCATCCTCAATCCAAGACCATTTTGGTTTAAATCTGGTTATATGTGCTATCCCTGCTGGTTATTGGACTTGAGTGTGGTAAAACCTGCCATGTTTTATCTGTCATGGAGGATAACTCTGAAGCATTCTCTACTAATAAGCATGTCTGATATATACCCCAGTCCCTGCCAACACACACCCTTTTCACAATGCTGCTGCTGCTACTATTAGCACACACATACACAACGCTCCAGCAACATTGTGAAAATGTCCAATCCCTCATTTGAATATGCTGCTTGTTTAAACACTCTCATCAGCGACAACAAACACCTGTTCATATAAATCCCTATAGTGATAGAATGCGAAAACTGGATCAGAGTTAATAACGTTCAGATAGGGATCCTACAACACCGTAGAACCACTGAGATGGGGAGCAAAGATGTCCATCAGATCTCCCCGTGTGTCTCTCTGTCCCATAACCACCCATACTGTGTCCTCCTCCTCCCCCTGTTCCTCTCCAGTGGTCCTGGCTGTCTCAACCATAGAAATAGAATTACTAGAACGGGAATCCCCTTTCAAGTCAATGTTCCACGATGGTTGGACCGGCGGCCATATTGTGTGTAATTCTGTTTCTATGGTCTCAACATACTGTTCAACATATACAGTAAAGGTGTTCTCTGTATTGATACTGCTTTAACATGTAACATTTAACATGTAACATGTCTGTTCTTAGCCTGGTCCAGGAACAGCTTGTGCTGTCTTGCCAACTCCCTTGGTCATTGTCTGTTTGGAATGACATTGACCATATAGGAGTTTATGAGAGAGCACAAACAGATCTGGCACCAGGCTAGTCTGTTCTACCCTGATCCTGCTGTTTCCACTCTCCTCTGGCTAATGGAGCTACATGCTAATGCTATCTTCCCCGGGTCTCCCCCCTCCCCCTCCCACCTCGTTTCCCCCGTCTCCCCCCCTTCACCACTTTCCTTTGCAATGTAGCAAGCAGAGCAGCTGTTCAGTCAGATGAACAACCCTGTAAGTCCTTCTCCGCCCCGGAGCTCTCTGTGGTGGCACATATTGAAAGCATGAGGACACCTTCCGCCCACCAAAATCCACCTTAAAATCCTGGAACGTGCTATCTAACTTGTGGGGGATCATGTCATGGTCACATGGGACCCAGTTACACTGTCACTGGTGTATCTTTCACATCAAGTAGTATGCATGTTGACCTTTGCACTTAATGAGTATGATTTAGCTTTCCAACTGCACTCATATTATGAGTTAGGCAGTTAATATTAATGTAATAAAAATCTATGGTTTTTTTGGAGTTGGATATTCACCGCTGTTTTTGGTGAGCTTGACATTAAAGTAGAACTGACAGCATTTTAGCAATATGAAATCGTATTAAAATCAGTTCAAATATACCCCCAGGAAGAATATGACACGTTTAAAAAATATATATTTTCATGAAATCTTGAAATGTTTGGGAATTATATACAGTTAAAGTTGGAAGTTTACATACACCGTAGCCAAATTTTAGGATCACCACTTCATTTTAGGAATGTGAAATGTCAGAATAATAGTAGAGAGAATGATTTCTTTCAGCTTTTATTTCTTTCATCACATTCCCAAAGGGTCAGAAGTTTACATACACTCAATTAGTATTTGGTAGCAATGTCTTTAAATTGTTTAACTTGGGTCAAATGTTTCGGGTAGTCTTCCACAAGCTTCCCACAATAAGTTGAGTGAATTTTGGCCCATTCCTCCTGACAGAGCTGGTGTATCTGAGTTAGGTTTGGCCTCCTTGCTTGCACATGCTTTTTCAGTTCCGCCCACACATTTTCTTTGGGATTGAGGTCAGGGCTTTGTGATGGCCACTCCAATACCTTGACTTTGTTGTCCTTAAGCCATTTGTCCACAACTTTGGAAGGATGCTTGGGGTCATTGTCAATTTGGAAGACCCATTTGTGACCAAGCTTTAACTTTCTGACTGATGTCTTGAGATGTTGCTTCAATATATCCACATAATTGTCCTGCCTCATGATGCCATCTATTTTGTGAAGTGCACCAGTCCCTCCTGCAGCAAAGCACCCCCACAACATGATGCTGCCACCCCCGTGCTTCACGGTTGGGATGGTGTTCTTCGGCTTGCAAGCCTCCCCCTTTTTCCTCCAAACATAACGATGGTCATTATGGCCAAACAGTTCTATTTTTGTTTCATCAGACCAGAGGAAATTTCTCCAAAAAGTATAATCTTTTTCCCCATGTGCAGTTGCAAACCGTAGTCTGGCTTTTTTATGGTGGTTTTGGAGCAGTGGCTTCTTCCTTGCTGAGTGACCTTTCAGGTTATATCGATATAGCACTCGTTTTACTGTGGATAAAAATAATTGTATACCTGTTTCCTCCAGCATCTTCACAAAGTCCTTTGCTGTTGTTCTGGGATTGATTTGCACTTTTTGCACCAAAGTACGTTCATCTCTTGGAGACAGAACGCGTCTCCTTCCTGAGCAGTATGACGGCTGCGTGGTCCCATGGTGTTTATACTTGCGTACTATTATTTGTACAGATGAACGGGGTACCTTCAGGGGTTTGGAATTTGCTCCCAAGGATGAACCAGACTTGTGGAGGTCTACAATTTTTTTTCTAAGGACTTGGCTGATTTCTTTTGATTTTCCCATGATGTCAAGCAAAAAAGCGCTGAGGTTGAAGGTAGAACTTGAAATACATCCACAGATACACCTCAAATTGACTCAAATTATGTAAATTAGCCTTTCAGAAGCCATGACATCATTTTCTGGAATTTTCCAAGCTGTTTAAAGGCACAGTCAACTTAGTGTATGTAAACCTCTGACCCACTGTAATTGTGATACTGTGAATTATAAGTGAAATAATGTGTCTGTAAACAATTGTTGGAAAAATGACTTGTGTCATGCACGAAGTAGATGTCCTAACCGACTTGCCAAAACTATAGTTTGTTCACAAGAAATTTGAGGAGTGGTTGAAAAATGAATTTTAATTACTCAAACCTAAGTATATGTAAACTTCCGACTTCAACTGTATACTAAGACATTTGTGAAAATTCTATAGTAACATAGAGGGTGGAAAGCGACCATCATTCACTTTGATCTGGACTGTGTGTTTACATGCAGTTGCAACAGTGCAACTTTAGATCATTAAAACGCATTCGCCAAAAGACACAAAATACACCTGAATGGATTTCTGTAAATGCGTCAATACCACGGGAGTCAAGCAAATCAAATCAAATTGTATTAGTCACATGCGCCGAATACAACAGGTGTAGTAGACCTTACAGTGAAATGCTTACTTACAAGCACCTAACCAACAGTGCAGTTTCAAAAAAGACGGAAAGAATAAGAGATAAAAGTAACAAGTGATTAAAGAGCAGCAGCAAAAAGTAACAATATATACTGGGGGGTGCCGGTACAGAGTCAATGTGCGTGGGCACTGGTTAGTTGAGGTAGTATGTACATGTAGGTAGAGTTATTAAAGTTATTAAAGTGACATCAGAGAGTGGCAGTGGTGTGGAGGGGGGGGGGGGGGGGGATGCAAATAGTTTGGGTAGCCATTTGACTAGATGTTCAGGAGTTTTAGGGCTTGGAGGTAGAAGCTGTTTAGAAGCCTCTTGGACCTAGACTAGGCATTCCGGTACCGCTTGCCGTGCAGTAGCAGAGAGAACAGTCTATGACTAGGGTAGCTGGAGTCTTTGACAATTTTTAGGGCCTTCCTCTGACACCTCCCGGCGTAGAGGTCCGGGATGGCAGGAAGCTTGGCCCCAGTGATGTACTGGGCGGTTCACATTACCATCGGTAGTGCCTTGCGGTCGGAGGCCGAGCAGTTGCCATTACCAGGCAGTGATGCAACCAGTAGCAGTAGCAGAGAGAACAGTCTATGACTAGGGTAGCTGGAGTCTTTGACCATTTTTAGGGCCTTCCTCTGACACCTCCCGGCGTAGAGGTCCGGGATGGCAGGAAGCTTGGCCCCAGTGATGTACTGGGCGGTTCACATTACCATCGGTAGTGCCTTGCGGTCGGAGGCCGAGCAGTTGCCATTACCAGGCAGTGATGCAACCAGTAGCAGTAGCAGAGAGAACAGTCTATGACTAGGGTAGCTGGAGTCTTTGACAATTTTTAGGGCCTTCCTCTGACACCTCCCGGCGTAGACGTCCCGGATGGCAGGAAGCTTGGCCCCAGTGATGTACTGGGCGGTTCACATTACCCTCGGTAGTGCCTTGCGGACGGAGGCCGAGCAGTTGCCATTACCAGGCAGTTGCCATTCTACCAGCTGTAGAACCTTTTGAGGATCTGAGGACCCATGTCAAATCTTTTCAGTCTCCGGAGGGGGAATAGGTTTTGTCGTGTCCGCTTCACGACTGTCTTGGTGTGCTTGGACCATGTTAGTTTGTTGGTGATGTGGACACCAAGGAACTTGAAGCTCTCACAACCATTTAAAGGTAGTCTCTCTGTCCCTCAATTAGGCACATCAACAACAACAAGATCAACAACTAATGCTCGCCAGAGCAAGATGAGCTAAAATATAATGAAGTAGATAAACCCTCTCAAACTTTTTCAGCTAGTTGGCCGTCAAAATACCACTGAAAAATGATGGGGAACTATAGCCTACTCGTCCTTCTGCAGCTTCCCTGCCTGGCTAAAGTTGGCTAGCTTGCTAGCTATCTACTCCCAGACAGAAATGAGAGAACACCTCACTCTGACCATTTTACTCACCTCTAGCAGAGCTGGTTAGCTAGGCTGTTTACAATGTTATCTAGAGCATTCGTGACTACTTGTTTTGTCTACGTTTACTGACACCGGTCATATTCAGTGTGTATTGCGTAAATTCATCAGTTATTCTCTGCTCTGGCACACTCATACGAGAGTGCTCTGAAATCGGAGTAGATAGCCAGAGTGAATGTGCGAATTGCAAGAGATATGCAATCCGGATAACAGTCACTCAAATTCTTGCTAGCTAACCAAATGACACCTGCATCTCTAGCTTTGTATAGCCACTGAAAAATGATATGAGGGGAGCAAGTCAGACCCTCTCCTCCAATGACATGACATCCTCCTAGCAGCTAGCTAGCTATCTAGCTAATGTTAGACTGCGTGTTTTTAGCTTGCTACATAAATAGATACGCTAGCCTATTTACCAAGTTATGACTGACTTGTGATCAATTGCATTTGCTCGTTTGATTGTATTGACATTCCCAGCCTTAGTTACACGAATTTTTGTCCAAAATAGAGTAATTGAAACTGAAACCGTGCATCCCGAATGGAGGCAGCAAACAATTTACCAGGCCAGCTGTGATTTAAAAACTAATAGCAATATTTGTTGGACTACCAAGCTGTGTATTGGTGAATTATATGAATCATGCATTGAACAACAACTGTCTATTCTGCCAACAAGGCTTTAGTGTACGTCATTGGAATGTTGAGTCAAATAGAACCTATTTTTCAAAACCTCTTATAAAGTTGGTTTTGTAGCATAAATTGGGAATTTTATATTTTTTTTACTGATATTATGATTGTCTGTTTGTTTCATATCTGTAAAGTAGTTAAAAAGCTGTCAGTTCCACTTTAAACTTTGCATTTAACTTAGCATTTAGCTTACCATTTTTCTTAGCTAAGCATTGCTAGATGTCTGTATGACTATACAGTTTGGGCTAGTTTATTTTGTGTCTTGACAGTAGGCCTACTCTATTGTTGATGCTCGACCCTTGGTCTCTGTAAGAAGTAATTGTTTTGAGACCAGTGCAATGGTGGTATAATGTGATTTTCTTACAAATAGTCCAAGCAAAAAAAAGAGAGAATTGAAAGTTCTGAAAGTTATGGACAGTTTCTTCTTCTATCGTGTTCTCACATCCGTCATCATGACTTATAATTAATAGTAAGATACCAAGATATCCATCAGCTCTGTACAACTCTGTTTAAACAAACTTGGATTTAATAACTAACCAATGTTAGCGTAGCAATAGGCCGTGCATACTGTGTGTTCCAAACAGCACCCTTTCCCTATACTGCACTACCGTTGACCAGGGCCTATAGGGTAGTACACTGTAGGGAATAGGGTGCCATTTGGGATTCACTCTCAATTCTCATGTCAGTTACAGGTACGCGCCAAAACCCCACCCGCAGCTAAGAGCATTAGATTCCCCCAAACGATTAGTTCTGACCTTACTCCTCATGCTTGAAATATGTCACTTGCTGTCACTGCTGGATTGACCTGACTCTCTTCATGGGGAAAGCATTGCAAAGACTGTCTTCCCTGCCGCGTTGGACTTGCTTTGCATGCTGTGATTGGTCCTCCTGAGTATCGCATGCTTTGTTTTATCGTCACTGTTTGGCTCGCTTCACTGTCTACACGTTGATAAGTGGTCAATTCAATAGAGGCGTAATGTTGCCCTTCTAACGTTGGCAGTGGTTGAAGTGGCTTACTGTGGTGGCGTATGTTTGTCTGGATACAGTATGCTCTCTCGTTGCATTAGCTCTTGTGTTGGGTCTGTGGTGTGGCTCTGTGAATGTCAGCGTGGCCATATGATGTCTCAGAGGTGACGTCTACTTCTGATCTTGTTTTGTGTGTTTAGAAGAGGACTCGAGCTGTTCAATTTGTACTGTATGATGGTCAAAACCCTATCCTAGTTCAGTGACTTGGACACACCACAGGTGATACGGTGTGATTATCCGGAGGGATAAGAGAGGAGAGATGACAGTGATTATATCTAGCGATTATAACCAGGGCCTAAATTCCCAAAACATCCCAGAGTAGGAGCACATATCTGTGATCAGTTTAACCTTTGAGATCATAAGGAATAAGATCGTATAGACAGGTGAGGAGCCTAGATCAGCACTCCTACTCTGAGATGCTTTGTGTATACAGGCCCTAGTCCGTCCTGTACACGCAGGGCCTGTTTCCCCCAACCCAGATTAAGCTGACTCCTGGACTAAAAGTAGTTCACGCTAAATGTTGAATCTCCATTTGAAAGTGCTCTTTTGTCCAGGACTAGACTTATTCATCTGTGTATGGGAAACAGTCTGCTTTGGCTACTAAAAAGTTATTGTTATGAGGTCAGCGAGTCTATTAGGAGGCAAACTAATGACACTAATGACAGAATTGCGAATCTCAACTTTTCCATACCGCTTGTATTTCCTGTTAGCATTAGCATATAGTAACAGGCATAAGCAGCCTTCAGTTGTGATCACGGGACTGTTTAATGGAACAATTGACAGTCAGTCAGAGCTGATGAGCCAGTAGTGTTTCTGATGCCACCTGTTCGCTATGCTCTATTCAAATAGTACAGAGAGAGAGAGAGAGAGAGAGAGAGAGAGAGAGAGAGAGAGAGAGAGAGAGAGAGAGAGAGAGAGAGAGAGAGAGAGAGAGCGAAAGAAGAGAAGTGAGGAGAGGGAGAGGACACGAGTAGTTCATATAAGAAACTGACTGACTGTGGAGTTTGCCTGTTCTGTGTTCTCTCCCTTTTCTGTGTGTGTGTGTGTGTGTGTGTGTGTGAGTTCATACTTGTGTGCGTGCGTGTGTGTGTGTGTGTGTGTGTGTGTGTGTGTGTGTGTATGTGTCTGTCTCCCCACGGCTATGACCATGCAGAAGGCCCACGAGGTCCACGAGGTCCAACAGCAGCAGCAGATGGCGGGGCTGGGCTCCAGGGGGAACCCAGACTACGTGGAGCGGGAGCGGGAACAGCGGGTAAAGCTCCTGGAGAAGGAAGTGTCCTACTACAAGGAGGAGTCTGGCAAGGCCCAGGCGGAGGTGGAGAGGCTACTAACCATCCTCCGAGAGGTAGAGAGCGAGAAGAACGACAAGGACAAGAAGATCGCCGAGCTGGAGAGGTAATACCGTTGCTACGTTTTGTTTCTGTTCCTCTGTGTAAGTGAGCTTTCTATGTGCACGTGGTCTTGTGCAGTTGACGTAGTCGCTCATCCTGTTGTTGTTATTGTTGGTGTTGATGGTTTATTGGGTGTTACATCATCCTGTGAGTCTGTGACTGTGCTGCTCTGGTGTCCATCCATGCCCTCCTATGTTTTGCCCTGCCTGGGTTCTGTACTGGCCAATGGCGGCAACCTGCGTCCTACTTATAGTTCATAGAGCATTAATGAACCAAACATTTCATCTTTAGACTTTGGATTGGCCATTTTAGTAAGAACCCAAGTGGTCATGTAAAATACTGCAGAAAAGGGTCTGTTCTGACACTCAAGGTGGGTCAAACTGTAAATTATTGTCTCATGAGCACCCCCTGGCGGTGATACGGTGCCATTATATTCCGTGTGCCAAACTCATGATGTGACTGTTGGATTAATTAACAGTGTTTTTGTTCTTCTTTACCGTCTTTTCCCAAATCTTCCTCTTTTAAATGTTCCTTGTTCACGCCAACCTTTCCTTTTTCCTCTCTCCGTGTCTCCATGTCTTCTTTCCTGCTGCCCTTCACTCCTGGCAATCCACCTCCTCTCCCTTAAACATTTTCTCCACCTTTCTTTCTTTCTTCCTCTTCTTACAACTATCTCTCCCTCTTTTCTCTCTCTCTCTCTGTATCTACCCAACACTTTACTCTTCTCATCCTCCTCCTTCTACCCCTGGCCCAGCCCCCCTCACTCTGCCCCTGTTCCTCGCCCCGGCCTCGGCCCTGTCCCTCGCCACGGTCCCGGTGGCAGAGCCCCCCCTGACCCACTCCCCCCTGTGTCCTCCGCTGCCCCCGCTGCCCCCCAGCAGATAGGGGGAATGGTGTGGGATTTCCTGGGAAAGTGAGTGCTCTGCCCCTGGCACTTCAGCTCGGCTGCCCTCGTGGTTTACGTCTGCGACTGCGACTGCACCTGCATCTGGTCTCACCTGTCCGTATGTCTGTCTGTCCGGGTCTGCCTGCTGTCAGTCTGTACGACTGAGAGATCCACAGATCTTTATACCAACGCTATGGGCTCTCTGCTGCTCTCATCTGTTCATTTCTTTGGTTTGATTTGGAAGCCCATCAGCTCGTCCATGTTATGTAAAGATCACTTGATCTGTTTTGCAACTTTCATGGCAGAAGTTTTGCAAAATTCTGCATCTGTGTGTGTGTGTGGGGGGGGGGGGGGGGGGGGGGGGGGAGTGTGAGTGTGTGTGTGTGTGTCCCTGTGTGTGTGTGCGTGCATGCCTCGTGTGTGAGTGTGTGTTATGTTGCATGTGCATGTGTTTGTATCATTGTGTGCATGTCTTCAACCTGTTTCTCCACCCGTGTCTGTCTGCACACCCTTTATGATTCAGTAACTAAGGTGAGAATGGGAAATTGAAAAAAAGGAATGTTATACAGTGCCTCCTATAAATTATTCATACCCCTTGACTGGGTTACAGCTGGATTGTGAAATATTTGCCCATTATTCTTTTCAAAATTCTTCAAGCTCTGTCGAATTAGTTGTTGATCATTGCTAGACAGCCATTTTTCGGTCTTTCCATAGATTTTTTAGCAGATTTAAGTAAAAAATGTAACTCGGTCACTCAGCAACATTCAATAACTTCTTGGTAAGCAACTCCAGTGTAGATGTGGCCTTGTGTTTTAGTTATTGTCCTGCTGAAAGGTGAATTCCTCTCCCAGTATCTGGTGGAAAGCAGACTGAACCAGGTTTTCCTCTAAGATTTTGCCTGTGCTTAGCTCCATTCCGTTTCTTTTTTATCCTGAAACACTTCCCAGTCCTTAACACTTACAAGCATACCCATAACATGATGAAGCCACCACTATACTTGGAAATATGGAGAGTGGTACTCTGTAATGTATTGGATTTCCCCCAAACATAATACTCAGGACAAAAAGTGTATTGTTTTTCCACAGTTTTTGCATTATTACTTTAGAGCATTGTTGCAAATAGGATGCATGTTTGGGAATATTTGTATTTTGTACAGGATTCTTTCTTGCCGTTCCCATTCCTCTCCAGCAACTGAGTTAGGAAGGACGCCTGTATCTTTGTAGTGACTGGGTGTATTGATACACCATCCAAGGTGTAGTTAATATGTTCACCATGCTCAAAGGGAAATTCAATGTTTACTTTTTCTTATATTGAATGCTCAAATATAAAAAATGAGCTGGCGCACACCCAGAGAAAATTATTTTATGTAGAGGTGCTGACTAATGGCGGGTAAACTATAAGCTATAAAAAAATAAAGAGAGTCACACAGTCTATATATAAACTCCCAGTAATTGATTGAGTAAATCACCAATGTTTCGGCATCACTGTGCCTTCTTCAAGACATAGGAAAACCTCCCTGGTCTTTGTGGTTGAATTTTTGTTTGAAATTAAATGTTCGACTGAGGGACCTTACAGATAATTGTATGTGAGGGGTCCACAGATGAGGTTGTCATTCAAAAATCATGTTCAACACTATTATTGCACACAAAGTGAGTCCATGCAACTTATTGTGGCTTGTTGAGCACATTTGTACTCCTGAACTTATTTAGGCTTGCCATAACAATGGGGTTAATTCATTTGTGAAAATGTTGAAAAGCATAATTCCACTTTGACATGATGTTGTGTTTAGGCCAATGACAACAAAACGCCATTTAATCCATTTTAAATTCAGGCTGTAACACAACACAATTTGAAAAAGTCAAGGGGTGTGAATACTTTCTGACGGCACTGTGTATGACCAAACTAACTATATCACAAACGAATCAATCATCTGTAGTAGTACTGTATGAATGAACAGAAACATACAGTATATTGTACTAATAATGAACTTGCCCATATGTTCAAAAACACATTTAACAAATACAATTGTACATATACAAGCCATAATGATATCATATACTGTATATGTCTCATATATGTCAGTTTTGGCATATACAACATATGTATTCCTTTTCAATTATACATGCCCTGTTCCCATCCTTTAACATGAGTTCTCTCATTACAACAGAATACCATTATAGGATCTGTACTGTAGAAAATGCACATATTGTACATGTACCTTACACACACACACACACACACACACACACACACACACACCATTTTATGTGTTATTTTGTGTGTTGGCTGTTTGGTGTAGCTTGTGTACAGCAGGAAGGTCTTTAGAGTTGTGTCCTTCTCCTGCCATGAGCACGCTGCTTCCCCTGCTCATTCCAGCTCCCCATCTGCCCGCCTGCCCCCTCATCCTCCCCCACAACCAGCCTCACAATTTATACTTCAATACCTCCACCCTACTACTCACAGTGAAACCCATCCTCTCTAAACTGACTTCTCCCCTGCTCTCCCTTGGTCTCCCTGCCCACTCCCCTGCCCTGCCCGGCCCTGCCCTGCCCTCTCCCCTGCCCTGCCCGGCCCTGCCCTGCCCTCTCCCCTGCCCTGCCCGGCCCTGCCCGGCCCGGCCCTGCCCTGCCCACTCCCCTGCCCTGCCCGGCCCTCTCCCCTGCCCGGTCCTCCCCTGCCCACTCCCCTGCCCTGCCCTCTCCCCTGCCCTGCCCACTCCCCTGCCCACTCCCCTGCCCTGCCCTCTCCTCTCCCCTGCCCTGCCCACTCCCCTGCCCGGTCCTGCCCTGCCCTCTCCCCTGCCCTGCCCTCACCCCTGCCCTGCCCTGCCCTGCCCTCTCCCCTGCCCGGTCCTGCCCTGCCCTCTCCCCTGCCCAGCTTGCTGTGCCAGATGTAAAGGCTAGCTCTCAGCCTAGTAGCCTGGCCTGCATGACTAGAGCTGCAGTGCTCCAGGTCAACTGTGCCCTGCTCAATGAGTGAGCTGCTATAGTAGGTAGGGTCTGTATGTCCTCTATTGAACCCACACAGAGCCTGGTTTGTTTTGGTCCAGAGGGGTGTCAGTCAGTTGTTTGGACCCCTTTGTTTGTCTGGCTGCCATGGCTCCCTTGACTGGTTCCCTTGCTGCCTTGCCCACTTGGGCTCCTCTCCGCCTTGCTGTCTAGCTATACCAGCTCTCTTGTTCCCCTCCCTCCTCCTAGCCTACCCCCGCTCGCTCCCCCTCTCTCTAGCCCGGGTGGTGTCCTGACTGCATGCCCGGCCCGCACTCACAGGCTGTGCAGCCAGCAGCTAATACACAGGCAGGGTTCTAACCTGGCTGTCAGAGGAGAAGATGTATCCTGTGCATCCTGCATTAGCTTTGTCTGTCAGGCTGCTGTGTCCTTCAGTGACTGACTCTCATTGGTGCTTCTGATGATGATGATCTCCCCTGTCTGTCTCTGAATAGACTCTGTTGTCGGGTCCTCTGTTGTCATTCTTCTTTTCTGTTATGATTCTAACGTTTCTATGGTTTCTTTTACTCTCCTCCTCTTTTCCTCCTGTCTCCGGTGTGCGCTGCTGCTTCCTCTTGTCGTACCATCCCTCCTTCCTCCTCTTCCTCTTCTTCCTCTCCTCCACCTGCAGCCTAGCACCCAGGTAAGTAGCGAACCCCTTTTGGCATGCCCCCCCCACCCCCCACCAACACCCTAAACCTCCATTCCTCCACCTGAGAGGTGCAACTACCCCCCCCCCAATCTAACTCTTGCTGCCTAAACCTGTGAGTCATTTCTGAACATATTAACATGGACTTGTCTATGTCTCATCTGTGTCTCATTTATGTCTCCTGTATTATGTTTCCTGTACGTCTCCAGAATGTTTTTCATTGATTTTATATCAAAATGTCAGTGTAATTGGCAGTATGTCTAACCTGAGTTTCCTGTGGTATGTTGTGTCCGTCTCTATGTGTTTCTAATGAGTCTCACAGTCACCTTGTATTTAACATTTATATGTGTGTTATGCTGTTGGAGTTCTGTGTCTTGTTCATGTGTTATACTGTATCTACAGACAACGTGCAGAAGACAAAGTATTAGTAATGCCTCAAAAGTTGTTTCCCCAACACAAAGGGACATAATCGGGAACGATTGGTATCAGTTGTCCTGGTAGTGGTGCAGTATAAAGATGGGTAGTATGACTGTAGGGGGTTGAACTCTGACCTCCTCTGTGGTACTCCATCCAGGCAGGCCAAGGAGCAAGTTACTAAGAAGGGGGGTCCCAACCTCAAACTAGGCCCCCAAGGGGACAAGAAGCCTGGTCAGATAGTGGGGGATCCTCGAAAGGACAACACCATGGACTCAGGACAGCATGTAAAGGTGTGCTTATATATGTATAGTATGTGTGTGTGAGACAGAAAGAGAAAGATTTCTCATCATAGTTTAACATGGTAGTGCATGTAGAGGAGCGAAAGAAAGTAAGGGCATATAGAGAGAGGAGAAAGAGACAGACAGAGAGACAGACAGAGAGAGACAGAGAGCGAGACAGAGAGAGAGAGAGAGAGAGAGAGAGAGAGAGAGAGAGAGAGTAATCACATCCTCTGTTTGTGTATCAGCTAGAGGAGATGATGAACACCTTGGAGAGGACCAGACAGGAGCTGGACGCCACCAAACAGCGCCTCTCGTCTACCCAGCAGTCCCTGCAGGAGAGAGACGGTCACCTGACAAACATGAGGCAGGAGCGCAGGAAACAGTTGGAGGAGATCCTAGAAATGAAGTATGCCACAGGAAATCATACTGTACATTAGCAGAGCAATGAAAACTATTGATATTCTTGATATTCGTGTTATATTCATTTAGGGTTTTCAAGAGGTGCTATGGTCAAATCATTAATGTAGTACAATAATATAAAGCAGAACTTGCTTGGCCTTGTGAATGCTTTAAAGCCATCTCATGATCAATCTTTGGATGTGGAAAGAGGCATGTCTTGCCTCTCTCTCCCTTCCCCTCTCTCTGTATCTCTTGCTCTCCCTCTCGCTCTCTCTCACTCTCTCACTCTTCCTCTCTCTCCTCAGGCAACAGGCCCTGTTGGCAGCTATCAGTGAGAAGGACGCTAACATTGCTCTGCTAGAGCTGTCTGCCTCTGGGAAGAAGAAGACCCAGGAAGAGGTTTTGGCTCTGAAGAGGGAGAAGGACAGACTGATGCACCAACTCAAACAGCAGGTCAGGACTGAAGACACAACACAGGTGGACCTTGTATTCAACCTTTATTCAGGGTTGATGTCAATTCCATTTCAATTAAGTCAATTCAGTAAGTAAAATAAAAATTCCAATTCCCTTTCATTCTCATTAAATAGTATTTTAAATTTGAATTAGAATTTCAGTTATCTTCCTGAATTGACTGAATTTAAATGGAATTGACCCCAACCCTGCCTTTATGTATACAGGAGATCCAACATGTATATCTTGTAGGAAGGACTTGCTCACGATAGCAGCAGTGGTCCGTTTGAACCTTTATTTCAACTACTTAGTTGCTACTCTCTCTCTTCTAACTAGATACATTCCTTGTCATTAGGTTCTCATAATGACTAAGTCAGTGTTTGGTCTCTCGTGTTAAATTGTAGCACTGACATGTTTGTGTTTTGTTCCACAGACACAGAGCAGGATGAAGCTGATTGCTGACAACTATGAAGACGACCACTACCACCCCCATCCTCCTCACCACACCCAACCCCAGCAACCCCACCCAGGCCCCCAGGCTCAGCTCCCCCAGCCACAGTATCAGCACCCTCCTAACCCCCAGCAGCAGCAACAGCCTCCATACCCCCATGCCCCACACTCCCAGCACCCCCAGCCCCCACCCCAACAACACCCGCACCCCCAGCAGCCTCAACAGCAGTACCCCCCTCATCCACAGCAGCATCCACAGGGGCATCCCCAACAGCCTCCGCCTCAGCACCAACAACACCAACCACGGCCCCAGCACCCGCAACAAGCGCAGCACCCACACCCACAACAACAACACGCCCACCCAGGACAGCACCCCCATGGGCCTCCACCACAGCAGCAGCACCCACACCTACAACAGCACCCACAACAGCACCCACAACAGCATCCACAACAGCATCCACAGCAGCACCCCCACGGCCCCCCTCTGCAAGCCCCCCACCCCCAGCACCCACATCCCCAGCAGCACCCCCACCACCCTCCACACACTCCGCAACAGCACGGCGGGCACACCCGCCACCCGCCCCCACACCACCGCGGAGGACCAGGGCCTGCCAGAGGACCCCCCCATGCTGGCCATCGCCCCTCCCCCGACCAGGTCAGATCTCTCTCTGTTGTGTTTACAATCAGGGCCTGGAACTATCCTCTCTGTGGTGTGGTGGTCTAATAGCTAGAGTGTTGCATTGTGGGTCTAAATCTACACGGTGTCTCAAATGGCACCCTATACAGTAGTGAAGTACTTTTGTGCATTATTTCCCTACAACACATGGTATATCAGCACGGTAGAGTTCAATGGTTATAGTTCATTCTTACTTATACAACAGGTGGGTCTAATCCTGAATGCTGATTGGTTAAAAGCGCATTCCAGCCAGTGTCTATTGCACAATTTACCACAGGCAAAATCTAGGACGTTAAAATGCGTATTTACTTTGTTCCTTCTGACTGCGCAATCCAATATTTCATCAGGAATTGAAATTATAAACTTTATCTCCACTATAAAAAGCATTATCTCACGTTTTTTTAAACAAAAATTTAGTTTTCAATGGCTGAGATTTGTATAAACCTTACTCTTTCAATATTCAAATTAGATCTCCAACTGTTCCATAGTAATGAACATGTAGGGGTTGGGAGTCGGGACAAGAGAGAGAGGAAGGCAGTGTTTCTCAGCCAGTCAAAATCATGAATCAGCTGGCATCATTTTTATGGATATATCAAATCAAAGTTTATTTGTCACTTCCGCTGAATACAACAGGTGTAGACTTTACAGTGAAATGCTTACTTACTGTAACGGTTTTCTAGGTGTGGTGAAGGAGAGTTGGACCAAAACGCAGTGTGTAGATTGCGATCCATTTTTAATCAAACAAAAGTAAACACGAAATAACACAAACACTACAAAACAATAAACGTAATGTGAAAACCGAAACAGCCTATACTTGTTAACTAACACAGCGACAGGAACAAAGACACTAAGGACAGATAGGACAATCACCCACGACAAACTCAAAGAATATGGCTGCCTAAATATGGTTCCCAATCAGAGACAACGATAAGCACCTGCCTCTAATTGAGAACCACTCTAGACAGCCATAGACCTTGCTAGATAACCCACTACGCTACAATCCCAAAAACATACACACCAAAACCCCAAGACAAAACACACCACAATACAAAAACTCCATGCCACACCCTGGCCTGACCCAATACATGAAGAAAAACACAAAATACTTAGACCAGGGCGTGACACAGGCTCTAACCAATAGTGCAAAAAGGGTATTAGGTGAACAATAGGTAGGTAATGAAATAAAACAACAGTAAAAAGACAGGCTATAAAAGTAGCAAGGCTATATACAGACACCGGTTAGTCGGGCTGATTGAGGTAGTATGTACATGTAGATATGGTTAAAGTGACTATGCATATATGATAAACAGAGATTAGCAGTAGCATAAAAGAGGGGTTGGCGGGTGGTGGGTGGGACACAATGCAGATAGCCCAGTTAGCCAATGTGCGGGAGCACTGGTTGGTCGGCCCAATTGAGGTAGTATGTACATAAATGTATAGTTAAAGTGACTATGCATATATGATAATCAGAGTAGCAGCAGCGTAAAAAGAGGGGTTGGAAGGAGGCACACAATGCAAACAGTCCGGTTAGCCATTTGATTACCTGTTCAGGAGTCTTATGGCTTGGGGGTAAAAACTGCTGAGAAGCCTTTTTGTCCGAGACTTGGCACTCCGGTACCGCTTGACATGCAGTAGTAGAGAGAACAGTCTATGACTGGGGTGGCTGGGGTCTTTGACAATTTTTAGGGCCTTCCTCTGACACCGCCTGGTGTAGAGGTCCTGGATGGCAGGCAGCTTAGCCCCAGTGACGTACTGGGCGGTACTTAGCCCCAGTGATGTACTACCCTCTGTAGTGCCTTGCAGTCAGAGGCCGAGCAATTGCCGTACCAGGTAGTGATGCAACCAGTTCTCGATGTTGCAGCTGTGGAACCTTTTGAGGATCTCAGGACCCATGCCAAATCTTTTTAGTTTCCTGAGTGGGAATAGGCTTTCTTGTGCCCTCTTCACGACTGTCTTGGTGTGTTTGGACCATTCTAGTTTGTTGTTGATGTGGACACCAAGGAACTTGAAGCTCTCAACCTGCTCCACTACAGCCCTGTTGGTGAGAATGGGGGAGTGCTCGGTCCTCCTTTTCCTGTAGTCCATAATAATCTCTTTAGTCTTGGTTATGTTGAGAGATAGGTTGTTATTCTGGCACCACCCGGCCAGGTCTCTGACTTCCTCCCTATAGGCTGTCTCGTTGCTGTCGGTGATCAGGCCTACCACTGTTACCTGCAAACTTAATAATGGTGTTGGAGTCATACCTGGCAATGCAGTCGTGGGTGAACAGGGAGTACAGGATAGGACAGAGTACGCAACACTGGGGAGCTCCAGTGTTGAGGATCAGCGTGGCAGATGTATTGCTACCTACCCTCACCACCTGGGGGCGGCCCGTCAGTAAGTCCAGGATCCAGTTGCAGAGGGAGGTGTTTAGTCCCAGGATCCTTAGCTTAGTGATGAGCTTTGAGGACACTATGGTGTTGAATGCTGAGCTGTAGTCAATGAATAGCATTCTCACATAAGTGTTCCTTTTGTCCAGGTGGGTAAGGGCAGGGTCGAGTGTAATAGAGATTGCATCATCTTTGGATCTATTTGGGCGATATGCAAATTGGAGTGGGTCTAGGGTTTCTGGGATAATGGTGTTGTGAGCCATTAACAACCTTTCAAAGCATTTCATGGCTACGGACGTGAGTGCTACGGGTCTATAGTCATTTAGGCAGGTTGCCTTTGTGTTCTTGGGCACAGGGACTATGGTGGTCTGCTTGAAACATGTTGGTATTACAGACTTAATCAGGGACATGTTGAAGATGTCAGTGAAGACACCTGCCAGTTGGTCAGCACATGCCCGGAGCACACGTCCTGTTAATCCGTCTGGCCCCGCAGCCTTGTGTATGTTGACCTGTTTAAAGGTCTTACTCACGTCGGCTACGGAGAGCGTGATCACACAGTCGTCCAGAACAGCTGATGCTCTCATGCATGCCTCAGTGTTGCTTGCCTCGAAGTGAGCATAGAAGTGATTTAGCTCATCTGCTAGGCTTGTGTCACTGGGCAGCTCGCGGCTGTGCTTCCCTTTGTAGTCTGTAATAGTTTGCAAGCCCTGCCACATAAGACGAGCGTCGGAGCCGGTGTAGTATGATTCAATCTTAGCCCTGTATTGAAGCTTTGCCTGTTTGATGGTTCGTCGCAGGGCATAGCAGGATTTCTTGTAAGCTTCTGGGTTAGAGTCCCGCACCTTGAAAGCGGCAGCTCTTCCCTTTAGCTCAGCGCGAATGTTGCCTGTAATCCATGGCTTCTGGTTGGGGTATGTTCTGTCACTGTGGGGACGACGTCCTCAATGCACTTATTGTTAAAGCCAGTGACTGATGTGGTGTACTCCTCAATGCCATCGGAAGAATCCCGGAACATGTTCCAGTCGGTGATAGCAAAGTAGTCCTGTAGTTTAGCATCTGCTTCATCTGATCACTTTTTTATAGACCAATATATACAAAGAAATGTGAAATGAAAAAAGGTAAAACGAAGTACAGCTAGTTTGCAATCTTTCCAGCTTATTGTGTTAGCTGTGTTATTGGCTAACTCTTCAGAACAATAGTATCCTAACGAGAGAGCATATTTTCTATGCTAGGCGAAATTATGATTCATTAGCTCATTGTTATGGATGTATCCAAATAAATATCACCTTAAAACATCTTCAACAAATGCAGCAACTGTTGTTATTCTGTCTGCACTGTTTGATGTGACTGTAAGTTAGCCGTAGATGTCTAACTAACAATTAAGGGACAAGAACGTTACCAGCCAGTATGGCAATGGAACATTTAGAATGAAAGACTGGGTCATATCCATATATATAGAACAAAAAGACTGAATGACTTGGTCGTGTCTCTGGCAATAGAACGAACGGCCAGCCGGCTGGGATAGCAACCTTAGATTTGTTTCGGGACTATATCTTGTGGAAGGATGAAATAGTATGAATAAATTAATCAGAATTACTTTTTTATCAAAACATGTCAATCATAATTTGAATATGTTGGTAACATTGGTCTTGGGCCTAACAACACCCATGCCAATATATCCTTCAAACACCGGCTTCTCGGGCGTTAGCACTTAAATGTTATACGTTTGAAAACATTATTGACATTGTGGAATTTGATTTTCATGATACCAAGCATGGATTTATGGTTTGGTTAGCTAAACTAGCAAGGCTGTTTGTTTGGTTATCAAGGCAACTACTGTATCTATCTAGTAAACTTGTTAACTACTTCATTTGAATGTTTCTAGTGGCAAATGGGTTACTGCATATCCTTGGACATCCTGCAATAATTTTCTGTTTAGACAGTTCTTATTCATGGTAATTCACCCTTACGAAAAATATATTGCAGTCAAAGAGCAGTATAACTGCAGTACACTACAGTATAACTGCAGTTAGTGTGCAGTATAACTGCAGTTAGAGTGCTGTATAAATGCAGTATGCTGCAAATACTCCGTCCAAAATAACATTTTTTTTATTGCAGTAATTTTGCAGTTTAACTGCATTTACAGCGCAATATAACTGCTGTTCAACTGCAGTTATTCTGCAATTGCTGAGTCCAAAATACCACAGTCGACTGCAGTTACTGCGCTTTTACTGCAGTTTTAAGCTGTTATCATTTTTTGTACGGATCACTACGGAGCTATAGCCGGTGCGTTGAGGAACACACATTCCACGCCATTCATTATTTTCCATAGAATGCATATCCCCTCGTTGACTAATACATAACCTTTGACTTATACTAACTTCTTTCTACTCTCTTCACTTCCTGCTGACCTTCTCTGCCGGCCATATAACACTGTCACCGATAGGATGACGAGGAGGGCATTTGGGCGTAATCGTGTCCATGACAACCAAAGCTCTGACGTTCGGAGGGGTGAGATGTTTTGAAAGAACTTCCTGCCTTTTCTGTGTTATGAGTGTGCTGTGGTAAAAACATGTTTTGCTGACTGATAAGTAACTCTCCCTCCCTCCCCCTCTCGTTTGTAGATGATTCAGTTACTATTGGAGGAGCACAGCCATTCCATGATGCTGAAATACATTGACTACCTACCAACCTTTTGTTACCACCATACAATCCACACTTCAATGGGGCCTTTATTTTATTTTCTACTGAGGATGAGGATACAGAGGAGGAGGAGGAAGAGGAGGGATGAAGCAGGTGGGAGGGCCAGATGAGGAGACTGATAGTTGAGGTACAACCCAGTTCTAGATTCAGACCAACTTAATGTGGAGAGTCCTCTTTAAGGTTGCAAAATTCCTAGGTTTTTGAGAAATGCTTATTCTTTCCTGATTCCAGGAATGTTCCAATCAGGATACATTTATAGATGTAGAATAAAGCACTGTGAGTTACTGGTTAGTGTTCAGTCGACGATCACTGTAAGTGGACAGTAACGACCGTAGTGCTGACTGTACTATTGTGTGTGTTTTTACAGGTGACTGAAGAGCCATCATGTGAAGAGGGGAAGCTACAACTCTAAAAGAGTGACTCTGGGGAGGAGGCGACTTCCAGCAGATACATAGGTGTTGTGAAGTTAGACTGGGTTGGACAGACTGGGTCCCACTCAGACAGACAGACAGATATCTGAGCTGTCTGGTCTCAGCTCCGTGGTTCTGCTCACACAGCCAAACTCACACAACCACTTCTGGTATAGTTGTCAAGATGCTCAGCTCACCTGTCTGTCACCTGACACCCCTACAGAGCCCCACCCACTCTCATAAGACTAGCTGCACTCTTCACCCACCTGGCTAAGATCTAACGACTGGCTCTGCCCTGTTTACATGAGGTGCGTTCAGTTCAATTGAACATTTGCTACGTTGCAGAACGGTTTGTACTGAACAAAACGTTTCCCCAAAACATTCTTGTACGTTCTTGAACAGACTTCTAGGTACGTTTCCTCCCGTTTGGGTGGGTGTGGCTTGAAGCAATGAGTGACGTATTTAAAGGGCAGTGGCCATGCTGACAGCAGTCATTCAGTACAGCACTGTTTCTGTTCAATGGAATGTTCCAGAACGTAAAAATGTGCTGAACCCAGTCATGGCTTGCTCCCCCGTTCTCACCAACCTGCATCTAATTGGTCCACTCTCCTGTCTCCGCCTGCTTTGTTTACCTGAGATTTTCACCTGATTAGTTCCTCTGTATCAACAGTCCTTTCTCTGATTGGTTCACCTGACTGGCTCCACCCTGTTTACCTGATTTTCCCCACCCTGCTGACCCCCGGCTGGCTATGATTGGCTCCCCTGCCTGGCAGGCTCCACCCTACTGACAGTCAAACACACCAGCTTCACAGTGCTTCTTTTACTATGTTGTGTTTTGTTGTTTTCTCTTTATCAGAGATGGCCTGCTCTCTTTCCACATATTTAATGAAGTGCCATACAGTTACAGCTTTAGTTCACATTTACATTAACAGCTAACCTACTTCAGAGGAAGTTCCTTTACTGTATGTCTAAAAGTGATGTTGTGCTACTTATTATTCTTTTTTTTTTTTTTATCTGTTGAGTGTGTTTCATTTGCAGTGCTAGACCATGGCTATGAGTGCTTTGTGCAAAGTGAATCAGAACAAGGAAGAGCTCTTATCTGAATAAAACAGCCACTAGAGCTCTAATCTGACCAATGGGCAGCCACGGTCCTTGCCTCGACTACTGAAGGTTTCCTTGTGCCGTTAATGTGCAGTCTGGCATGGCCTTATGGGCAGGGCCCTGTCCTGGGGGTGTCGCAGGGACTTTGGGCTTAGGGCTGCCATCTGTGTATCTCTCCTGTTACCTCAGTTGAACCAGATGCAGTCAGAACTCCAATCTATGCAGACGTCAGAACTAATAATGCCACTTTGAATCCAGTCATAAGTTAAGGGCACCAATCAAAAAGTGTTTAGACGTATTAAAGCAGCATGAGTACCAATCAGAATGGTCTATTCAGAACATACACCAATCAGATTCCGTTGTTATAATGTGTTTCTCAGCGTGATATGCACCTATGCACCTCCTCCTCCCCTGTCGCAGGGATACTTCTAATGGTGCTTTTAGATCACTGGTGCTCACACAACATGGTGTCCAACCAGAGAAACAGCTGAGAGACATGGCCATTGGACATTGTGCATCCATGTCATTCAATAGGGAGTTGATCCCAAAACCTGGTGTGCTTATAAACTGTAGAAGACTGTGTTGTACATAGAATCTGCTGGAGAGACTCTGAGGAAATGGTGCCAGGAGGCTATAGATTTTATATGTTTGATGCCATCCATGGACACCCATGAGATTTCCTGCCATACCTTTACAGCCGTCTCTCTTGCTCATTGACTCCCTCCTTCCTCCTCCTCAACTTCTTCATCTCCCCTTTCTTCTTCTCTTTCAGCAGTCTGTGCTAACCCAAATCCAAACCTAGTGACTCGTTTTGTCCTTCTCAACAAGGTGGCCTGTGCCTCGTTCATATCGTATACATATTATATATATATATATATATATATAGAGAGAGAGAGAGAGACAGAAAGATCTATGTAGTGTGTCTGTCTATGTGTGGTCAGAATATTGTCAGTAACAAAAAATATTGAGGATAAAAATACATGTTTTATTTAATTTTTCTAACTGTCCAAAGGATAGAGAAAACCCTTATTCAGTGTGTGGCCTGACATATGTGACTTTCCTCTGTTTTGTACAAGAAAAAACTCCTTAGCAGCAAGCAACATTCCCTGTCTGTGGTTCTCACGAAGGATAGTCTGGCCTAAGAAACCTTGAGACACAGGCCAAAGGAAAGGAGTGAGAAAATGATTCCATTCTCATTTAGAAGAGCTAATGTTACATTCCTGTTGCAGTGTGAGAAATCTATTTTGAGACTCTCTCTCTCACACACACACACACACACACACACACACACACACACACACACACACACACACACACACACACACACACACACACACACACACACACACACACACACACACACACACACACACACACACACACACACACAGTGAGACCATAGTCTTCTCACAGAGGGGAAGACACTCTATTTTTGCAGCTCACTAAAGTAGCAAAGAGACTATTTTCTGCAGCACAGCAGATAGAAACTTGCACTTGTGAGTGAGGACTATCACTACCTTTGTTAAAGTAGAGGTTTGGAGTGACTCCGTCGTTGCAGATGCATTGTCCAGCGGTCTCTGTGTTTTGTTTGTTGTTGTCTTCATGCTGTTGTCCTGGTGTACCCAGATGTGGTGACATATGTGACAGTTGAGTGTGTAGAAAACCACACTTCTAGTGAGAAAACATCCAAGACTGTTACCTCCCACTACCACCACCACCACCTGCCCCCCTCCGTCCTCCATGGTGTGTGTGTGTGTGTGTGTGTGTCCCTCCTTGTGGCTGATATCGTGACTGTTGTAGAAAAGTGCCCCATCCTCCATTGGGATCCAAACAGAAGTGATCCCTATACGTTCGTCACCTCTGAGTCAACTTCAACACAGAATACAGACAGGACAGTTGCCTCACAACTCCTCCTCCGATTGACTAACAATCACCAGTTCGGATTAAATCAAATTGAAGAAAAAAATTAAGGCGTTGTGTGGATGTTGTATTTGTGTTTTCAATGTCAGAGATTGGTACTAATGATCTGTAAAAGGAAAGGCAATCCAGAAGAGCACACGGATGGAGGCGCAAATAACCTCTCACCTTACCATCATGGGGAACAGATTCAGAATCCTCAATTTTCAGGTAATTTACAACTGAATACTGGAGGTAGGGGGTTCTCCTACTATGAGAAGTGAATATACAGCACCTGGTGTATAGAATACGGTAGAAAACGTGGAACACTTCATTGTGCTGATGCATGCAGATTTTTACGTAATGTGCCAACAGAGTGAAAGGTTGGAGAGAATCTCCTATCCTCTATGCAGAGTGAGATCTTGAGGTACAATCAAACTGTTGAGGATTCATCAATGTCCTATCAGTTAACATACACCAGGGTTGTGTTCATTAGGGCAAGCAATGTTTTAAAATGTTTAGCAACGGAAAATGAGAATGAGCGTTTCTCATTGGACAAGTCCAAGTAATCCTTCCCTGTATCAGCGCATTTTTTTCTGTTTGGTGCCTAATGAACACGACCCAGGAGTTGAAGGCCAACAGACATCACCAATAGTAATTGAAGGAGTAAAAGACCTGATTCAGAGTATGAGAAGCCTAATACAGGCAGACAGATTCACTTTCTTTGTCGTGTACAAGTTGCATTTGATTTATTGTATGATGTTGAAAATGCAAACCTTTGGATGAAACAAAACACTGTGACCAACGCCAGATTTTTCTTTTTTTACTGAACAATTGCGTACATTTTTTGTATTTAAGTTTTTCTTGATTACAATTTTTTTTATCCGTTTGGCTTATTGAATATGTCAGTTTGGGACTGTACTATTTGTAATAGTAAATGTTTTCTGCTGTACAGTAAAGATTTAGGAACAAGTTAAATGTGTGTCCAGCATGCTGAATGATTACTTGTGTGAACGTGGGCTTATTTCCCATGATGCTCCAGTTCTCATACATTAATTGCCTCTGCATCGTGACAGTGTGATGTTGTGTTTGAGAGTGGTGTGTGTCTCCTCACCTTCCGTGTCCCCCTAGTAGACAACCTGTGCAGTGTTATGGGAGAGGCGGCATATTTTTGGGGTGTTACGCGTGTAAATCTGTGAGAAGTGTGTGTGTGTGCGCATGCATACGTGTGTGTGTGTACTGTAGGTGTGTGTGCGCGCATGTGTAAGAGATAAAGAAATAGTGAGAGAGAATCAAAACACTCGGTTGCAGGAAACCCCCTGAGAGAAAGAGAGAGAATGTTCTGTTCAGCATGGATATTGTGTTTTAAAACCTACTGTAGGAGCCTGTCTCCACTGCCCCAGACTTTTGCTATTGTATGTGCTGTATCAGAATATTACTATTGAGTGTTGGCCAGCTTGTTTATATTCATTCAATAAAGGTGACTTTCTTTCAGACTTGTATGCGGTCTGGTCTCTATGTATATAGTACTGTATGTCTGGTTATAAACTACACATGAAGAACTGAGAACACATGCATACTTTCACTATGTGTCATAGCTATGATACCTCTCCTACAGTATTATAACCACCTCTCGTCACCTAAGAAAACTAACCTGCTGGTTGGTTGACCATGCTGTACAAATGTGCATTCATGGTACTGTATATAAAACAATTACATGATCAGCCTGTGGAATGTAAGTCATTATGTGCTGTGTGACTGAGTTGTTACTGCTAATGAACAGTCTCCATTTTACGAATGTACTGCATCTGTATAAATGTAATTGGACAACAGAAGACACATAAAATAAATTTGAAGGATGTTTTTTTTCTCTCAGAATGAGTAAGCTGCTCGTTTGACTTTTTGTCACTGCTAGATGCTGTTTGGTCTCTCCAAGCTCAAGGTTCGTGAGATAACATTGTTACGGGTGACATAGTAAGATGTCCACACACTTTCGTTTTACAGTAGTTTTTCGATTTTAACGATTTTCGTTTCCCCATTAAATTAAATGTGCCACCAACTTTTTAGTCAGTCACTCATCTGTTTAGTAAAAGGCTAGTTAACTAAATATGGAGATGTCATTCACTGTCTCTCTGCGTTCTCTGTTTGTGGGTACAATGATATTAAAGAAGTGAACCTAAGTCTTAGACAATATTGGAGATTTAACAAATTGACGTAGTGCGAAATATTATTTTCCTCTAATCTCACAGACCTTTCTCAGCCTAGTCTGACAGTGTGTCCTTCAGTCATCAGAGAGAGAGACTCAGTTCAGCTGAGCTGTCAGACTCCTCATCTGTCTCTGTAGCTCAGTGTTTCTTCTACAAAGTGGGAAGAGTGAATTTACACTAGCTTCACTCTGTAGATATACACTCACAGGAGCTCAGCTGCTCAGATGAACAGGTCAAAGTTAACCTGCTGAAGTCAAAATACAATGTCAGTACAGTACTGTACTACAATGGCAGTAGAGTGCTAAAGGTTAGCAGTTTAGATCCATATACAGTGAGCCTTCTACAGTCACAATTCAGGGTAAGACCATTTGGTTTACTGTATTATCTTATTAAGCTAATAACTACAGTAGATGGGAAAAATATTGCATCTAATGCACACAGTTGAGAGTCATATGGAGCCACAGCAAGGTTGTTTCTTATTTTTTACTTTTGGATGTTGCCAATATATACTGCAGTTATACATGGAACCTGCTTTTTATTGTGTATTGTAGTTGTCAAAGACAAACAGGTTAAAAATAAAGCCTGAATAAAATATAGTAATTTCCTCTGACAGATAAGCAAATGGTTTTGGGTTATGTTAGGAGAAGGAGACATTGACCTCTCCCCAACCATCCATCACACCAGTTGATGGACTTTCTATGTGGTTTTAATGTGAGCAGTCTCCTCATCTTCCTCTCTATTTAAACCATTCTCTCAGTCACAGACGCCGTACTTAGAGTGGGGCAAAAAAGTATTTAGTCATTAATACAGGTAACGAGTGGAGGACAGAGGAGCCTCTTAAAGAAGAAGTTACAGGTTTGTGAGAGCCAGAAATATTACTTGTTTGTAGGTGACCAACTACTTATTTTCCACCATCATTTGCAAATAAATTCATGAACAATCTTACAATGTGATTTTCTGGAATTTTTTTTCTCATTTTATCTGTCATAGTTGAAGTGTACATATGATGAAAATTACAGGCCTCTCTCATCTTTTTAAGTGGGAGAACTTGCACAATTGGTGGCTGACTAAATCCTTTTTTGCCCCACTGTATGTCTCACATGTCTCACAGAAATACCCTCTTTCTCACATGATGTCCTTTATTATCACTCATCAAGTTACTGTAAATACGTCTCTTAGCAGGTAATATATATTTTACATATGGACACCTGGCTTATGTTACATGCCTGCCTAAGGTATCTGTTACAGTGTTAGTATTTTATTTTGGAGTTTCGGAGGGGTTGTCACGCCCTGACCTTAGAGATCCTTTTAATGTCTCTATTTTGGTTTGGTCAGGGCGTGAGTTGGGGTGGGCATTCTATGTTTTGTGTTCTATGTTTTCTATTTCTGTGTGTTTGGCTTGGTGTGGTTCTCAATCAGAGGCAGCTGTCTATCGTTGTCTCTGATTTAGAACCATACTTAGGTAGCCTTTTCCCACCTGTGTTTTGTGTATGTCTCCTCGGGCCAGGATATCCTGCGCCGGCTCTAAGCACGGTTTCCCCAGTTCAGCCTGTTCCAGCTCCCCGCACTTGCCGGGCTAGACTGGGCATTCAGCCTGGAAGAGTGGTGCCAAGGCTACGCACCAGATCTCCAGTGCTCCCCCACAGCCCGGTCTATCCTGTGCCTCCTCCACGGACCAGGCCTCCGGTAGGTCTCCCCAGCCTGGTTAGTCCTGTGCCAGTCCGGAGCTGCCAGAGTCGCCCTCCTGTCCGGAGCTGCCAGAGTCGCCCTCCTGTCCGGAGCTGCCAGAGTCGCCCTCCTGTCCGGAGCTGCCAGAGTCGCCCTCCTGTCCGGAGCTGCCAGAGTCGCCCTCCTGTCCGGAGCTGCCAGAGTCGCCCTCCTGTCCGGAGCTGCCAGAGTCGCCCTCCTGTCCGGAGCTGCCAGAGTCGCCCTCCTGTCCGGAGCTGCCAGAGTCGCCCTCCTGTCCGGAGCCGCCAGAGTCGCCCTCCTGTCCGGAGCCGCCAGAGTCGCCCTCCTGTCCGGGGCCCGTGGCGAGGGTCCCCAGTCCGGGGTCTGCGGCGAGGGTCCCCACTCCAGAGGCGCCACCTAAGTGGGCCAAGCATAAGGTGGAGCGGGGTCCACGTCCCGCACCAAAGCCGGTACTGTCACACCCTGATCTTAGATCCTTTTTATGTCTCTATTTTGGTTTGGTCAGGGCGTGAGTTGGGGTGGGCATTCTATGTTTTGTGTTCTATTTGGCCAGGTGTGGTTCTCAATCAGAGGCAGCTGTCTATCGTTGTCTCTGATTGAGAACCATACTTAGGTAGCCTTTTCCCACCTGTGTTTTGTGGGTAGTTGTTTTTGTGTCTGCACCAGACAGAACTATTTCGTTTGTTCTCTTTGTTGTTTTTTGTTATTCAGTGTTCAGTTCTATTAGTAAATCATGAACACTTACCACGCTGCGCTTTGGTCCACTTCTTCAAACAGCCGTTACAGGGGTTTGGAGCATACTCACCTATGACTATTTTTCTTATTTTAGCCTCCTAGTAATTCCTAAATCTACTGTATGTATGTCTATTCTGTAATCTGTGATACCTCCTTCTGTAACAGTTGGATACAATTTATTTTAAAAAAACATACTGGAGACAAAAGTGATGATTTCAAACAATTTTAAATCATATTATCGTCAATTGGTTAAGATGCCGATTACTCACCTCGAACTGGAAGAAGCTTTTTCCTTTAACTTGTTATGGCTGCTATCCCACTATCGGGATAAGTGTCATCAACAACCGTTGAATAGCATAGCGCTACATTCAATAAATATTATTACAAATACTTATATTCATGACATCACAAGTGCAATATAGGAAAACACAGTTTAGCCTTTTGTTAATCCACCTGTCGTGTCAGATTTTGAAATTATGCTTTACAGCAAAAGCAATCCAAGTGTTTGTGTAAATGTATCGATCGCACGATAAAACATTAAGTTCACTTAGTATCAGGAAGCGATCAAATTAATCGTTTACCTTTGATGATCTTCAGATGTTTTCACCCACGAGACTCCCAGTTACACAACAAATATTAGTTTTGTTACATAAAAATTATTTTTATATCCAAAATACCTCAGTTTCTTTGCCGCGTTATGTTCAGAAATCGACAGGAAAAGCGGTCACGACAACACAGACAAATTCCAAATAGTTTCCATATTGTCCACAGAAACATGTCAAACGTTTTTTATAATCAATCCTCGTGTTGTTTTTAAAGTATATAATCGATAATATATCAACCGCAAATGTCTTTCACAGTAGGAGAGGGAAAAGCAATACCTATCCAAACTCTGTTGCGGGAGCAAAACTCATGTGACTTGACGCAATGTTATCGTTCTGGCTCATTTTTCAAAATAAAAGCCTGAAACTATGTCTGAAGACTGTTGACACCTTGAGGAGGCGATAGGAAAAGGAATCTGGTTCATATCCCTTTAAATCCAGCAAAGGGAGGCTATGGAACATGGAGTTTTCAAAATAGAAGCCACTTCCTGTTTTGATTTTCCTCAGGGTTTCGCCTGCAATATCAGTTCTGTTATACTCACAGACAATATTTTGATAGTTTTGGAATAATAATAATATGCATATATTAGCAACTGAGACTGAGGAGCTGGCCATTTACAATGGGCACCTTTTCATCCAAGCTACTCAATACTGCCCCTGCAGCCATAAAAAGTTAACGAGTCCAACGAGAAGGATATACTGCTTTCCCGGGAACAGACCCAAATCCTCGTCATTTGTGTGAAGAAAAGACAGAGGAAAAAGGGGCGCAGGTTGGGCTGCCTTCTGAGAATCCGTAGACGATCGAGTAAACTCTCATTGCCATCCGTTCTATTGGCTAACATGCAATCATTGGAAAATAAAATTGATGACCTCCGATTTAAGAATATCCTTCGAACAGGACATTTAAAATTAATATCTTATGTTTCACAGAGTCGTGGACACGGATAATATAGAGATGGCGGAATTTTTCATGCACCGGCAGAACAGAACCGGCAGAACAGAGAAGCTGGTAAGACGAGGGGTGGGGGTGTGTGTCTATTTGTCAATAACAGCTGGTGTGCGATGTCTAATATTAAAGAAGTGTCAAGGTATTGCTCGCCTGAGGTAGAGTACCTTATGATAAGCTGTATACCACACTATCTAACAAGAGAGTTCTCATCTATATTATTCATAGCCATCTATTTACCACCATGCCTGCACTAAGACTGCATTCAACCAACTCCATAAGGCCATAAGCAAACAAGAAAAGACTCATCCAGAAGCGGCGCTCCTAGTGGCCGGGGACTTTAATGCAGGCAAACTTAAATCTGTTTTTGCACATTTTTATCAGCATATCACATGTGCAACCAGAGGGGAAAAAACTCTAGACTACCTTTACTCCACACACAGAGATGTATACAAAGCTCTAATTCTATCCTCCTGATTCCTGCTTACAAGCAAAAACTAAAGTAGGAAGTACCAGTGACAAGCTCAATGCAGAAGTTGTCAGATGACGCGGATGCTACGCTACAGGACTGTTTTGCTAGCACAGACTGTAATATGTTCCGGGATTCATCCAATGGCATTGAGTAGTATTCCACCTCTGTCATCGGCTTCTTCAGTAAGTGCATCGCTGACATCGTCCCCACAGTGACCGTACATACCCCAACCAGAAGCCACGGATTACAGACAACATTTACAACACTGAAGCATGCATGAGAGCACCAGCTGTTCTGGATGACTGTGTGATTATGCTCTCGAGAGCCAATATAAGTAAGACCTTTAAACAGGACAACATAAAGCTTCGGGGCCAGATGGATTACCAGGACGTGTACTCAAAGCATGCGCAGACCAACTGCCAAGTGACTTCACTGACATTTTCAACTTCCCCCTGACTGAGTCTGTAATACCTACATGTTTCTAGCAGACAACTATATTCCCAAGGAAGCGAAGGTAACCTGCCTAAATGATTACCATCCCTAGCACTCACATCGGTAAAAATGAAGTGCTTTGAAAGGCTGGTCATGGCTCACATCAACAGCATCCTCCTGGATACCCTAGATCCACTCCAATTTGCATACCACTACCAACAGATCCACAGATGACGCAATCTCAATCGCACTCCATATTGCTCTTTCCCACTTGGACAAAAGGAACACCTTGTGAGAATGCTGTTCATTGACTACAGCTCAGCGTTCAACACCATAGTTCCAAAGAGGCTCATCACTACGGATCCTGGGATTAAACAACTCCCTCTGCAACTGGATCCTGGACTTCCTGACGTGCCGCCCCCAGGTTTTAAGTGTAGGCTACAACACGTTTGCCACGCTGATCCTCAATACGGGGTCCCCTCAGGGTTGTGTACTTAGTCCCCTGTTCACCCACGACTGGGAGGCCAAACACAACTCCAACATCATCATTAAGTTTGTTAAGTGAGTTAAAATTCCTCAAGCATACAAGTATTTTACGCTATTTTAAAGATAAAATTCTCGTTAGTCCAGACACAGTGTCTGATTTCAAAAAGAATTTACAGCGAAAGCACCACAAACAATAGGTCACCACCAAGCCACAGAAAAACACGGCCATTTTTTCCAGCCAAAGAGAGGAGTCACAAAAAGAAGAAATGGAGATAAAATGAATCACTAAACTTTGATTATCTTCATCAGATGACACTCATAGGACTTCATGTTACACAATACATTTATGTTTTGTTTGATAAAGTTCCTATTTATAAAAAAAAAATCTGAGTTTACATTGGCGCGTTACGTTCAGTAGTTCTAAAACATGCGGTGATATTGCAGAGAGCCATATCAATTTACAGAAATACTCATAATAAACATTGATAAAGATTTGACTAGTATACATGGAACTTTAGATAACCTTCTCATTAAAAACTTCTTCGGGATAGGGGGCATCATTTTCACTTTTGGATAAATAGTGTGCCCAATTTCAACTTGTAGCAAGCAAAACCCTGAGGACAAATCATTCACATTTGTTTTTGAGGTCACTGTCTATTCAATGTGTTTGCATTGGGAAGCTAGATTTCTAAGGGCCTTGTTTGCTGTTCAAATCAAATCAAATTTATTTATATAGCCCTTCGTACATCAGCTGATATCTCAAAGTGCTGTACAGAAACCCAGCCTAAAACCCCAAACAGCAAGCAATGCAGGTGTAGAAGCACGGTGGCTAGGAAAAACTCCCTAGAACGGCCAAAATCTAGGAACAAACCTAGAGAGGAACCAGGCTATGTGGGGTGGCCAGTCCTCTTCTGGCTGTGCCGGGTGGAGATTATAACAGAACATGGCCAAGATGTTCAAATGTTCATAAATGACCAGCATGGTCGTATAATAATAAGGTTCCAGTGGATGTCACCAGTCTTTAGAAATTGGTTGAGGTTATTCCTTTGTGTAATGAAGAAGTACGGCCATCTTGAATGAGTGCCATTTGAAGTCTACTTTTTGAGAGAGGAGCATGACTTGAAAAGTAGCGTGAGTTTGTTGTAGTCCTGTATTGAACACAGAATGTCCTGTATTCAATTTGATTGATTATTAACGTTCAAAAATACCTAAAGTTGTATTACAAAAGTTCTTTGAAATGTTTTGGCAAAGTTTACAGGTAACTTTTGAGATATTTTGTAGTGACGTTGCGCCAACAAAAGAAGCTTGTCAAAGGTAAGGCATGATTTGTTTTTTTTCCTGCGTTTTGTGTAGCGCCTGCAGGGTTGAAATATGCTTTCTCTCTTTGTTTACTGTTGTGCTATCATCAGATAATAGCATCTTATGCTTTCGCCGAAAAGCCTTTTTGAAATGTTGGCTGGATTCACAACGAGTGTAGCTTTAAATTGGTATCTTATATGTGTGATTTAATGAAAGTTTGATTTTTATAGTATTTTATTTGAATTTGGTGCTCTACATTTTCCCTGGCTATTGGCTAAGTGGGACGCAAATGTCCCCCCTATCCCAGAGAGGTTATTAACCTTTTTGGGATAGGGGGCAGCATTTTCATTTTTGGATGAATAGCGTGCCCAGAGTGATTATTATTAGTATTGGATAGAAAACACTCTGAAGTTTCTAAAACTGTTTGAATGATGTATGTGAGTATAACAGAACTCATATGGCAGGTGAAAAACTGAGAAAAATCCAACCAGGAAGTGGGAAATCTGATGTTTGTAGTTTTTCAACTGTGCCCACATGGAAGATACAGGGTGATATTAGTTGTTTCACTTCCCAAGGCTTCCACTACATGCCAACAGTATTTAGAACCTGTTTTGAGGATTCTACTCTAAAAGGCTCTTTGAGTGAGTGGTCAGGCAGAGTGCCACAGCTTCAGTCTGATGCGCTCACGTGGAATGTAGCTACATTCCACTTCATTTGTACAGACAAAGGAATTGTCCGGTTGGAACATTACTAATGAAGTTTTATGTTAAAAACATCCTTAAGATTGATTCCATACTTAGGTTGGTATGTTTTTACGGGCTGCAATGGAAATTCTGGAACTTTTCGTCTGACATTCGGCGTGACCTGAACGCTCTTTTGGATTTGTTTACCAAACGCCCTAACAAAAGAAGATATTTGGACATAACTGATGGACTTTATCGAACAATTCAAACATTTATGGTGGAACTAGATTTCCTGGGCGTGCATTCTGATGAAGGTCATCAAAGGTAAGTGAATATTTAAAATGCTTTTTCTGAGTAATGTTGAATACCCAATATGGTGGGTATCTTTTTGGCTGCTTAGTTGTCTAAAGGCTGTACTCCGATTATTGCATGGTTTGCTTTCTCCGTAAAGTTGTAAAAAAATCTGACACAGCGGTGGCATTATTAAGGGCTTGTAAAGTAAGCATTTCACTGTTGTTTTCGGCGCATGTGACAAATAACATTTGATTTGAAATTTTCATCAAAGTTCATGATTTCATCACTGCTGAAGTTAAAGGCATCCTCTCTTGGGTAATGCTGCTTTTAAGTTAGCTTTACGACAGTTTAACAAATACATTTTGGATTGTTTTTATTTTCCTCAATTAGGGTACTGTCTTTCCAAGCTAGTCGGAAGACTTCCAGTTTGGTAGAGCTCCATTTCCGTTCCAGTTTTCTGGAAGATTGCCTCAAGGCTCGGATATTTTCTGTATACCTGGGAGCAAATTTATTTTGACAAATAATTATATTTTTAGGGGATGCGACTGCATCTAGGGTATTTCGCAAGGTTCAATGTAGATCTTCAGTTAGGTGGTTAACCTCTCTAGGGTAGGTGAGAGGGTAGCGTCCCACCTCTTCAACAGCCAGTGTAACAGCAGGGCGCAAAATTCAAAACAACAGAAATCCCATAATTAAAATCCCTCAAACATACATGTATTTTACACCATTTTAAAGATACTCTGTGTTGCCCTTTTGGTGGATCCCCTTGTTAGCAGTTCCTCTTTCCACTTGTTTTTACCTCGTTTTGAGTTTTTCAGAAATCAACTTTCAGAAGTCAGCCACAGTGTCAGATTTCAAAAAAGCTTTACGGAAAAAGCAAACCATGCAATAATCTGAGTCGGTGCTCAGAGCCCAATCAAGACTCAAATATATCTGCTATATTATGCAGTCAACAGAAGTCAGAAGTAACATTATAAATCTTCATATACCTTTGCTGATCTTCATCGGAATGCACTCCCAGGACTCCCACTTCCACAAGAAATGTGGAATACTCACTGTTATACTCACAGACATCATTCAAACAGTTTTAGAACTTCAGAGTGTTTGCTATCTAAATCTACTAATAATATGCATAATCTAACTTTTATGGCTTTGTAGCAGGCCATTTACTCTGGGCATGCTTTTCATCCGGACGTGAAAACACTGCCCCCTACCCCAAAGAAGTTAACAGATTTTTATACTCTGATGTCCTTGGGTAGGCTTTTGATGGTCCTTGGTTGGGGTCTGAGCAGATGGGACAAAAATAGATTTCAAGACTAGATGCTCAAAAGATGAAAACGCGTCTTTTTTAAAGACAGATTTGTTCAGTAGTAAATGTTAGCAACACCTCCACATTTGAGGGCTGCGTGGGGAATATGGTCACTAGTGTAACCAGGAGAAGAGGCCTCATTTAACACAGTAAAATCATCAGACTTGAGCCATGTTTCAGTCAGGCCAATCACATCAAGATTATGATCAGTGATTAGTTCATTGACTATGACTGCCTTGGAAGTGAGGGATCTAATATTAAGTAGCCCTATTTTGAGAAGTGAGAGATCACAATCTCTTTCAATAATGACAGGAATGGAGGAGGTCTTTATTCCAATGAGATTGCTAATTGGAACACTCTGCCATGTTTAGTTTTGCTCAACCTAGATCGAGGAACAGACACCGTCTGGGGATAGGTGAGCTGACTACACTGACTGTGCTAGTGGTAGACTCCACTAAGCTGGCAGGCTGGCTGACAGCCGACACATCTTTCTAGCTAACTTACACGCTGAAGCTATGTTGCGCTTGGTGACCTCTGACTGTTTCATCCTAACATTGTTGATGCAGACGTGGATAACAATATCCCTATACTCTCTACACCAGCAGGTGGAACATTTCTGTTGGCTGAATGAGCGACACAGTTTGAGCATCTATTTGTACTTACTGGTGACACAGACGCTGTTTAATCATTTCCTACACTAAAGTTGCTCTTGCCTAACGATTGCATCTGAAGCTGGGCTTGCAGCACGGCTATCCTCACCATGAAGCGAAAGTTCTCCTGTATATTATGAGTACAGCGACTGCAATTAGAAGGCATAGTGTTAATATTAACTCCTGGGACATCAATGATTCCACATTGTAACTATGCAATAGACCAGAAAAATGATTTAAGTTAAGACTGATTTGTAATTCATATATACAGAATATAAAACAGTACATCCTGCCAGCACGCCCACAAGAGTGTTGAATGACGCGAGGAATGAGATGGGAATAACAATCCAGGCTATTTTCTCTGAGACAAGCATAATAATGTAGTGAAACAAGCAGAGAGCAGGTTTCGAACCCTCTACATTCTTGCCCGAGGTCCAGCACGCTATCTATCGACTGTGCCCAAATGTATTAATTGGGGTTGGGGCCGATTGTGGCTAAAACACTTTATCAATTGTAATCTTTAACGTGGAAAGAGGAAAAAGTATTATTAATTTCTCACAAGCATATCAGGATGGGCTATTAGCTGAACAATATTCAACGTTTACAAAATAATCGTCTAATAGCCGAGCTTGGTGTGAACCCCCCCATCCCCTCCCCTGCCCAACTTGAGCTAGGTGTGAATCCCCCCTCCACTCCCCTTCCCAACTTGAGCTTGGTGTTAACCCCCCCCCCCCCCCAACTCATTCTAAAAGAAGCAGAGGAGATGTGCAATAGGCTTCTAAGAAGAGGCTATTCTCCATTGTGTTAATTTGGCATTGGGGTAAACACTGGATGAACTGGTACAAACAAGACCCACTAAAGCTAAAGAACACTCTGTAATGTTCACAACCACATATTCTTTGAACTCGGAAAAGTGGGAGATGCGGTCAAGAAACACTGGAATGTTTTATCACCAGACCCAGCTTTGCCTGCTGAATTTAAGAATCCACCACTTATGGTATAAATGTGCCCTTTGGTTCACCATTGGGCTGTCGATTTATTGTTCTAACGTCCATTGGTCGTGTGAGTACCTGTGCCTTGTTGTTCTGGCTTTCGAGGCCAGTTGTATTGTGCAGATGATTACAGGTCCCGTCCTGTGTTGTATCATTGCGCATTTGTGTTTTCGGGTCTCGTCCCGTGTATTTATTTGAGGTACTCCTCGCTCTTTTGTTTGGGTCTCAACCCTGTGTTTTGTATATATGTTTGTTTGGTCTTTGTCCCCGTGCCTTTACATGGCACGCTGTAATTTGGGTAAATATTTTTTTTACACGATTACGCATTCCTGCGCCTGTCTCCCGATTCCTTCACACGATGTGACAGAATAATCAACCATTAAAACTTCTTCAGACTAGGATCTAGTTTCCTGAATTTTCAACTTCTTAGTGATCCCTTCGCGCGCCAATCCCTTGACAACACCCAGTGAAATAGCAGTGCGCCAACTTCAAAAACAGAAATACTCAAACTAATAATTGATAAATCATACAAGTGTTATCAATCAAATCATCATCATTTTTTTTTTATATATATAGCCCTTCGTACATCAGCTGATATCTCAAAGTGCTGTACAGAAACCCAGCCTAAAACCCCAAACAGCAAGCAATGCAGGTGTAGAAGCACGGTGGCTAGGAAAAACTCCCTAGAACGGCCAAAACCTAGGAAGAAACCTAGAGTGGAACCAGGCTATGTGGGGTGGCCAGTTCTCTTCTGGCTGTGCTGGGTGGAGATTATAACAGAACATGGCCAAAATGTTCAAATGTTCATAAATGACCAGCATGGTCGAATAATAATAATAATAATAATAATAATAATAAGGCAGAACAGTTTAAACTGGAGCAGCAGCACGGCCAGGTGGACTGGGGACAGCAAGGAGTCATCATGTCAGGTAGTCCTGGGGCATGGTCCTAGGGCTCAGGTCCTCCGAGAGAGAGAAAGAAAGAGAAAGAGAGAATTAGAGAACGGAACACTTAGATTCACACAGGACACCGAATAGGACAGGAGAAGTACTCCAGACATAACAAACTGACCCTAGCCCCCGATACATAAACTACTGCAGCATAAATACTGGAGGCTGAGACAGGAGGGGTCAGGAGACACTGTGGCCCCATCCGAGGACACCCCCGGACAGGGCCAAACAGGAAGGATATAACCCCACCCACTTTGCCAAAGCACAGCCCCCACACCACTAGAGGGATATCTTCAACCACCAACTTACCATCCTGAGACAAGGCTGAGTATAGCCCACAAAGATCTCCGCCATGGCACAACCCAAGGGGGGGCGCCAACTCAGACAGGATTGATTTAAAGATGAACTTCTTGTTAATCCAGCCACAGTGTCTGATTTCAAAAAGGCTTTACGGCAAAAGCAAACCATGCTATTATCTGAGGACAGCACCCCTTCAAACAAACACATGAAAATCATATTTCAACCCGCCAGGTTCGACACAAGAGTCAGAAATAACGATATAATTCATGCCTTACCTTTGAAGATCTTCTGTTGGTACTCCAATATGTCCATTAACCTCACTAGGGTATGTGGGACGCTAGCGTTTTAAAGATACACTTGTTGTAAAGGTACAAGAGGCTTCTAAACAGCATCTGCCCCCAAGACATAAGACTGCAGAACATCTAGTCAACATCTAGTCCCCCCCCCCCCACACACACACCACTGCCACTGCCACTCTCTGCTGTCAGTCATAGGTCTGCGTGCGGGATCCACCCAAGATTTCTTGGTGAAGTTGCATCATCCAAAGCCTATTTAGATGCCAAATCATCAGTGTCTAGACACTTTGAGGCAGCCAATATAGCAGCCTCATCTGCCATGGCATTACCCATACTCACAAAATCATCCCCCCAGTGTGAGCAGCAACCTTCACAATAGCCAAAGCAGAATACAGCATCATAGCCTCCAAGAGATCTAAAACCATAGTTCTATAATGAATTCCACAAGCATTGTGAAAACCCCTACTCCTCCAGACACCACACCAGGAGAGACAAACCCCTATTGCATAAGCAGAATCAGAGAAAATTGTAACCCTTTTCCCTTCTCTCATTTTACAGGCAGTGGTTAGTGCCAAAGGTTCAGCCTGTTGAGCTGAGAAAGTATCTGGTAATGGTTGTTGTATGTGAGTGGTTCTATCAATTGTCACAATACCAAACCCTTCATGTTTCTTCCCTGTAGTTTGATCTACATATGCAGAACTATCAATGGAAAGGTCAGTCAGGACAGTGTCAGAGAGGTCATGTCCTTTTTCCCATCTGATTTCCCATCTGTGTTCTGATTTCCTTGTGACCAGACACCTCCTCTTCCTCCTCTCTGTGGTTGATTTCCTCCGCATCCTCCTTGGTGGCCAGGACCAGGCTGGTAACCTCCTTGTGCCTGCTGGGAAGGTGCTCCATAGATTTTGGGTTGCTGCTGATATCCACCTTGTTGTTGGTATTCTCCTTTGTTTCGTCCTCTGAAATTTCCTCTCCCTCTTCGGTTCACTTCAGGTGTTGTAGCCCATCCTTGATTTTGAGAATTTTGTGGACATTGGTTCCTCATGTGTCCAAATTGTCCACACCCCCAGCATTGCATAGGCGGCATTCTGGGTGATGGTAGGCCCCATGGTTGTGGGTTCCCATAGGTCTGAGGGGGAAATTGTGCAAAAGGTAGTATGGGCTGCGGTTGCGGCATATGTCCACTTGGGGGCGCTGTAGGAGCAGGAGTGTTCATCATCACCATGTCAGGCTCACCTCCTTTATTACTCTTCTCCAATTGAGCCAACTGGGACTTTTTTACTGCACCATCAAGCCCCTGTTTTCTTGATTTCTCTGCTTTTTTATCACAAAGCCAGTCCTGGCAGGGGTGTCTCATATAATCCTCGCTTCCCCACCCGCCTTTCTATCCCAGCCTACGACAACCCTCAGTTGCGTCTGTACTTACTCTGGGAGGTTGCGGCTGGCTCTGTCATAAAACATGTTTTCGGTGGCTTCAGAATGTTTATGGCACTTTCCCAACTCCTCAAGCCATTTCTGTTTCAGATTATCTATCCAATCGGGTCCAAATGTATAGTCTGATACTCTACTCATGTCTCGCATGGTAGGGAACATATCTCTCAAGCAGTCCCACAGGTTAACTCCAGCTCAGCAGGAGTTAACATCAGTAACCCACATCGGATCACATCGGCTCATTACATCAGTGAACTGTCCATGTGTGCCCGGGATAAAATTTCCTTCATATGTCCAAGGCACAGGTTCTGGTGGCCGTGCCTTGTTTCAAATGATCTTATCCAGACTTCAGCTCTTTTCGACATTCTTGGTAGGGATTTAGCAGCAATTGCAATATCTTCAGCATACATTTGTCCCCCCTTGTTTGAACACTAGAAGGAACACGCCCTTTGGGTCATCATCTGAACTTCTTGCTCTATAACTTCTACATTTGTCCTTTTCCAGTTTCATTCTTTCCATTTTCTCTTCTATATCACCTTCCATTCTTTCCTCTTCCATGAGTTGTTCTCTTAGTTCGTCATATGGTCTCCTGTTTTCCTCAGAATCATCATCCTGTAGTTCCCTCAGTTGTTTTTTTTGCTGTTCGCGGACTTTACGCCTTAAGTCTTTCCATTGTTCTTCGAAAACACAGTATCCTTTTAGTCTTTCCAAACTTTGTTCTTTCATCATATTTCTGGCAGTTCTCACTAGTTCTATAATTTTTTTTCCCGTTTGTAGACTATCAGCCATTTCTCCTTCTTCATCTTCTTTCATGAGTTCCCCCTTAATAATTACCTTTGTACCAGTAGCTACTAAAGGGTGTAAACCTTCTCTCACTTCCACACCTCCTTCTTTATCTTCATAAGGTGGGGGAGCTGTAGGGTGAAGTATCACATATCCTGGGTCTCCCTTTTTCCCTTGTTCCAGCCACCCATTGACTCTTCAACTGTTTCAACTGACTTTGAGCATAAAACGTCTGTCCTTCAGTCTGAATTAGTCCCGATATAGTGGTTGACAGTATGGTAACCTTCTTATTACTCTTCTTCTTACTGGCTTGCCTTCCCTTGACTATGTCACTTATAACATCATACTTAGTTTTATCAAATGCTCCTGTGACCGGATATCTGTACTTTTCTAATTTCTTTGTGCATTTATTCCATTTTCAAAACACCCAGTCCAGGTCGGTTTTCAAGTAGGGATATTTGTCCTGTAAATATTGTTTAGGACTAATATGTTTCATTGGTGTGGGACCCACTGTCTCTGCACTACCCTTGGTTGAATCTGTCATGGTACCCCATGATTTTGTTTTAATCAGGTTCTATGTAATGTGGACTTAGTGACTTATCTGTATGGTACTGTAGAAAAAGCCAGTTCTATCCCCGTATACGGGTAGTAGAACCTAATATAGGATGATATACCCAACGCAGTTCTATTACCTCTAACCCCTCTTCTTCTTTAGTTTCACTACATTTATTTACTAACCACACTACTGGAAATAGGTTCCACATACTGTCTGTTTGGTAAATACCCACAATTAGTTTCAATTGTATTTTAACTTCAGTACGGGGGTCTCCCTGTCTCCTCTCTTTTGGATGTAATGAAAGAGTAAACTCTCCCAAAACGCAATTAACAAATGTATCCCTTCTTGTACTAGTTGCTGTCTATACCAGTCTATAATTTATTTCAGTACATAAATTATTGATATTGACAAGCATATATCAATTCACTGTTATCAAATACACTCAACTCATACAACAATTGTCCCACACCAAATCTATACTCCCAGCAATTATACATATATCAAAACAAACCCAATGCCTTCCCTCAGGTAGGAACACCATACATAAATCCAGTGTCTTCCCTCAGGTAGGAACACCATACATAAATCCAGTGTCTTCCCTCAGGTAGGAACACCATACATAAATCCAGTGTCTTCCCTCAGGTAGGAACACCATACATAAATCCAGTGTCTTCCCTCAGGTAGGAACACCATACATAAATCCAGTGTCTTCCCTCAGGTAGGAACACCATACATAAATCCAGTGTCTTCCCTCAGGTAGGAACACCATACATAAATCCAGTGTCTTCCCTCAGGTAGGAACACCATACATAAATCCAGTGTCTTCCCTCAGGTAGGAACACCATACATAAATCCAGTGTCTTCCCTCAGGTAGGAACACCATACATAAATCCAGTGTCTTCCCTCAGGTAGGAACACCATACATAAATCCAGTGTCTTCCCTCAGGTAGGAACACCATACATAAATCCAGTGTCTTCCCTCAGGTAGGAACACCATACATAAATCCAGTGTCTTCCCTCAGGTAGGAACACCATACATAAATCCAGTCTCTTCCCTCAGGTAGGAACACCATACATAAATCCAGTGTCTTCCCTCAGGTAGGAACACCATACATAAATCCAGTGTCTTCCCTCAGGTAGGAACACCATACATAAATCCAGTCTCTTCCCTCAGGTAGGAACACCATACATAAATCCAGTGTCTTCCCTCAGGTAGGAACACCATACATAAATCCAGTGTCTTCCCTCAGGTAGGAACACCATACATAAATCCAGTGTCTTCCCTCAGGTAGGAACACCATACATAAATCCAGTCTCTTCCCTCAGGTAGGAACACCATACATAAATCCAGTGTCTTCCCTCAGGTAGGAACACCATACATAAATCCAGTGTCTTCCCTCAGGTAGGAACACCATACATAAATCCAGTGTCTTCCCTCAGGTAGGAACACCATACATAAATCCAGTGTCTTCCCTCAGGTAGGAACACCATACATAAATCCAGTGTCTTCCCTCAGGTAGGAACACCATACATAAATCCAGTGTCTTCCCTCAGGTAGGAACACCATACATAAATCCAGTTTCTTCCCTCAGGTAGGAACACCATACATAAATCCAGTGTCTTCCCTCAGGTAGGAACACCATACATAAATCCAGTGTCTTCCCTCAGGTAGGAACACCATACATAAATCCAGTGTCTTCCCTCAGGTAGGAACACCATACATAAATCCAGTGTCTTCCCTCAGGTAGGAACACCATACATAAATCCAGTGTCTTCCCTCAGGTAAGGTCACCATACATAAATCCAGTGTCTTCCCTCAGGTAAGGTCACCATACATAAATCCAGTGTCTTCCCTCAGGTAGGAACACCATACATAAATCCAGTGTCTTCCCTCAGGTAGGAACACCATACATAAATCCAGTCTCTTCCCTCAGGTAGGAACACCATACATAAATCCAGTGTCTTCCCTCAGGTAGGAACACCATACATAAATCCAGTGTCTTCCCTCAGGTAGGAACACCATACATAAATCCAGTGTCTTCCCTCAGGTAGGAACACCATACATAAATCCAGTGTCTTCCCTCAGGTAGGAACACCATACATAAATCCAGTGTCTTCCCTCAGGTAAGGTCACCATACATAAATCCAGTGTCTTCCCTCAGGTAAGGTCACCATACATAAATCCAGTGTCTTCCCTCAGGTAAGGTCACCATACATAAATCCAGTGTCTTCCCTCAGGTAAGGTCACCATACATAAATCCAGTGTCTTCCCTCAGGTAAGGTCACCATACATAAATCCAGTGTCTTCCCTCAGGTAGGAACACCATACATAAATCCAGTGTCTTCCCTCAGGTAGGAACACCATACATAAATCCAGTCTCTTCCCTCAGGTAGGAACACCATACATAAATCCAGTGTCTTCCCTCAGGTAGGAACACCATACATAAATCCAGTGTCTTCCCTCAGG